>NC_136890.1:20863778-21052770 GCF_949152265.1 Phoxinus phoxinus | reverse complement strand
CACACTTCCAGATTACATTTCTGTGAAAAATTCACAACATCTCCTGCTGCCATGTCATTTTTTAGCTCGAAGCCTTCCTTAGGAAAATGAATACTTTTAATGTTTCTTCAGACATGATGACTCTGTTTTATCGTGCTTTTATTGAATCGGTTTTATCTTTCTGCATTGCTGCTTGGTTTGGAAGCCTCTCCCTGACAAATAAAAACAGACTTGGTAGTCTGGTCAAAGTGGCGAGCAATATTTCCAGGAGAAGTCAGGCTCAACTAGGGGAGTTATACATAAAACAGGTCCAGAGGAAAGTTAGAGCTATAGCTCATTCCAGGATCATCCCCTTAGAACAGAGTTTGAGCTTTTGCCCTCTGAGCCGGCGGTATCGAGTTCCTAGCTGCAGAACAAAGAGGATGTACATATCTTTTATTCCGTCAGCTGTGAGGCACCTTAATGGCACTTAGCATTTTATATTAACTTGCACAACTTGCATTTTTGCATTTGATTGTGTCCTGTACTTTATTTATTTATTTATTATACATTATGTACATTGGGCGTTAATGTGAATTCCTTCTCTGCTTGTTGGTTTTGTTGGTGAGTGTTCTTGTATGTTTATGTGTTTTATGTGGAGCATTTGCTGCAAATCCAATTTCCCCTTGTGGGACAATAAAGGTACTTTGACTTTGACTTTGAAACAGCAAAGGTGAAATAAAATGACAGTTTTCCTATTTGGACAATACAACCAAGTAACATAAAAAACAGCAAATAAAATAAAGATATTTACATTTATTACAAAACCGTTAAATATTCTTTAGCATCAAACTTTCAGGAACATTAAAAAATATCTGCTTTCTGTTCCAGCTTGACACCCATGACAATCCCCCTTGATACTTGCCACAGAATAACAGTGAACCCAGTTTGGTGATGCCTAGGTGGCCATATCCACTATCACAAACTCTAGACAGAACCAGTTTTAGGTAAGTTACTCTAAAAAAGTAATCACTTAGTTATTACTAATGAATCTTCAACAGTGTAATTAGATTACTCTCTCTAAAAAGTATTGCATTATTTATTACTAATTACTTTCTAAATCCCATATCAAACTCTCCCAGTTGAAAAATACAAGGATAGACATGAAACTGCTCTTTTAATTCTTTCAAATAAATATTATAAAATCGCGTACATTATTCTTGAACTGACCAAAGTATTTAAAGGGAGAAGGTATATTAAAAGCATAAATAGATCCTTACTCAAGGGGAAAGTAAATAAATTGTAGTAATGCAGTACACCCAACACTAGACAGAACTTACCTTTCAGGAGAGAGTTTGTGCTTGACTACCCACATGGAGTCCAGGTAGAATCCAAAGTACAGCAAAACTCACAAACAGAATGATGGACAGTTCATGACTGGAAGACATAAAAGAGGTGCATCTCCAAATTCGGAGAGCTTGAGCTCCGGTGCTCTGCGCTGGAGGATCAGCAGGCGAATGGCAGTCAGTGTGCTTTAACAGTGAGCAAGACACAGTACTGAGGTCTGATGTCGTTCAGAAAGCACACACTCTCTGCTACTGGTCCTTTTGTCCTTTCTCTCCCTCTCCCTCGCTCTGCCCTTCTTTTCTATTATCCCTGTCCCCTTGTTTTTGACCCTCTTCTCCACTCCCATTTTATGGCTAGCCAGTCTCTCTCTCTCTCTCTCTCTCTCTCTCTCTCTCTCTCTCTCTCTCTGTGTAATGCAATTTTGATCCAGTCGTCCACTAATTTTCCTATTTTTTTGTGTTTTCTCTCTGTAGCTTTTCATATAAGAACATGCGTGATGACATTTTTTTCTGGCCAAAGGCTTCTCACAATTATTCTGCATCAACCTGCTGCTGAACAACAAGAAGACAAACTGTCACGTTGGATTCTGTCACTTTTCTTGTCAGTTCTTTGAAACATACATTTGACTAAGTATTTCAATCACCAGACAGACTCACCCCGCTGCTTGCAAAATCGTCAGTGATGCAAGTAGCTTCCGGAAGAAAAAAAACATTGTTCATCAAGACAATCCAAATGTGTTCTGGGCATTCTTTTGATCTGACATCCAAGACATCCTTCAAAGCAATCCGTCTCAATGCAACCCATGTATTTTTAATTGAATCTGAAATGCGGTGGAGACTACAGCAAGAAAACAGCCACCGATGAAGTGCTTTAGAGATTCTGGGAAATTATGCATATTATAGCATAACTTCATAATCCTTCAGAAACACGCATGTTGTCAGGGTTATGTTTAGTTTGACTGTGTTTTAGTTTTGGTTTTTGCTTGCCTGCCTGCCTGTTTTCCTTGTATTGTTGCCTTGACTACTTATTAGTTCACACCTGTTCTGTTTCCTTAATCAGTCCCTTGTGTATGTATAGCCTTGGTTTTGCTTGAGTATTTGTCCGTTCTCGTTGATAATTGGTTGTTCTGTTCGAGTGTTTATAGTACAAATGACTGAGTATTGTAAATAAAGTAGGATTTCTGCAATTAAATCCTGCACTTTTATTCCACCTTGTTGCGACCAAAGCATGACACTTAGTTGAGCAAAACTTTTAGGATTAGGCCTGGCCAAGGATATCTCAAGAAACACTCTCAAAACATATAAGTTTTCATTTCAGACCATAAAATCAAATTCCTGTCCTTAGTTTCAGCTTATTCCACTAATAAATCTTATTAAAAGACTATTAAAGAGCTACCTTCATCTGATCGATTTTTTAAGGCAGCATAGATGTATCCATCACTGCCTTTGATATCCCACAATCCTTTGCTTTACATTCTGTGACAGTTGAGCTAAAAAATAAAGAGGGCGTCTATGGCGCTTTTCCACTGCACGGCTCAGTAAAAGAGTTTGTGAATATTACCCAATATTTCTCTGTAATGATTTGTATGTACAGTATGCTTGTGTGTGTGTGTTTGATATTATATATATATATATATATATATATATATATATATATATATAATACATATATACACACATATAGGCCTATACTGATATAGGGTCTCATTCATGAAACACGAGCAGAACGAATTCTTGTGTAAATCGTGTGTAAAGTGGTTCTGGCGTAAATTTTCAGATTCATTAAAATGTTGGTATTTTCCAAATGTTAGTTGGTACGAAAGAAATCTACACCTGCTCCCAGCCACGCGTAAATAGTGCGTTTAACATCCGAACGTTTTGCTCATTAATAAGGCTGCGTTTTAATTCACCTTAATCGGGTACATATTTACACAGCATTTTGAAAAAATATTATATATAGTAATTACATATGGTTTTTCTTTTTACTTTTATTATGAGAGCCAGTAATAGCATCTGCAAACGGTACACTTTAATCAAATAATTAATTGCTTTCAATACTGGGCTATATTTTTTCGAAGTGAACTAATTAGTTTTTTTTTTGCAGTCAAGCTTCGTGTCGAACCATTTTCTTTTCACTTCTGGGACTGTTCGATTAACAGATGAAACTCCATTAACTGCATCTGTAATGATCTGCCAAGCTTCCTTTTTTTAATACCTATAATACGCCACTAGGCTACGCTTGAAAATAAAATGTGGCGTTTTGAATGAACTTCTGATTATAAAACTTCAATTTCTGCATCTGAGAAATTGTTCTTTTTCATTCGCTTTTGAGAAGACATGTTGAAATCCTTCGTTTGGTGTCATAATATGATGCCCATACAGATGTCCCGAAAAATTCGGGACAGTCCCGAAATCTGAGCTGTTGTCCCGAATCCCGAATCCGGCCCTAATTGTCCCGAAAATTATACTTATACAAAATCTTGAATAGAACGTGTATGATAAAACATTAAAAACTGTCCGTGGAGGTTGAGTTTCTTTTTATCTTAGAAAAAAAGAAACAAAAACAGATGCCGCAGCCAAAAGCAGCCAGTGTATTATGATATATGAGCCAGCCCCCGCCGCCGGCGGCTCATTGGCTGCGGGCTGCGGCATCTTTTTTTGTTATCTTTTATTTCTAAGATACCGAAGGCGCGAATTTAGATATGCATAATGCATCACTTCAATCTTTAGATGTTAATAAAACAATTTCAACTCAAATTAATGTTTCATTATGTTTAATTTATTTGACAAGTAATTTTATATCGTTTGACCAGCAGGCGTCACCAGCGCGGGGTGTGTACAATTTTTTTTTTTTAACACTACACCCCCCCCCCCACCCCCCCCTCCCCCCGTCCCGAATTTCAACCAATCGCATCTGGTCACCCTACCATATATAGTTGTCAGTCGGATTTAATGGGCGGGAATTATGGTAATTGAGAATGAGCGTGCACGCGCGTCCCATTTACGACTGATTGGAATTCATTAACACACACACACGTTTCACTATCACATCTGACGTTTACGAAGTATTTGTGAATCAGGAGAAGAGTTTTCGGGAAGGTCTCTTTACGCGCAAATCACTTGTATATTTACATATTTAAACTTATTTACATATTTACTCGTATATTTACGAATGTTTCATGAATGAGACCCATAGTGTTGTAAATAAATATACAATATAAATACTTTTTTATAATATAAATATATCAAATTCTCTATAACAACTACATTTAAGACGTCTAATACAGTATTATATTCTATAACATTAAATTATAAATATTTCTGTTTTACTGAAATTATAATGGAATTCATGACATTATCTATAATTCTGAGGCTAGTTTGGTTAAGTCATCCCGAAAATTGTCTTTTGTTTACAGGAGAAAGGAAACAGCATGATTTGTTTTCACTAATTATCAACCACCTCATGTAGCAGCAACCAATACAACAATTCTCTCACTTTGGTCACACACAGGGGGAGATGATTCATTGTTAGGTTTTGATGTGCATTTCTGCATGACTGTTTGGTACAATTTTGTGCTGCATTCCTCTGCAGCTGTTTGAGGAACATTTCGAGAAAATTAAGACACTTTCTGTTACAGCACTGTTACAGTCCCGTCACACGATCAGCAAGAACAGAACAGCTATCCCCTCAACTGAAAACCATTGAAATAAGTGTGCTTTTTGCCAACAACATGTTAGGCCAGCTGGTGAGCACCGCCATTATGCCACAGGGACAAAGATGGATGTTGTTTACACACACACACACACACACACACACACACACACACACACACACACACACACACACACACACACACACACACACACACACACACACACACACACACACACACACACACACACACACACACACACACACACACACACATTTTTCAAGTAGTGCCATCCACCTCATCAATTAATTTCATTCCGGCACCTGTTCTGGGAACATCCAAGAGATGATCAGCTCCACAGACTGTAAAGTAGCAGATATTCAGTACTCTCGAGTACTCAATCCAGGTTAAAAGTTGAATTCTGGAACCAGAACTGTATTAGCATCCTAAAATGAAATATCGAGAGCCAGGAGATGGATCTTGCTCACGGCTAGAGCTGAATGTTAGGCGATGTTATCCCTGTTCATCAGCACTATTCTAACCGTATTACATCTGATGCAAAATGTATATTGTGCATGTGCATTCTGCTATGTTCCTGTTTGCCTGTTCAGTTTGACCTTGTTTCCTATGTTCCCACTTCTTATTGGTTGTCATAGGTACTGATTTGATTTCCTTGACATTGATTTATTCCCTTCACATTTGTGCCATCTTTTCCTTTGTTTGCTATATTGAAGCCCTCAGTTTGAGTTATTTCCTGTATTGTTTGGTGAAAGTTTTTTTTTCTTCTTCTCGTTCTTCATCTTTAGACGTGGTCAGAATTATTGGCACCCTTGGTGAATAGGATGAAGGCTGCGAAAATATATCTGCATTGTTTATCCTTTTAATTTTTCATAAAAATGAATGTGTGTGTAGGCAATAATTAAGAATAATCTGCATGGAAGAGGATAAGTGTCTATGTTGTCTTAAAGTGCCCCTATTAAGCTTTATCAGATATTCCCTGTTGTGTGCAAAATAGATGTTTGTGAATGTAAAATAAAGTCATTGTCTCCCAAAAGAAAGAATCGATTCCGAACTGCTGAAACAAGTCGTCAATAACAATGTACGTAACAATGTAACACATTTGCATAATGCCCGTCTATGGTCTTCATTGGTTGCCGTCAAACAATGTACTTTAATCCAACCTCAAACACTAGTTGGTTTGTGTTATGTACATGTGGAGACACTGACACTGTTTTCTGCTCTGCAATAGTTCTCTTTGTAAACACTTCCAAAGAATGAGGATGTAAAGAGTCACTGGTTAAAATGACCACAGCGATACCAAAGCAGTATAACCTTTTGTTCAATTCCCATCATTTTACTGATGATTGCCTCTCAAATCTCTGCGATGTCCAGGTGGAATTTGCAAAACACGTATCCATTAAAGATGGGACAGTACCCAGTTTATTTGGACCAGCTTGCTCCTCTGAATCACAGATTAATTATTGATGTATATATTTTCTACTGAGTGTTTTATGTTTAAAATATGAAATCTTTGTGAAATAAATGTAGGCTACTGTTCTGACCTTGAAAAATATCATTACATTTTTCTTAAAATGTGTCTGTTATAAGTGAAATCATATCTGAATTATTACTTAAACAGAGTTAAATAGCATCTCTTCTAGTCTTTATGATGGAACTTTCCAAATTAGATTTTTTATCTTGTCATCTGGTACAGAACAAAGCATGAAAATATGGAGAGACAATGTGAGTGTGTGGCAGAATGTCTGTGTGGATGTGAGTGAGCAAGGTCATAAAAGACAGACAGCAATTCAATTACTGTGACGAGAGGTTATTCAGCTGCAAACCTTCACAGATTCATGTTTTCTTTTTGTGTTAAAATTTCTTTTGCATAGTCTACATTTAACTGTTTGTCATAATACATATATAGCAAAGGCTACCCTTCATGAATGTTTAGGAGCATTTGCATTGTTCCAAGAACACTATAGTTTCCCAAGAACTATAATCCTTTGACCAAATACTCTCTGTGTCTTCAAATGTTATTCTTTGTGTAGAGTAATTTGTTCTCTAAAGTGTCAAGATGACTTTTATTGACAGTTTCTCTGTTGAATGAAAGTTGCTGTCAGATGTAGTTTTTACAGAGAGCTGGTCTTGATACCCTGCTGTTATCACCACGACTATCTCAAAAGAACAAACACAGAATGTTGGAAGTGCTTTTGATTGCTGGATTTTTCCGATGACGTGGTTTTGAGTAAAGCTATGAAGGTTTTGAAGGAATTCAATGAATTATAAAACGAAATCACAAGGTTTGTTATCCTTGATCTCTCTCAATCTCTCTCTCTGCATTTCTGTACTTCTGTCATTGGCAACGCAAGAAAAGTTTTTCAACATATTACTTTTTACAATAACAATTCCTGCTTACACATTCATACAATTATTTGGGCTATTATTATTGAAAATACTATATGTGAAACACAAGATCTAGTCAGGTAAAGTATGATATGTCATCCACACAGAGGACAGAGGAGTCAGTGTCATCTGCAACTGCAACTATAAAAGATGACGTTCAAAAGACCCGCTAATGAACTTGAGATCACAAAGATGTTGTGTTTTTTTTAGGTTCAAATACTCATTGATGTAATAAACAGACAGTGAATAAAATAAAAAAGTTAACCATGAAAACACAATAACACGACGTGCATGTTAGTGGCTCACTATCTCATCTCTGAATCTTTTGTTTGAATTCTAATAAAAGAAAAATCTATGTCTCTCTTCTGGTTTCTTTTTGCTCTTTGTTTCCCCTTTCTTTGCCCCCTTTGTTTACCTGCATATTTTCCTCTATGTTGATGTAATGGAAATATACGCTATTATAAATAGGGGAGACCGGGGATGGTTGTAACAATTTTGACCTTTCTGTCTATCTTGTACTTTGAAGTCAGTGTGTTCAAAATGTGATCCAAACTAGTTACAAGTGTCTGCTATATAATGACATAGCTATTATCTTTTCAACACAAACAGAAAATGCATGGTTTAGTTTAAAACACGAGGAGTGAAATGTTACAATTCACCCCATAGTCTGGGTTAGTTGTAACATACCCTGGGGTGAGATGTAACATTATGATATCCACCGGGGGTGATATGTAACATAAGGAAATAAGGATTTTTTACAAAAAAATATTTTGAAAGGTTTTTATTCAACACTGACTTTTCAGTATAACTGATGTGTGTGTGTCACTCTGTCAGTCATAGTAATTGACCATTATAAATTGAACTTGAACACAAACATTGTTTGTTTGTAAGCATGTTTGTTACTGCCAGTGTTAGTATTGGCCATAATAAAATTGAACACTTGAACATTGTGTGTGTGTGTGTGTGTGTGTGTGTGTGCGTGCGTGTGTGTGTGTGTTAGATTCCTTTTATTTGTCATTTTCATGGTGCACATAAAAATGAAATTGTGTTTCACACATCCACTTCTCAGTAGTAATTCAGTGCAATAGTAACTAATCAAAAGAGCACAATTTGAATATACATATACTAAGATACACTAAAAAGAATAAAAGAATAAAATAAATAGTTCAGATCACATTCTGGTTAAGCAGTCTAATAGCTGTGGGGAAAAAGCTATTTAGTAGCCTACTAGTTCTTGCCCTGATACTTCTGTATCTTTTACCAGACTGAAGGAGTATGAACATGTCATGTGAGAAATTAGTAAAGTCCTTAATAATGCTATTTGCTCTATGCACACAGCGCTCTGTGTAGATGTCCTGAATACGTAGCAATGAAGCACCAATTATTTTTTCAGCAGTTCTCACAATACTGTTCAATTTATGTCTTTCCTCTGCCGTACTGTTTCCAAAACAGCAAGAGATGCAATATGTGAGAATGCTTTCAATGGTGCCTCTATAGAACATTGTCAAGGCTGAAATAGGGAGATCCACCTTCTTCAGTCTACGAAGAGAATAAGACGCTGTTGGGCCCTCTTGATTATAGCTGTTGTGTTGTCACTGGAGGTTAGCTCATTGGTCAGACGGACCCCCAGGAACATGACACTATGTACTATATCCACCTCAGAACCACTGATGGTCAGTGGGAGATGGTGCCGACGACTAATCCTCCTGAAGTCAACAACCATTAAGGACAAGGTTGTGTATTTTACACCATACTGTCAACTGTTCCACCTCCTCTCTGTATTGGTGCTTTTCCACTGCATGGTAGGCTACGGTACGGTTCGGTACGGCACGGCACGCTTTGGCGCTTTTCCACTGCATGGTACGGTACGGCTCGGTTCGGTATGGCTCACTTATGGTGCATTTCCACTGCATGGTACGGTACAGTACAGCTCGCTTTGGCTCGCTATAAATGGTACCACCTCTGTTGAGGTTCCAAGCGTACCGTACCGATACTAAATGTGACGTGAAAACACTGCAGATCACTGATTGGTCAGACAAAATCGTCACTTCAGCGTCATTGTATATTTGCTACACGAGACACTAAACCCGCTATATTTAAATAGCCAGACAACAGCAAACGCGGTAGCACCTGTTTTTAGAGTTTTTACTTGACAAAAAAAGTTTTAAAAAAAAATCAAACAAGAAATGGCTGAATCGTGGTCAGTGGACGAGGTGCAGACGTTCCTCTCGTTGGTTGCCGAGGAGCGGAAGTAGCACAGCTCTTAGCCGCTCATGGCTACCACCGGACCTACAATAACGATCAGTCCCACCCACTTTGAAGCGGTACTAACTGCAGTGGAAAAGCAACCGAGCTAAAGTGAACCGAACCGTGCTGTACCGAGTTGAGTCGTACCACGCAGTGGAAAAGCAAAGCGAGCCGAACCGCTCCGCGCCGTGTTGAACCGTACCAAACTGAACCGAGCCGTACCATGCAGTGGAAAAGCGCCATAGGTGACTCATCATTGTCAGTGATGAGGCCAACAACTGTGGTGTCATCAGCGAACTTTAAAATATGATTGGTGGTAAAACTAGCAGAACAGTCATGTGTTAACAAAGTAAACAGTAAAGGGCTAAGTACACACTCTTGTGGTGATCCTGTGCTAACTGTGATTGTCTTAGATATTTTGTTACCTAAGTAATTTGTGTGTGTGTGTGTGTGTGTGTGTGTCGTGTGTGTGTGTTACAACAAACACACAACTATCATGTAGCCATGAACTAGCTCACCTTACAGCTAACAGGCAAAAAAATTAGCACTAACAACTTGCATGGAAAATATCTACACAGACACACAATAAACATAATAAAAGTTTGATGAGTTTAACTACAAAGCAGAAATTCCCATAACAAAAACAAAAAAAGTAAAAAAAACTTACATACAGGGCTAGTATGAATTGCAGCTGTATAGATACACACCCAGGTATAGGATCAGTACTCGGTATCGGCCGATACCCTGAGAGTCCAGGTATCAGAATCAGTATCGGGAAGGGAAAAACGGTTTCGGAACATCTCTAACCGGCACGGACACACCGGCACAGACACTGACACACCGGCACGTACACCGGCACTGACACACCGGCACGGTCGCGGACAACGGTACGGACAGCGGCACTGACACACCGGCACGGTAACGGACACACCGACACTGGCACGGACACACCGGCACGGACACAGACACCGGCACGGACACACCAGCACAGACACCGACACTGACATCGACACGGACGCACGGACACGGGCACACCGGTACAGACACACCGGCACGGACACACGGGCACGGTAATGGACACACCAGCACGGACACGGGCACACCGGCACGGGTAACGGACACACCGGCACGGACACAGACACCGGCACAGACACAGACACACCGGCACGGACACAGACATCGACACGGATGCCCCGGCACGGACACACGGACTCCGACACGTATATCGGCATCATGGACACATGGGCACGGGCACCGGACACACCGGCAACGGCAGGGACACACGGTTACCAAATGTGTAGAAATGTAAAACCCTACTATGTATTTCTTTCAGACATATTGGTGGTCATGGTCATTTGTTTTGGGTATATTTAAACATTATTTCATTTTATCATGGTTAAGGGGAGGTACGACTGCTTCATCACCGATTTAAAAGTTCTGTGTGACTGCATCTCTAGGCGACTCTAGGAAGCAAACCCAAATCAGATCTATCCCTAATCTTGTAGCAGTCGGACACATAGGCTACTTGCTATCAAACAGAATTCCTTGTAATCATTATTTGTTCATTTATCAAACATGTTTAATTTAGTTATAAAACCTTTCTGCAGATCATGGATTTACTGTCTGACCATTTAAATAGTGAGGTTGTGTCTGCTCTCTCTTTCTCACAGTCTCTGTAATTGACGATCACATTCCATGAGTTGTGATTGTGAATAAGAATGGCAGCAGACCAGAGGCTTTAATTGGGAATGCCTGGTCTTGTCTGGTCTAGTGCCATCAAAAGGCCTGAAAAAGAAAAAAAACGCTTATGACACAAGCCCACATTAATGTTCATATCTACTGCACATCACAGGATATCAGTGACGCAGATTCAATTTCACACTGGAGATAAGAAGACATAAAAGGGATAGTTCACTCAAAAAAATTAACATTCCATCATCATTTACATTTAAATGTCATATGACTTTAATTTTTCCGTGAAGCACAAGATGATTTTTCAAAAAGAATATTGTTGTTGACAGAAATGGTTAACAGCTAACAAGAGTGATAATAAGAGGACAACAGATGAGTAGTGTGATGAATGCTGAATGAAAGATGAAACGATGCCATGTGATCTGGAACGCAGGATGACAAACTGACAGTATTGGAGAGGACAGATAGTGTGAGCGTGTTTCCGTGTGTTTAGCATTATGTGAGTGTATATTAAAAGCCTGGACAGGCAGCAATTATCAGTGACATTGATCTTATTGCCCTCCCACATTATCTTTCTCTTTTCTCCTTGCTTCTTTCTCTCACATTGAAATGCACCACACGCATTTGTGTCTCCAAACCAAATGTTTTCATCAGGTGTTGATTTGTCACACTTAGGAGTATTGGATAAATGTGTCACTGCAGGCTAACGAGAAAGGAGACCGAGCTCCTTAAATTAAAGCTCCTAAAAATTAAATAGTGCTGTCATTGGGCCATGACCTTCCTTTTCCTAGAAATGTGCATATTGAATTTGTGGAAAGGTCCTTTTTAGTATTCGGTGTGCGTGCAGGGGGATGGGCAGAAGCCAGTCTCCATTAGGAAAATATATAAATAATGGCGTAATGAAATATAAATATAAGGTTTTTGTTAGGGTTCGTTTTGAAAATAGAAAATATCACTTAGACTATAGTGTGCGTTCAGGTTTTGCATACGTTGTGAGTGAGGTCCAATTCTAGGACAGTAAAATATTTGGGGTACCAGATGTTCCCCACAAACCCAGTAAATTGTCTTAATGAAAATGTAAAAATGCTGAATGATTTAGGGTTCGGGGATAAAAGAAAATATTAGCTCAGTATGGAACTCAATGGAAAGTCTTTGCCATGATAGATAAATGTGTGTGTGTACTGCCAGGATAGACAAATGGACATAAACCATTGAAATGAAAACCATATTGAATTTGTCAGTTGAAAGTCTTTGTAGACGCCAGGAATCGTTTTGTGTGTGAGAGGGTGAGAACATTTTATTATTTCTATAGTATCACTGTCTGCTCTACAAGGCAAAAGATGTTCAATAACACCTGTCAGCATCTCAGCAGGTATGCAAGACCCCAGATGTACAGGTGAGAACAGGTGAATGAACAGCCGAGGCCGGTTTTGTAAACGATGTTCTACACACATGAGGTCGTATCCTCTGTATAACTGCATAATCTTTTCAGACTCTGATGGAATACAAGATATTTGTCATCATTTAATTATATCACAACTAGAAAAGAAGCTTCATATAAGTCATTGTGAAATTAATTTTGTCTGCCATCTAGTGGACTAGATGGGACAATGCATTAATGCATTAAATGTAGTCATTTAACAGGTATTTGCTCTTTAATCCTTAAAACAAACTACGTATTTTTATTTTTAGTTAATAGTACGTAATCCCATACTTATTAGGCTAGCAGACTTTATATTTTCATTTCAGAAGTAAATATTCATTAGGGACTAATACTTCAATTGGGCTATTGAATGTAGTTACTGACCGATTTTGTTATTTATTTACTACTATTCATTTGTTAAAACAATTTAATCGCTATTTTAAGAGCTGCTCACATCTCACATGACATGAGTCACTTTCAAATCAAACAACTTTCTGTTGGTCAACGAATCCGCGTGACCAACTTGAGGGGGTGCTACTTCCAGCACTGAAAGTTACTAGCAAAGCAATACATACTTAGCTTATCTATCTACTAGTCACTACTGAATTTCTTATTAGTAATTAAAAATACTAGTAACATAAAATAACTATGAGTTGGTTTGAAGGAATAGATGAAAATAGCTGTTAAAAAGGAAAAAAAACGACTTGTCTAGCGTTCATGAGGCGAATAATGACTACATTTCCCAGCAGTCTTAGCCAAGCAGCGCTGTAAACGACACGCCCAGTCGCAACGCTGGACGGTGACGTTTGCAAATCTGATGTATGCGCTTTGTGGCTGTTAGCTGGAAACGCCACACTCTCAAACAACAAAACAAGCTTAATTCAAGGAAAATTACGGTGTTAGGATATTAAAAACATCAGCCTGGATATTTGTTTCGGATTCACGGATTCTGGCTTCAAACCTGTAACCCGAAGGCCTGTTGTGAGAGGAAATCCCCGGACTGAACTGCGACTTCAGGCCGGTCTGGGAGGACATGCCACCGGAGAGAAAGCTGCTTAAAACTCGCATATCTTCGCGTGTTTTTACCGTAAAACATACGTCAAGTGCCTGAACTAAAGCCAAAAGACTTTTATAAGACATGAGACTGTCAAACTGACCAACAAAATGTGTTAAAAGAGACCGAGGAGGTGAGGTTTATGGAGTGTTAGCAGACGGTGCTGATAAGCAGGTAACGTTAGAGTACCGACTCTGATAGAAACACATAAGTGATGAATTATATGTTAACAACTCAGAAACAGGAAACCCTGAGCAGGTAACGTTAGATAGTCATAATCATGTTTTGTCAGTAAGGTCAACTAACGTTACTTGTACAGCAACAGTTACCTTGAATAAAGCTTTAGTATTTTAAAGTATTTTGTATGCGGTACATGACAGATCAGATTGTGTTTTATTAGCTAAGAAACAATATTATTTAAAGCAACAGTTATTTGCTTTTTGAGGTCTACTTATCTCAACCCAAGTGTTGCAATCACCTGTAAGACCAGTGTGAGGTAATCGTCATTTTCTCCCCCCATCCCAAAGTTTCTTATGTTGCAGAACCTCTGTTGATGAGGTCACAGTGCATGCATTTTGGGTTTTGCCTCCTGCTTGTGATCCTCATGTTTGACACAAGCTGTTGATTTCTTAGGGTCACCGTTTCTGGAGTGTTTGCAACTGAGGACTCGAATCCATCAGGATGAACCGTTACCTGCCAGTGGCACGGCAGCACTTTCTGAGTGCTCTCGCAAGCACGAGCGTGGTGGTCAAATCCATATGTGCCACAGTAATCCTGCTGTACCTGCTCTCCTGGGCTGCTAACACCACTTACCTGCTTGCTGTCACACCTGGCTTCCTTTTTCCTCCCAACTTCTGGATTTGGACACTTCTGACCCATGCGGTGGTGGAGCAGCACATTTTTGGTGTGGCAGCAAACATTGCTACCGTGATGGTTGCCGGGCGGCTTTTGGAGCCATTATGGGGAGCGCTGGAGCTGCTGATTTTCTTTGCTGTGGTAAATGTAGCAGCCGGTCTATTATCTGGACTCTCATACCTTCTCACCTACGCTGCGACCTTTGACCTGGACTACCTGTTTGACGTGCGGGTGTACGGCGCACCTGCTTTTCTTGGGGGCATTCTTGTAGCGCTGAAGCAGACTGCGGGAGACACCACAGTGCTTCGAGTTCCTCAAATACGCTTGAAAGCTGCCCCAGCGCTAGCGCTGCTTGCAATAGCTGTGCTGCGGCTAGCGGGGCTGCTGGACACTTCAGCTCCACTAGCAGCGTGTGGGTACGGCGCACTGTCTGGGTGGGTTTACCTGCGCTTTTACCAGAGGCACTCTAGGGGGCGTGGAGACATGTCGGACCACTTTGCCTTCGCCTCTTTCTTCCCAGAGGCTCTCCAGCCGGCTGTTGGGTTTGCAGCCGGGCTTGTGCACTCTGTCCTTGTGAAGATTAAAGTTTGTCGTAAAATGGTGAAGCGCTATGATGTTGGGGCTCCATCCTCCATCACCATCAGCCTGCCAGGCACAGACCCTCAAGATGCAGAAAGGCGGAGGTACGTTTACCTTATTTTAGCATTATATACTATTATCGTATTTATTAATATTTTGAGTTGGCTTTTATCATGTATTTTTTTAGCTAGGTTTTTCTTTTATATTTTTCAAGCTAGGTTTTCTTTTATATTTTTCTTTTAGCTATTTTTTTTTTCACAATAAAATATAAGCCACCTAACCCAACTACAATAATTTAACACTAAATAATACTTACAGTATTAATAACAGGCATTAGTAGAGGAATGCAAACCAACGCGATATTCACGTTTTTTCATTGTTTCCATTAGGCTATGCCCTTTTTGTTTTGCACTTTGTGCATGTGTATTGAATGTTAAATAAGTTAATAATGGAAAGACTGTGTTTATCATGGTTATTTATACAGAGGCTCCATGGATTTGCACTTAACAGGCATAAACAAACTGTAGTGTTGTCAAAAGTACCGACTTTGGTACCAAGTCGGCATTTCCAACCAGCATTTCCCTCTAGCATTTTGTGCGCTGTTTAACGGATTCTTAAACACCCCTGATTGGCTAATTGTGTTCACCCGCTCAACATATATGTCTGTGATTGGCTACAATGATCAACTCTTCAAAAACATGTTGTAAATAGACATCTTTGACGCTCTTCACCGAGCGCTTACACGGATACACACGGGAGCATTTGAACGCTGGCGTCTATCAACGGATCCATCTATCAGCAGATCCCTAATATAATCACTGATAGACGGATCAACTGATAGATGCTTGCGTTCAAACGTTCCCATGTGTATTTGTGTAAGTGCTCGGTAAAGAGCGTCAAAGATGTACGGTACTTTTGACAACACTAACAGACAGTGAACGAGAGAGAGATCGACTTAGTGCATGCGATTACACACATCTGTCCTTCAAGTAAAGTTATATATTCATAAAAAAAATAAGTTTGCCATGTCCAAGAAAAGCAAAATCTTTGTTGTATCATCCTTTTAACGTTTAAAGGGCACCTAGTATGCCCCTTTTCACAAGATGTAAAATAAGTCTCTGATGTCCCCAGAGTGTGTATGTAGTTTTACATTTAAGTTTTAGCTCAAAATACCCAACAGATAATTTTTTACAGCATGTTTAAATTGTCACTCAGAAAAACGCACCGTTTTAGTGTGTATCCCTTTAAATGCAAATGAGCAGCTGCTGCCGGCACCAAGGGGGAGCCTCACAAGCTCACTACATCAGGACAATCTCATCTCACAGAAGGATAATATCAGTACAGAAAATCTCAGGCTGCGTTTACACTTGGCATTAGGGCTGTAATCTCCCAGTCGACTAGTCGATTTATTGGTCGATATGTTCTGGCTTGACCAAAATTCTGAGTGGTCGATTTTTTTGTCCGTGTTTATTTCATCAGGTGGAAAGCACTAATTGCTAATGGGGGTGTTTTCAGAGCACCCCTGTTTCACAGGTAACAGCCTGTCTTCAGAACACCCCCCTTGTTTTCACTTTTTTTGGATTAGCCAAACCCACTGGAGCGCATTTGGCCCTTCGCAGGGAACTTGATTGACAGGCGATCTGCCCAATCATACTTCGCCATGTGCCATTTTGTCCAACAAAGCAGTCAGGAGAGTTAGTTTGTTAGATTAACATGGGAGGATTTGAACATGAAAAGCGGAGTGTATTGACACCTTTCCGCGGTTAAAACGATATTCTTTCTTATGTTCATTCATGTTTATTTGATGCTATAAATTAACTAGAAGGAAGAGATGATTGGTTCACGAGCAGCTTTAACTGAGGCTCTAGAGTGATCTGTCAGACACATTAAAGAGCCACAAAACGGTATTTATTGTTTACATTTCTTTAAAAAAATTACCAAATTTGAAAGGTGAGACTGTTTAATATAAAAAGTAACCTGGTCTGTCCTGTCTGTCAGTGCGTGTCAGTGTCCTCTCTGCTCCGCGATGTATGTTTCACTGCGTGAGAACATGGTGTGGCGTGAGAGCGGCGTAGCTTGTCGGTCGGACATGGCAACAGTAACTAAAGGGGGGTGGGTCTTTGCGAACGGTCAATTGCGCTGTGCTCACTGTTTGTATTTGTTTTGAGCCTATGCTTTATTTTACAGTTATGCACTTTATTTTCGTTTCTGCTCTCGTCTTGATCAGGTTTGTTTAATAAATATTCTTTTTTTTTATTAAAGGTGCTATGTGGAGTTTTTCTACTAAAATTAATCAATTTTTTATTGCCTGTGTGTGAAGGGGTTGTAATCTCACAATACAATGATCCACTTCGCGGGTTTTGCTATTACCTCTGAAAGCAAGTATTCCTATTTCTATGTGAAGGCTCCGGGTCGGATTTGCCGCGAAATCCAGTGACGTGACTGAGACCTGCATGCGCGCTCCCGGGCCTCTCGCCTCGTCTACTGACTTTGCACTCAACAGCGACGACACTGCAACTTTATGACATGGAGTCTGCTAATACTAAGAAACGACCTGCTCCCATCCAGCACAACACAGACTCCAACACAAACTCCACATAATAAAAAAAATAAAAATAAAAAAAGCACTCGCTTGTAAATGTATTGGTTGCAATCTGAAACATCACCGCTAGATGCCGCTGAAAACTCCACATAGCCCCTTTAAAATGACGTGCCTTTTGTGTTTAAGAGTAAAAGCTTTAAGTTAAAAGTCTATTTGTGTCTCAGCCGCAAAGCTGAGCTCCTATGTGAAATGATAGTGTCTGTCTAGTCAGTTATTTTAACATATTATGACAAAAACACTTAAATTGTTGCATATTCCTCAACAGTTCTTGTGCTGATATCACTAGTTGACATAGTAACGTTACTATTTTCGGAAATCATAGGCTATGATATTGCGCGGGTGCACGTGATGCAACGCTGTCAGAGCCGACAGACTCGAGTGTCATTTCAGTGCAAAATAATTAGGTCAAACAATGAACCGAAACTCAGCGTATAGGCTACTTGCATCACAGACACTAGAAATAGGCATATAGAAAGCTTGAAATGTTTACTTTTAAACCAACCAATTCGAATCGAAAACAAATTCTCTCTGATTATGTAATCCAAATGAAAGGTGCATTTCTCTCTATAAGCGCGTGCGCTTTTACTATTATGCGGAGATGAGTCAGCAACGTCAGTTTCATCTTTGCAGCCAACATGGACTCAGAAAACACTAGATTATTAATACACAATTAAATTGTCTCTGATATTTTTCCCGACACATTCATAATCAATAGGTTACTTTTGCCAGTGCTTTGCAGCAAGCTTTATGTGTGCTTGAGTGCAAGGCATATATTCCGCCCCCCAGTGGCCTATATAAGTCTGAGTCTTTTTTCTTTTTTTTACGGTCAACAAACTGAAAAAATAAAACCGTTTTATTTTTTAGGTAATATGTAATGTAATCTTGTTAAAACGGTTTTCATAAAATTGGTATTGAAAAAAGTATTGTTCAGGAACCGGTATCGAAGTCAAGGTATAAAAAATGTTTTAATGATACCTAGCCCTTCTTCAGAGATCCTACTGGAGGTGCGGATGCAACCAGAAAAATGACCCTATGGGAAACTGCAATTTCATTGTCTGATTGCAACATCAGTTTATTTTCTTATGTTTTCCCATAGGCAATTGGCATTGAAAGCTCTGAACGAGCGCCTGAAGCATGCGGAAGACCAGTCGGCTTGGCCCAGCATGGAAGATGAGGAGGATGACGAAGATGAGGAGGTGCGGACAGACACTCCTCTCCTTTCCAGCCGAGAGACTTTGCCACCAGCACCCAGCACCACACAAAATCCTACAGGACAACAGGAGTCCAGCATCATAAGTTTCGAAGATGCTCCAACCCATTCCTAACACACAGACACACACAATCCTCCTTTTTGTCCTGCAGAGTTCAGTCACACACACTATCTTGGTAAAGTTTTACATAGACAAACAAGGAGTTGCCACTAAATGAACACCTCACCCAAATAAGTAAACTGAATGACAAAGACATCCACACTCTGTTTTTCAGCTGTACAAAAAACCCTGGACTAGCCTGAATCATAGCATCTGCAGTGCTCCAGTACTTCTGCTTTGTAAAAAGAATATCTTCTCTCCCTCTGGCCTCTTGTGTAAGGTTTCTGGGATGAATCTTTTCTGAATAAATGCTCTAATGGTTGATGGGATTAAAACTCCGTTTTTAAATGTATGGCAGAATCTACAAAATGTTTATGGGTTGCCTTTTTTTGTTTGGTATTTGTTGGCCTTGTATCAGGAAAAGGCAATATTCCTGATATTTATTGAGCAGACCTTGGGACTTTTAGCTGCTTACTGATGTAAAAGCATCATAAGAATGTCTGGAACATCAAGGGCTGGATTGCTAAAGATGAAGATTGTTGCAAATTTTTGGACTTTTCAAAGAACGTGATCTCTAATTTAAGGCTCTGCTTTCATTGGTCAGGATGTGGCCCTTTGATTTCCTGTTTTCAGTCACGGCGATTTAATAGGTGGAGGCATAGCGAGGAGAGAGTTGGATACAGTCATTTCAAAGATATTTTTGTTCAGAATAGTTTGAAATGATAATAGCAATACAGAATCTGATTCTGTCCCCTGTTGTACCCCTTTCCTCCTCTGTACTTTAATGATCTGTCTATATGTGTTGGCTTTGATTAGAGTGTTGCACTCTAAATTATGAGCTTACATAATAGACCTGTTTTTATAAAACACAGATTGTGTACACAATGTGGCTTGAGTTTTATTTAATACAGATTCTGACAAATAGCTCAGCTATTACTTTGGAGAAATGTGGTTATGTGTGATATTTGGATCGGGTTCCTAAATTTTTTCATTAATATTTTTAACCCTTTTTTTTTCTTTAAGGTTTTTTACTAGTAATTGTTGATCTGTTTTCTCATGGATCCAAGGCGTCAACCTTGATGCTTCTCTGGCAGTCTCTCATTCGCTGATTCAGGTTTCAGCCTAATTTTCTGACCTCTCTCCATCTCTAATAAAGACTAAATGAAGAACACAACTGTACCAGAGGACCTTATTGATTCAAAACAAATGATCAGTTCTTCATTTACATTATCCGTTAGTGTTTATTTTGGTGTGCATATATTCACATTACATACAAGTCTTAGTTGGTGCTTATCTTGGCGAGAGCTGAGTGCAAATCAGCTTGAAGTTGTAACAACTACGCTCATGTAATAGAAATCTTTAACAATTTTTGTTTTCAATTTTAATAGAAAATATTCTTTTAATTTTGATATGGTTACAGTCATATCACCCTGTAACCCAAGACTGGTTGCCCACTGAAGCCAAGCAGGGTTGAACCTGGTCAGTACCTGGATGGGAGACCTCCCGGGGAAAACCAGGTTGCTGCTGTTAGTAAGGCCAGCAGGGGGTGCTCACCCTGTGGTGTGTGCTCTGTGTTGGTCCTAATGCCCCACTGTAGTGATGTGAACACTACTGTAACAAGCACCGTCCTTCAGATGAGACGTTAAACCGAGGTCCTGACTCTGGTCATTAAAAATCCCATGGCACTTCTCATAAAAGAGTAGGGGTGTAACCCCGGTGTCCTGGCCACATTCCATCAATCATGGCCTTCTGATAATCCCCATCCACTGAATTGGCCCTATCACTCTCTCTCCTCTCCAGCTATTGCTGGTGTGTGGTGATCGCATTGTCCAAGCATTATCCACACTCATTTTTGTCACTTTTGATATATTTAATGTATCTTTGCTGAAGAGAAGTTCATTAAGAAATCTTACTGACCCCAAACATTTGAATGGTAGTGTATACACCTTAAAAATGTCAGAATACTATTAAAATAATGATAAATCTCATGATTGCAAGCAGCACATTTAGGCCTTAATCAGAGATCATTTCTTTGCATGTCCAAGACCTAAAATAATTGCAGTTAACAAAGGCTCTGCATGAGGCTTACTGTGGTTTACAACAATTTAAGCTGGGTCACAGTATAGCACTTCCACTCCACCATTCACTTACATTAGCCTATATGGAACAAAGATGCAATAAAAAGTAGAAGGTGATGACTAAAGCATCCATACTGCTTAAGTCACTTTTTGTGTTCCACAGAAGAATAGGCGTGAAACAACGTGATATTAAGTAAATAATTACAGAATTTTCTTTGTTGCATAAAAAAAATACTAAAACATGAGTTTGTGGACTAAAGGCAGTGTAATGTGGTACAGTCGCCAATAGATGGCGCAACAAATACGCACCTCCAAATACGCATTTCCTAATCCACTCAAAACAACAAACTCGTTCAGCCTGGGGATGTCCTGTTAGTGTTAAATGCGATTGCCTCCTATAAAAACAAGACTAGTCAACATAATATTTGGTGCTGATTATTACCTTTCACGCCACGATACATTTCCTCTTCCAAAGAAACTTTATTCAAAAGGTATGCTGTGGTAGAGGTTGTTTTAGGCTGGAATAAAAATTGTAGTTGGTTAGATTATAGTCATTTTTATTCCATGAACGGCACACATTTTTTAGTTTTTAAATTAATATATAACACAAAACTGCCTTGTTATAGTGGTTAGGGTGGTCCGTTTCTCATAATGACTCATTCATCCACCGCCAAATAAACTCTCTTCAACGTGCTCGCGCAGGCGTGGCTCGAGCTCGTGCACGCCATCCCTTCCCCCTTCTGAATGCCCGCGCTCTGCGCGTGCTCGTCAACGGTTTATTGTATCGGACAGAAGAGGCGACGGAGCTCCACCGTTGGAATAAAACAAAACGGCTAGCCATCTAAACTGCAGGTAAGATTACTTTATCTTCTCGTCTCCGTGTTTATGCACCTGTTATAAACTTTATAAGCCCAATTCGACCCTGAATGGTTGTTTTAAAACTACTTTTTGATATCATGGAAAGGTAAGAGCTCAGCGACTGACCAATTCGCCGCTTCCGCAAGCAACCGCCGGCCGGGAGTAACGTTAGCAGCTCACCCTCAGCGTCCAGATTTTTTGAACCGTTTCAAGCTTTATCCATGTATTTAGACTTGGAAATGAGATTTAAAATGTTAGGGGGAAACTGGTGAAGTTTACACAGTATTGTTTGGTCGTAAATTTCATCTGTATCACCGGTAACAGTTATATATGTGGTAAGAGCTGTTTGTTTTTTTGATGCAGAGAGCTAACGTAAAGCTCGACCTAGACGCATAATCTCAGATTTAGACGTAACTGGAGGATTATTGATTTTATGTGTCTTTAATCGTCCATTGAACCATTGTTCTTAAGTGTTTTTTCTTCGGTGGTATATATACAAATATAGATATATAATGAGATTAGTAATCTAAAATAAGCAAGTTTCATAAACTGTGATTTAGGCAAATTTTTTGAAATTATAATCTGATTGATTGGTGTTTGTTTTATTAACCTGTGATTTATACTTATTTGGTTATTGATCCTTTTAAATGTATGAGTTTCTATGAGATAATCTTTGATATTGTTTTATTTGGTAGGACAAAGAACTTTATCTCTTTATCTATGATTTGCTTAATGTAGGCTAGTGTAGCATTATAAACAGTATTTAGGTGTGTTCAAGACAGAGAGATGTGTTTATCTAAAATATGTCATACAAACAGATTTTTAAAAAGTTGGAAACAAAAGCATAGGCAGTCAGATGCATTGACCCCAAGCTTCTCTTTTTTCCAGTTAGCTATACAGTAATGCAATCCTTTATTTTAATACATGACATTTTCCCAGTGAGCAAGTCAGTGTGAGTAATATTCCTATTAATACGTGTCATTAATCCTATACAGTGGTTTGAAAGTCCCATTGGGCCTTATTTACACTGTCCATTGTAAATCTTTCATAAATCTATGCAAATATATATTTGATATAGCCTAATTGATATTACAGCCTTTTTACACAAACGCGTTCTCCGTGTCTCATGAATGAAGGTTTGAGCCAACAGGTGCCATCCAGACTAATCTGTATCACTTTAAATAATTGACTAACCTTAGTGTTGCCATGCAGTTACCAGGAGGTCCCAGAAGCCATGTGGCCACATCCAACCCAATGAAGTTTGACTTCCATGAGGATATAAGAGTATAAGTTTAAGGAGGTGTTGATAAACATGTTCATCTTCAGGTCTTGAGCTTCCTTGCCTTATCCAGGCCCTCGGCCTGCACAGCATCTCATATTAATATATCATTAGCATCTTGTCTCCATTTAAGTAGACATGTTGAATTTAAGAGTGAGAATCTCCCACATCATTATACATTTATTTTAATATAGTGGGCCATATGGAAGATAGAACCAATAGTTGATCTTTAGTGCACAAGGCTTTGTCTCTTTTGCTGTTTTTCAGACTTTGATCTTCAGATTTGCTGCACTGTGTGTGTGTTGTCAGTGTTTAATCTACTGTCCATCTGAGCTCCTCTCATCGCCACGGGCCTGTTCATCAATAATGTGGGCTCTGTTCTGTAGATGCCAGCTTTATCTTGGCCACTGGGGTGCAGCTTGCACTTCAAAGACATCTGGCCCAGTTAACAGACACTTCCAGATCTGCCTCTTTAAACGGCTGTTCTGGATCAGAAAATGAAGTGACGCATCACGTTGATGCGATCGGATGGGTTGGTTCTGCTGTGGTCATGTTGAAATGACTCTGATGAAGGCTTGTCGGATGTCACCGTTGGCTGTGATGAGTCAACCGAGGACTCTGGATTCTCAGAACGCTGTGTGGCTTTGATTACTGGGCCTAAGGGATGGGTTGGTGTGTATTTACAGGACTTTATAATAGCAGAGGACTGCCACGAAGGGTACTGTTCATATTAGAGATTGAATTTTGCAGGACGTGGCATGGTATACATCAAAAATGAAGTAGGCCTATACCAACATTATAACCATGGCGATTATCCCGGCTGCTGCGGAAAAGATGACGGAATGTAATGCAGCAGTGTTTAACTGTGTATGTGTGTGTCTTTTGTAGGAATGGCAGCTATTCGCAAGAAGCTGGTGATTGTAGGAGATGGAGCGTGCGGTAAAACCTGTTTGCTTATCGTGTTCAGTAAAGACCAGTTTCCTGAAGTCTACGTACCCACGGTGTTTGAGAACTATGTTGCCGACATCGAGGTTGACAGCAAACAGGTGAGCAAAACACACATGAGAAATACAATGTGCATAATCATCCTAGTATTTTTGCTGCTTTATGTAGTTATGTATCAAATAACATCATTTACTGAGGTTAATTTATGCTGGCTAATGAAACGATGGATTGTTAAATGAAGATGTAATTAAAGTTTGGCTCATTTAGGTGTTCACATGTAAACCCCAAAACCCAGTTTAATAAGTTAAGTCTTTGCCTGTCAGTTGGAGGTCTTAGATGAGGCTTTAATGTGAAAATATTGACCTGATTCACTTTCCTTATTTAGCTTAACATGCTGATGGCCCCTACATCTGTCCTTTTTTGCTGTGCAAGTCCATTTTAATGGTTTGGGATGTTCAGAATGTGCATTCAATCTCAGTGTGTCTCTTTACCCGATAGGTAGAACTTGCCCTGTGGGATACCGCAGGACAGGAGGACTATGATAGGCTCCGACCTCTTTCATACCCAGACACAGATGTCATTCTAATGTGCTTCTCTATTGACAGTCCTGACAGTTTAGGTAAGGATACACTTTTCGGTATATCTTTCTGTGTTCCTTTCCCATATGTGATTGCTTGAATTACACTTACTTTCTCATTTTCTAATAAAACTGACCTTTGTTCTCTGACCTCTGTATAGAGAATATTCCAGAGAAGTGGACACCTGAGGTGAAACACTTTTGTCCAAACGTTCCCATCATCCTTGTAGGCAACAAAAAAGACCTACGGAATGATGAACACACACGCAGGGAGCTGACCAAGATGAAGCAGGTAAACAAATACAGTGTTTTTGCCTGTTCGAATATAGAAATGCATACAGTATTTGGTCATTTTTACTATTGGCATAGACAAAATCAATGTGCAGATATTTTGTACTGACAGCGTATTTTGTGTTGGCTGTCCAATAGGAGCCTGTCAAGGCAGAGGAAGGGAGAGACATGGCCAATCGGATTGGAGCATTTGGTTATATGGAGTGCTCAGCCAAAACAAAAGATGGAGTTCGGGAGGTGTTTGAAATGGCCACTAGAGCAGCGCTGCAGGCACGCAGAGGAAAGAAGAACAACAAATGCAGTCTGCTGTAAATACTCGCCATCGGACTTTATGCCTCTACTGGGGCTCAAAAAGAGTGTGAGAGGGGCACACTCCTATTTACAGTCATACATCCCCCTTACATTCGCCAAATGCTTTTGGGAAAGATCCCAGAAAAAAAGCTTTTTGTCTGTTTTTTTCCTCCCTTTTGGTCTTATATTTTTAGTCATGGAGATGTTTATCAGTATTTAAGAGAACTTTGAGAAATGGGACTTTTTGTTGATGCTTTACCTGGATTTGTGGTATCATTTAAGCTTGCCCATCTGCCAAATGCTGTCATGTGACCCTGTGGGCTGATTGGAAAGGAGCGATCCTGTGAGCTGCCAATCAATACTTCAGCCCATCCCTCATATGCTGGGCTTTTTTCTGCAACATGAAACAGGGCTGAACTTGATTGTTTCTGTATGTATGAATCATTTTAAGGGTTTCTTTTAGATCAGGGCAAGATTGGGATTTTAGAGCAATGGCTGTTTTAAAGCAAAAAAGGGCATGGGGGTGGGTGGGGGGAGGGGGTTGATATGTATACATACCTGTACATATATGAGCATGTGTGTATTTATATGTACACACATTCAGGACTGGAAACCGTGTTTGTAAACTAGACTTGGTAATCTTGTGTAATAAAAATATGTTCTATAAGGAGCAACCCTGTTTTTGTGTGCATGTAGAAAAATTATTTACAGTTCATGTCTAAACCTTCAGAAACTAGCAGAATGTAAATTATACTAACAGAAAAAAAACATTTTGTTTGTCCTACCTTTTTTTTTTAGTAGTTTACTACGAAAAATACGGTTCTGTTATTTACTCATTCCAAACCTGCCGTTTGAGAAGTGTAGACATTTTGAAGAATGTTCACACTATTTTTTTCCATTCAATAAAAGCATATATTCACCACAGTCATGAATGGACTTTATGCACACCTACTGCATACATATTTCTGCTTAAATGTGCTTTGTGCGCTTATCCCATAGCAAACTGATAACAGCCTTTTTTTTTCAGATCTCCATGAACTGTTAATTACACATATATAAAAATTGTAGGTCCTTTTGGACAAAAGCGTCTGCTAAATGATTATATGTATGTGTGTGTAAATATATATTAATAATTGTAAATGTAAAATTTTTATATATTATATTGAAAAAACATTTTAGTAATGAGTTCCAGAAGTTTTGAAGGGGACATATCATGAAAATCTGACTTTTTCCCGTGTTTAACTGCTATAATCGGGTTCACGGTGCATCTACCAACCTGGAAAACGTAAAAAGCGACAACCCAGTAACTTTGTTTTTGTAAGCCTGTCTCTGCAAGCATGTCAAAAAATAAGCCAATCAGATTTTGCTCCTATTCTGACATAGGAAGGGGATCTTATAATATTACCGCCCTTTAATCTGCACGTTTCCACCCAAGGCGCCGACATTTGGTTTTCGCAAGTGACAACAGTGTCAGTTGCAATCAATGGCAATTTCTGAGATTTTGGATGACTGAAATTCTTGTTTTGTTATTGCCGGAGTATCCCAAGCTCGTGTAAAGGATCGGCTGTCTTCTGAACGGAGATGGGGAGCAGCAGCTCATTTGCATTTGAAGGGACACACACAAAACCATCTTTGCTCACACTTAAATTTGACAAGCTATAATAAATGATCTGGGGGGCATTTTGAGCTGAAATTTCACAGATACATTCTGGGGACACCATAGATTTATATTACATCTTGGGAAAAGGGGCATAATATGTCATCTTTAAATAACATTTAGTGCAAAATTGGGTCATATCAGCATTGCTTTTGTCCTGTTAACTTGTGACACTTGCTCATGATGTAATGTTGTGCTTAAAGGGGTTGTATACTGCCCCTGAAGTCTCTGATTTCTCCAGGGTGTGTATGTGAAGTTTTAACTCAAATTACCCGTTGCAAAAACTGTCCCTTTAAATGCAAATGAGCTGCTGCTCCCGGAACAGAGGGTGGCGCTTCAAGAGCTTGTGTGTTACCAGGTAGCTTGCAGACACGCACTAAAATGTCAGAAACTGATCTGCCTTTTATGTTCAAACCGAAGTCAGACAATGATGGAGACTCAAGAAGTGACAACATGTAGAATGCTACAGGACATTTATAAATGGTTAGTTGATGAATTTGTGTAGCTGATGTAGAGTTAACTATCTTCTTGTCATTGATTAGCATATTCTTTCATGATAATCTATAAATCAGTAGTGTGAGAACTGTTGTAAGATGAATACAGAGTGACATGCTATTGCATTTGTGTTACGTACTGTATTGCAATAAATGTGAAAAGACAGATGCGATGCGACAGCTTGACCAGACTCCCAAATGTGCTCTACTACAACAACTCTTCCTCTTCTCAATACTGCTTGCGTGTTCCAGGGGGCGGGGTCTATGTACATTTTAGGATTTGTGATGTCACTAACCCGGTAGGAATCCTGTGTAGTCCCTACCAGCCATTTGCAGTAGTCCTTAAAAGGTGATTTCTGTAAAAGAAAATATCTCCCAATACTTTGAACTTTGAGCGTCGTAACTTTGCAGATGTTGTTTATGCTCAAACAGCAACACACTAAAGTTAAAAAAGGGAAATCATAATCAACCACCCCTTTAATTTTCTCTTAATTTCCATACACTACACTGCTTCAGAAGTTACAGAAGTGATCATGTATAGAGTCCATAGGTGTGTCAAGTTCCATATGGACAAAAAGTACTATAGAATTGATCACATTAATAGATTATTGCTGAATAACCAATATTGTCCGTTCCTCTCACAAAGCTCCTTTAACACAAAAGTTATATGGACTACATTTATGGTGCTATTTATGGTCATTGTATGTGTTTATTTTATGTAACTTAGTAGTAAACATTGTGTTGTTCAAAAGTTGTGTGTCACAGAAGAAAGCCATTTCAAATTACATGAGGATGAGTGAAGATGGTACAGTTTTCAAACTATTGCTCACAGTATCGCTTCCAAATCCAGAATTGTTTGATTTCAATAAAAGTGGAATAGATATTAATGTTGCTTCCTTAATGCTGAGATCACCAAACATTGTAAATCTCAGTTCCTGGTTTAAAATCTTTTTCATTTCAGATTTATGACTGTTTCTTTTACACCTCAACAAAATGTAGATTGGTAACATATCATCATCATTATAGGATGCAGAAAAAACTGAGCCTTATGGGGTCATGAAAATGTAATAGGTGACAAGACAATTACTTCACAAGACTGGAATGAAAAAAAGTTTTAATGGCGGTGGAAATTCTGCTTTCGTTTTGTCAGTGAACAGTATGTTCTGTTTTTACTCTGGTGACTAAGCCTCTGCACTCCAACTAATGTTGAGAGAGCTTTTGATTCAAAACTTGGTGAAGAGGAGCTGTAATTTATTTTGAGTTGCCACCCACTGGATAATCCGGGGTTCAGAACAGCCTGATGAAATTCTCCAAACCATCTTTATTCTTTACCAATAATGGTTAATGGTAGTGTAGTGGATAATTATGCAATATAACACAGCTTGCTTTTATTTGACTGAACTGAAAGGGGAAAAAAACATGACTTGTTGAGGAAGGAAGGAAATAGTCATGCAGCCCCCACCCCCAGCGAGCAACACCCTGACTAGGCTGGCTGAAAAACTGAACGCCTTGCCATTTTTCTGTCATTCTTGTGAAAGACTTCGCCGTGACGTGGGACTGAGAGAAAAAGGGCCGCCGCCCTTTTGCAATCTCTCTCTCTCTCTGTGTGTGTCTCTCGGAGAGCTCCAACCTTCCCCGCGACTGCTGCGTAAGTGCAGCGAGTCTCAGTGAAACGCCGAGTTTATATATGCGCCTATTTTTAGTCTCAGCGCGTGAAGCTATTTTTAACCAATATGAGCTCATCGCTTTCTTACACATCCAATCAGAGCACAGGAGTGAGCACGTGGGCGGGAAGCACAGAGAGAGAGAGAGAGAGAGAGAGAGAGAGAGAGAGAGAGAGAGAGAGAGAGAGAGAGAGAGAGAGAGAGAGAGAGAGAGAGAGCTGATGATGGAAACCGGGCTGGCAGGCAGTACGGGAGCGCGCAATGCCCTGCGCGTTTTTATGGTCGTACAATTAATAAATAAATAAATTATTTATCAAAAATAAAATAACAAATGATAAAACATTATTAAAGATGCATTATATTTATAAATTTGCATAATTTAACCCAGTAAAGCCTGACATATGAAATAAAAGTCCAAAACTGTTTTTATTTATTTATTTAATTTAGACCTTTTTTGTTGTGTATCATATACAGCAAAAAAAGTGTACCACCACCCGAAGGGAGACATATTTAGAATTATACTAAAAGGCTTTTTACTTGCTAAAAAATATAAACTTTTAATAGTGTGTATCAAATATGATACAGTAGGCTTTATAGGGTTAAATAATGACAATTATCATTATAAGATAATCACAATAAAAAAATAAGAAGGCATGGGCCATTCAATGTATGCACTATACAGTACCATGATGAATATGTTCCATGGCTCTGTGGTAGCAAGTGCTGTTTTGAATTGGTGAGCTGAAGAATCAGCATTAAAGGGACAGATGCTAATAGAATAGAGACAATTGAGAGGAAGGCAGGGTCTGTCCTCCCGGGGACTAAACTACTGGACTCACCGAGCGTGGCGACCGGGAGGAGGATGCTGCCCAGACTCCAGGAGTGTCCAAACATTTAAACATTATGGATACCCCCTCGCATCCAATACAACAAGAGCACCTTCTCCTTTACACTTATCATGCCCTGGTGTAGGCTACCACTGAGATACGGACAATCCTCTGTGTGTGTGATTAGGCTACATTATACTGTATGATGTGTACACCACCCGTAGGCTAAATGACACAATGTGGAGATTAATAAAGCAATCGAAGTAACAAAGATATAAACTTTTAACTGTTCAACAGTTTCCAGCTCAAAAACTAGGTTTATACAACGGCAACACCTGGTGGCAAATCATTATAATTCTACTTATTTTGCATTCTATAATTGAAATATAACTGTATTCGGCCTGTATTAGAGCCTAATGCTCGCAACATTTGATATTGAATTAAGTATGTTCCTTTATGCTAAGCAGCCCTGCGAAGCCGTGTTTTACAGTGAATTTAGAACAGTTAAGGGATGTTGTTAGGCATGACGTGGAGCGGAGTTACTCCATAAACATTTTAATATTTATTTTATTCATAAAATAAACACCAGCAACAAAAAATATAACGTTATAACACATTTATTCCTCCACCAAGCAATGCAGTTCCAAAGAGGTTGTCAAGCAACACATGCAGCAGCAAAGAATCACAAACGGCAGTTGCATAGTAATACTCATAGATATCCTTTATTATATGATATCTATGGTAATACTAATGTATTTAGTAATCCGTTTTATAATACTATTCGAGTATTTATTGGTTTTCTCAAATTATAGATGCTGCTCAATCCAGCTCTATAGAGCTATTATACATATATATATATATTATATTGTGAATGTGATGCTGACCCTTTTCCTGTATTCTTACACTAAAACACAACACTATTGTAATGCATGATCTTTTGGACAGATGCCATAACGGCCTGCACTGCACTCTATTCTTTGAAATACCTTGGGGATACTATGGTAAATAGGCTATATGGTAATCATTCAGCAGACACTCAGGAAAAAGAAGAAAACAATTCTCAGAAGAAAAAGAAACCGACAAGAGACAATAACTAAAACGTCTTATTTGTAAGCTAATGTATTTCAGCCAGCTAAACAAAAATAACATTATATGATCAAATATATTGTAAAATGTTCCTCTATTGTGTGTTGCTGCTCTGAAGATGTATTCCCTGTCAATATACAGGTCTACAGTTAGTCAGTCATTGTCACAAAACAAACCCCTTCGGGATATAATAATGCAAGATCTCTCTGTGTAATTTGTCCAGGGTAAACACTGTGGTTTCTTTTCTTAAAGTCACCATGAAATCAAAATGGATTTTTTAAAAATGGAATAGTTTTTATTAATGGCGTTTTCACGTTGTAGTGTGGACTGTCACTCATGTGATGCATATTGTACCAATAGATATTCATGTTTATACCGGTATTGTGCCTGTTATTCACTTTCACACTGTTGCTAAAATATGTTACTTTGCACACTCTTCATATCACAGTCCTGCAAAGATGACAGAAAATGTACTCATATTTGCTGTCCTGCGGCAAAACACGCGTTGCGTTTTAGACCAAACATATGGTGACATGAGTGCGACCTGGACGTATCAGTAAATGGTGAGATATTTTTCTATATAAAATTATCCTGTCAGAAGTATTGCGCGATAACTTTACTATTTATTTTTCCTTCTGTATCATCTCAGTGAGATTTTGTGAGGTTTCACGCATGCACAGTTAAGTGAATTTAAAGTTTTCAGGCGTTTTCCAAAAGTTTCTCATCCACACTGAAACTTTGGAAAATGCTTGAAAGCGCTAGTGTGGACGGAGAGTGTTTTTTTTTTTTAAACAAAAACGCTGTATTCAAATGTATCCGGATTAATGTAGACGTAGCCTAGCCTCTGATGACTTGTTCACCGACGAAACATATCACATGAGATCACAGCACTAGCAAACAAAAACAATCAGATGATACAATCATTTCCTTATGGACAAAATCAAATCCCACCCTAATTTTTTTCTTGTTCAAGAAGCCATTTAAGAAAAGACTATAGCAACTTTGGTTTCATGTAGACTTTAATTTTACTTGTAATGAGGGGTGGTGTATTAAACCTTAATCCTGGTTTAGTCGCTAGAGGGCGTCAAATCCACACAGTTGCATTTATGATGATCTCAGTGATATTCAGTAAAAAACTATGAGCTCTCTCTCTCTGCTAGGGGAGACTTATTCTTTTGATCTTTTTGTTAATTTTTTTACGTGACCCGATTTAGCTAACATTAATTCTGATGCTGGTAGATTTAATTAGATTGTCTTGTGTGTGTGTGTGTGTGTGTGTGTGTGTGTGTGTGTGTGTGTGTGTGTGTGTGTGTGTGTGTGTGTGTGTGTGTGTGTGTGTGTGTGTGTGTGTGCGTGCGTGCGCATAAACAAGACAGTGAGGGTGAGAGATGAAAAGAGAGAGAACCAACATGAGATTTCAACAGTCGTTATTAAGCAAATGAATCCTAAGAGAGGGTCACATTTAGCAGCTGTCTTATTGAAAAAAGATATACACATTAATGGAGGGAGGGAGAGATGGAAAGAGAGAGTGAGAAAGGGGTTGGGCACAATTGGGACAGTTCCCTCCTTCCCAGCAGGGAAGTGTTTGAAAGAAAGGAGTGAATGATAAGAGACGACTGAAGGAGAGAGAGAGAGAGAGAGAGAGAGAGAGAGAGAGAGAGAGAGAGAGAGAGAGATCATAAAGAGTTAAAAGATGCAGAGAGAAGCAGAAGGCAAGACAATAACAGAGTGAACAAAACAGAGAGAACGGAAAAGAAAAAGAGAAATGCCAGCAATATTATAAACACAGAAGACAGACCAAGAGAGGATTTTGCTGCATCACTGACCTGTGCAGGATTATATTACACTGCACTGCACACACACACACACACACACACACACACAAGGTGTTATGCTGACATCAGGTAGACACCATTTGTGTGTGTGTTATTTCTGAGCAGAGGACGCAAAGTGTGTGTGTGTGTGTGTTTACTCCTTGCTAGAGTCACATAGTGTGTGTGTGTCAGACAGCCATGAGGAGGATGCTGGCTCTCTTCTGCTTAATTTCACTGGCGGCACCTCTAACGGACGCATGGAGACCATCTAAACCACGACTGCACTTCCAACACTCAGGTGAGGCAACTGACTTTCTATTGACTTTTCAATCTCCTAACCTTCACTCAAACCTTTCTGCATTTAACATTTCAATCCAGACATTATATGTTCATTTTCTATCACAATGTAGATGATATTTCATAGATTTCAAATCCTTAACAAAGCTTAGGTCATTGCACATTACCATAATATGCTCTGTTTGTCTGGATATTTCACTCAGGTGAGACAACTGACTTTCCATTGACTTCTGATGCTTTTCTATTGAGCAGTTGGTATTTGTATCTCTTAAAGGGATAGTTCACCCAACATTTTTAATTCTGTCATTATTTACTCACCCTCAAGTTGTTCCAAACCTATATGAATTTCTGCTGAACACAAAAATATATAGATTTAGAAAAATGTCTATAACCAAACAGTTGATGGATCCCATTACCTTAAATATTGAGGAAAAAAATACTGTTGAAGTCAATGGGGTCATTCATCATGTGCACTATGCGGCACCACAGTTCCATAATGAATATGTTCTATGGGTCTGGTCTGCTTTTCCCAAAAGCATCGCACCCTTAAGTTGATCGTAGAACAATTACCACCGATGGTGTCTACGATCAACTTCTTAGGCTTACGATGCTTTTGGGAAACGCAGCCCTGCATAGTGCAGACAACTGACCTTCTATTGAGCAGTTGGTATTCCCTAACCCAAACACAAACCTCTCTGCATGTAACATTCTAATCCAGACATTATTTCTATGTTCATTAAGCGACTTACTTTCCACAATGTAGCCTATATGAATTTAGGTTTTACTATTCTTGTGGACCCACATACACAAAAATGTTCAGTCTTTCTTTGCTCCACACACAAACTCTTTCTCTCTTTTTAACCCAATTACCCCAATGCCACCTGTAATCAGCCATGCTTTGACAGGAGTATATCATGTGTGTAGACTGAAACTGGTTTTGTGTTTCTCCATGACCTAAAAAACCCTGCACAGATAGCTATTCATCCGTCACACCTTTCTGCCTATCAGGGACAAACAAGAAAATATTGTGTGTGTAATTTATGTATAAAGTGTTTTAGTTTAGAAAGTTCTTGGAGTAATACAAATCTAAATTTATTTCTCTTTGTGTGTGTGTGTGTGTGTGTGTGTGTGTGTGTGTGTGTGTGTGTGTGTGTGTGTGTGTGTGTGTGTGTGTGTGTGTGTGTGTGTGTGTGTGTGTGTGTGTGTGTGTTTACTTGGATTTCTTAATTACCCAATTAGCCTTTCATTCACGCAGACTCTCAAAGGGTATGAACATAAGTGTGTGTTTGTGTTAGGGAACGTCTGGTGGTTGATTATTATACAGCTCATTTTGGCTTGATTTCCCTGATGAGATGATAAATGACAGCTCTTGAGTAGCGCACACATACAAACAACAATTTTGTGGGATTGCATAAGTGAAATCATATATCCAGTAATATATATTCAGCAAAGCCTTCATTTCAGCACTATAAAATCTATTTTCCATCTGGTCTGTTATGATTGGTCAATTTGCAGTTGATTGGCCTTCAGTAGATGTGATTGATTAAACATGAGCATAAATCAATTAGCTCTAACCTCTGGCTGTGTGTGTGTGTGTGTGTGTGTGTGTGTGTGTGTGTGTGTGTGTGTGTGTGTGTGTGTGTGTGTGTGTGTGTGTGTGTGTAATTATGATGTATACTCTTTTGCTCAGGTCAAGGGTCAAGGTTAGTAGGTCTGACTGACAGAGATTTGAGAAATACCAGAACACAGCAATGTGTGTTCGCCCAGTTTATTTTAACTGTGTGTTTATGCATGAGCCCTGCTGAGCCTTGTGTTCCCCCGTCACAGACTTATAATCGCACCTGTTAACATTTCCACCACACACATAAGAACATGCCAGCTGGTGGACTGAGCAGTAATAGCTGATAACTCAATTTGCACAAGAGGTGTGTGTACTGTTTGTTCTTGCCCACCAGTTGCACTATGGGAAAAAATGTGCTCAAGGAAACACACCCTAACTGTCATTCACACTTGCAGTAAAGTGTGTGCTTGTGAGCAGGTTTTTCTAATTTCCCAATTCGATTCCGATTCACAAACTCTTGTTTGGATTCCCATTCAAATTCAGTTTGATTTGAAATTAACTCAGTTTGCATAAGTTTTTTGGGTTTTTTTGTTATCACTGTAAAGCTGCTAGAAACAATCTGTATTAATAAAGGTGACTTGACTTGACAAGCTCTCTAATCGATTTAGGTTTCATTGTGATTAATATTTCAGAATATTCATTTATAACGTCCATTTTGCTTAGAAAGGAATCTCTCTCTGCTAATGCTGTAAAGTGCTTGGTTTGATTTATCTACTTTCATCATCATGTTATGTTAAACCTCTTACCTTTAAAGAACTCAGATGACAAAAGGTTAGATCCCATCTCTTGTGAACGTGCAGTTGTCCACCCTCCTCTTTGTTCAGTGAAATCTGAAAGATCTATGAAACACAAGAATTTAGATGGGAGTCCTTAGATGTCAGGATCCAAATCAGTATTTGTTATCATTAATTAAGGTACAAAACCCTGTTCTACATAAATATTATCTACTATTTATTAATATTTATAACTTTTATGTTTTCAGTTTTTTTATTTTAGTTAAAGATTTAGTCATTTTGTTATGTTGTTGTATCACATTTAGCCTAATATGGGCCCTTTTTACTGACTGCTGAGGCGTTTCCACAGTTATCAACATCGCAAATAAAGTGTTTAACATTTTAATGAAACATTTATAATGCTATACTTTGTGTTATATTTATACCTTGGCAGTAAATGAATTAATGCTGCTGCGAGGGACGTGTTTCTAATAAAAAGGCTGAGGGAGTTACTGCAAATTTGGCATCTTTCTCTCTTCTGACTGCTGTAATCATTCTTTTGATATTTTTTCCCTCGTTTGGAAAGTCGTGAAAATGCTATCATGGTTTTTTTTTGCTTTTGCTTTTAAAGAAAATGCAAATACAAAAATTATATTTGCTGTCATCTCCTATTCACTGCAATAGAAGTTTACCCAGCTATGAGGACTTCCGCTTCTGAGAACCTGGAAATGTGAAAAGGGTCGTTTTTTTCAGCTTTCATTTACATTTATTAAAGTTTTATTTTAATACTTCAGCTTAAACTTATTTATTTCAGTTGCATGGTTTAATCTAATATTTATAAATTATTTTATTTTAGCTTGAAACAGGCAACTCTTTATTAAAAGAACAGACTCAAAAGAAAGAGTCAGTTGTTCATGAATCGGATTACACTGGTTGCGTTGTATGTTCGTTTTTGCGTGCAGTCTGTGATTTGATTTCATGCTACACAGTCATTTTATTTTATCACATTGAATACAGACTGCAAACTCACATTCACAATTCAGGTTTCATTTCTTTTTGCTGACATCTACAGTATGTCGCTGTAAAAAAAAAACATTAGGCAGACACTGAAAATAGGCGTAAAGTAAAGTATTGATCTTATCATTTTAATTGATATCGGGATTGTTCAAAGGAAGATTCTATTTTTAAATATTGTTGCTGGGGTTGTGCTTGTGCTTGTGTGCATTGCTGTATATATAATGTTTCTTAGCTGTATCACACGGCACACATTTGTACTAATCGAGTAATCCCACATCAGTCTCTCTCATGACTGAGATAATCTAATGTTCAGATATACACTTAAAGCTTGTGTGTGGTTAAAGATACACAACATTAGGTCCGTATGTGGCTAAATATACCCTCAGCTGGTCATAGAATGATGGACAGAAGGGTTTGTGACTCACTTTGTGTTGTGTGTGTGTAAAAGAGTAAAATGACAGTTGTAGTTGTAGGCTACTAATGGTATAAGACCATCAGCATGTATCACTGTTTGTCTAATTTAGTTTATGACTAAAAAGGTCATGAGTCAAACTGATTACAGGGGATTCTAGACCACCTAGTCATGAAAACTCACTTCCTGTTAAACACACAGGAGACAGGTGGAATACCAGCCCATAATCCATCTGAGTGATTTTAGCACACATACACACCCTTGTTGCCACAGCAACTGCCCCCAAGAAAGGGGGCAATGAGTAGCACTGGTGCCACAGAGAAAAAGCCAGGAATGTCTGTGAGGCTGCAGGCTGTGACAGATTGTGTGAATGTCCCTCGTGAACAGCTGAATTTTTTTTAGTGTGTGGGTGAGAGAACATTTTAAAGGAGTGATGAACACGCAAAAGAAAAACCAACATGATATGTGTGTGTTTGTATGTTATTTTTGAGCGACTGGATTTTTGGTGTAGCCTATTAAGATATTATCTGACATACTTTCACTGTAATTAATTCATTTCCCATTATTCTCTGGCCATTTTTTCAATCTTTTTATCTATTCTATTAATCTCATGGGTTATTTTATCTTTCTGTCTCATCAGCTGTTCAGATTTTTGAACAGGTTATTCTGCCCAAAAGCGAGTCTGTCTGGTCCACATATAAGTTTAAATGAGTTCATTGAGTTAAGGAAATGTAATGTTACTCTGGTAGAGAGATTTAGGTTTACTGTTTAATATACGTATGAAAACTTGTGTGATATTCCTTAAAAATAATGTTTTATTAAATTGTATTATTGTCATTATTACTTTTAAAAGTGTCCTACTGAGCAAAAGTAATATATGTTTGTTTAAAAATTCCTTGAGTTTGACCAAACTGTTATTTTGGCGTGTTATAATGAAGACATTTCAGTTTCACTGTGTTTAATTAAACTGTATTATTATTATTAATGGTTGAAGTAATCTACTGTGCAATAATATATTTCTGTTATAATTTCTTCAAGTTAAACCGAACTTTTATTTTGACGGGTTGTCGACTTGTCGTGAAGGCCTTTAAGCGTCTAACTGTGTACTATATGATATAGGCATAGGGATTGTAAATTGTTTGTAAAGTCACTCTCAGAGTAGATCTCGAGATTAAGTACATATTTTCATGTCCTCATACAGACAGTAGTCAGCGAGTCAATAAAGTAAGTTAAGTTGTTCCATATTTTGTGGAGGATTCCATGCGCGCGTTTTCTGCAGCGCTGAAATAAGAGGAATATGTATTTGCCATGTTAAAGAGAGTTAGTTGAGTGGATTATTTATTGTTGTGTTAAAACGTTACAACCATTAAGGGTATGTTAGGTTCTCTACCACTCTGCGCTCTTCGTGGCCATTGAATAGATGTAACGTTAGCAGTTGTTTCAGCAAACGTTACACAAAACGCGGTATTTGCGCCAATACGAAATTGAAACCAAGTACCGGCCAGCACTAAATTCACCTAGAAAAAAATACGTTAAGTACATATAATGACACCTATATAATATCATTATTTACTCAATATACTCACCCTCAGTTGTTCCAAACCTGGCTTGGCTTCCTATCATGGAGCACAAAGATGATTTGAATAATCGGCTGCCTGTTACACTTTCCATGCAGCCTAACGTTCGACTGCTTTCATATTTTAAAGGGTCTTTATGCCCTTTTTAGAAGTTGTAAATTAAGTCTCTGATGTCCCCACAGTGTATGAAGTTTTAGCTCAAAATACCCCACAGATATTTTTTTCATAGCATGTCAAAATTGTCACTTTTTGAGGGAGAGCAAAAACGAGCCGTTTATGTGTGTGTCCCTTTAAATGCAAATGAGCATGTTCAAACCAGAGCCGTTGAAAAACTAAAGGCTAAATTGCATTTTATCTTCGCCCTGTCAGACATAAAGGATTTTGTGATGGAAAACAGAAATGCTGCATATAAGCTGAACTCACACCAGCCAAGAGGGTCTTCAATCATAATATAAATATATAACAAAATAACCTGTTCTCTTTCTTTCTATCTCCCTCTCTCTGCCACAGAACTGGTGCAGAGCGGCAGGCTCATGTCTCTCTCCGTGCCTGCCGGGGATCTGAACTCTCTGCTGCCGGATGAAGACGGTCGTCGCCTTTACATTGGTATGAAGGACCATCTGGTGTCCACCAGCCTGGATGATATTACTCAAACCCCCCGCAAGGTATGTACACACCCCACACATGCTGTTTCTCTTATATTATATAACGTTACTCAAGAAAGGGACAGTTCACTTGAAAATGAAAATTCTTTCATTATATACTCTCGTGCTTTACATAAGTAGAAGTTTAACAGAATGTTCATGCTGCTCTTTTCCATACAATGAAAGTGAATGGCTGTCAAGCTTAGAAAAATACAAACAACTTGTTTCTCACAGAAAATATCATATGGCCTTAGAAGATTTGGAATAGATCACATATTAACCATATGGAGCGATGTTATGGTACTTTTAGTTTTTTTTAGCTAGACAGTCCACTTTTAGTTAAATTTAATTGTACAGAAGAGAGAAGCAACTTGAGGAAAAGTTTGATACTGCAGATTACTGCAGTATCAAACAAGGAAGCTTTTAGTCACAGATTTATATCTAATCAAAACTGTCCCAGACTCAAAAAAACATTTTTATTCGGATTTGAAATTGAAAGACACAATAAATGTATGATTGTTTTTCAAACATTTGTTTTACACTTGTTTTACATGTATGAGGGGACGAGGCAGTGAGTGTATTTGTGCATGTGTGAGTAAGAGTGTGTGGATGAGCCCGTCCCTGCTTGTCTACTTAACTAAGTGTGTGTTCATAATGATTTCATCTGAGTAATGCCAGAGTGGCATTCAACTGTAATTCCTCACATGCTACATGATGAAATCAGCATATGCATCAACATTTAATATGAGTAAGAGAAGCTTTTATGCACACTTGGGCACCAAATTCATATCTCTGTGTGTGTGTGTGTGTGTGTGTGTGTGTGTGTGTGTGTGTGTGTGTGTGTGTGTGTGTGTGTGTGTGTGTGTGTGTGTGTGTGTGTGTGTGTGTGTGTGTGTGTGTGTGTGTGTGTGTGTGTGTGTTTTGGTACTGTATTTCAGATATACTGGCCTGCAAATCTAGATCGGATTCAGGACTGCATAATGGCTGGAAAAAATCTGCAGGTAAAACATGATTTTATGCACCACAGTTGACTCCTGAAGTGTCTAATCACAAACAAATTAAATCATTTCAATCCTCACTGTCTGGACAGTTTATTAGCTCTGTCTGTATTAAAGCTCAGTTGACCTCACGAGCTTATTCATGAGTGCTAGTTTCCTGTTTGTGTCACAGATGGACTGTGCTAACTTCCTGCGTGTGTTAGAGCATTATAACCAAACACATCTTTACGCCTGTGGAACTGGAGCGTTCAACCCTCGCTGTGCCTTCATCCCTACCAACCTCTTCCTCAGGGTAAAGAAGGACAACAATTCCCCACCATGCACCTCTCTCACATAACTGCTTCCTGTTGTGTTTGTGTACTTATGTTATTTGATGTGCATTTATCATGTACTATGCATTACATAGAAAATGTTAGATTAAATGGATTATTTCATTTAAATAATTTTAATTTAATAAATTTGTTTATTAAAATATAAAGTGTGACATACCGGTACAGAGCCAAAATAAAATATAATATTGTTTTATTAAAATGTTTATAATTTACTTAATTATTTTTATTAAACCAAAAATATGTTAGATACATATACAAACAATTTTTTTTAAATAATAATTATAAAATATTTAAAACCTTAAGAGTTTTAATAAAAATAAAGTGTTACAAACAAATCCAAACAAAAATAAATATTAATGTAGTAAAATAATTAAAACAAAAAAAGTTACATACAGTTCCAAACATCCTTTTTTTTTAAATGTGTATAGACAAAAGGAAATAATTTGAACTGTAAATAATGTAACTGGGTTTTTCAGGCCGAGGAACAAACGCTGCAGTATGAAGACACCGAATCAGGGAAGGGAAAATGTCCGTACGACCCTCACCAGAGAACAGCTACCGCTATCATAGGTAAGACAGTGTGTTTATAGTTTTTCGGTAGTTTATATGTTTGTGTAAGAACATGCCAGTTTAACTCTGATCCAAATCTTTTGTGTTCAGACGGTGAGCTGTACGCTGGAATCTCATCTGACTTTCTATGTCATGATACTGCTTTTATTCGGAGTCTGGGGGAGCGACATGTGATTCGCACTGAACAATATCACTCTACATGGCTGCAAGGTGATGCATGTGCAACCACACATACACCTCAGCTAGCAAAAAAAAAAAAGTTAGACTACGACTTACAAATATACACACACAGCATGTTGTTGACAACCATTAAGAATGCACTGTGCTCTCTAGGTTAAACACAAGGAAATACCACATTATATACACAATAACAGATGTATGTGTTAGTTTAACTGTATTTTTGTCTCTCTCCAATTCCTCTCCAGGCGCGGAATTTGTACATGTTGCAGCGATGTCAGAGAGTGATAATGAGGAGGATGATAAGGTCTACGTGTTCTTCACTGAGCGTGCTCAGGAGGCAGAAGGGTCTGCTGGGAAGGTCCTTTATTCTAGAGTTGCCCGCGTCTGTAAGGTATCTAGCAGTGTGTTCCTACGTGCCTAACTGCACTTGTGTGACCACTGTGTGCAATCTCTGTGAATCTGATTGTATGTGCTGTCTGATTAGATTTGCTGATGTATATATATATATATATATATATATATATATATATATATATATATATATATATATATATATATATATAAGGTATATATCATCTCCTTACAAGACCACATATTAAGGTCTGGTTAGATTAGATGGTAAGCAAAAAATTAGTTCTCGTAATCTTTGTGTTGTCCGAGGAGGGACAAACTGGCAAGAGGGTATTGGGCGCCCAAGGATCATCGATGCAGGAGGGCAATAAAGGCAATCCCAGATAGTTTGAGCCAACAGAAGGTCTTGGCACAAGTCACACAAAATTGTAATGATGTTATGTTATGAAATGTGCCAAAACACACAGTGCATCGCACTCTGATGCGTTTAGGGCTATGTAACCGCAGACCAATCAGAGTGCTTATGATGACCCCTGACCATAGTCAAAAGCGCCTACACTGGGCACTCGAGCGTCGGGACTGGACCCTGGAGCAGTGGGAGAAGGTTGCCTGGTATGATGAGTCCTGCTTTCTTTTACAACAAGTGGACGGTCGTATACGCAGTTTACCTGGGAAAGTGAATGTGATGGGAGTGTGATGCTCTGCTGTGTTCTGCTGGGTAGCCCTGGGTCCGGCCATTCACGTGGATGTAAATTTGACACGTGCTTCCAACCTAAACATTGTTGCAGAACAGATGGTGTTCCCTGGTGGAAGTGGCCTCTTTCAGCAGGATAATGCACCCTGCCACACTGCACACATTGTTCATGAATGGTTTGAGAAGCATGATGAAGAGTTCAAGGTGTTGCCCTGGCCTCCAAGTTCCCCAGATCTCAATCCAATTGAGCATTTGTATGATGTGCTGGTGGTGGGACAACAAGATTGATTTACGGCAGCTCCACCTTACAACCTACAGGACTTGAAGGATATGCCTCTAACGTCTTGGTGCCAGAGCCCACAGGACACATTCAGGGGTCTTTGTAAAGTCCATGCCTCATCGGGTCAGCGCTGTTTTGGCAACACATGAAGGACCAACAGCATATTAGGCTAGGGTTCATCATGCTTTGGCTCATCGGTGTATATCTCACAATTCTGAAAAAAGAAGTCAGACTTGTGAGATATAAACTTGCAATTCTGAGGAAAAAGTGATTGCCATACTCATGCACAAGGGAATTTATGTCTACATAAAAGAGCATGCCCAAAAAACACGGTATTAGCATGGTACATACACATGCCTTGCCTTGCAGGGTTACATGTCCAAAAAAACATTGTATTACCATGTCCAAAAATCCATGGTACCATTTCCAAATAATCAGTTACAACATGGTACTTGTTTTGTTAAAGAAGACTAGCAGAAATATTATGGTACTATATTAGTGTGTTTATCTCTCTTTTTTTCTCTCTTTCTAGAATGATATTGGTGGTCAGCGTAGTTTGGTTCATAAATGGAGCACCTTTCAGAAAGCTCGAATTGTTTGCTCCGTACCAGGACCTGATGGCATACACACACACTTTGACAAACTCCGTGAGTAATACACATGCCACATGAAATGCCACACACACAAAATTCACTCCCACATGATTACCTTACCAAAGTTTAAGCAAATCTTTCTAATTCAATAAGGCTTTGAGATAACCTTGTACATTTTTTAGAATATTATTTATACTGTTGATAATGTGTGTGTGTCATATATGCCCAAACGAGCCTGATTTATGGAAAAAGTTTATCAGTACACTCACACACACACACACACACACAAACCACACACAGACTCAGACATAAACCGGTTTCTTATCAATCAGTCTGTGTAAACAAAGTCCTCGCATAGAATAAACCATTCTTGAATCCTCAGTCTGACTAAAGTTTCACTATAATCTCATGCTCATATTATATCTATAAGATTTACACATTAAAACGCATACATATTCAAATGTTAATCTCAGTGTTTAGATGACTACATGACGATAGCACACCCCCTAAACAATTTTACACAAATATGATATAAATCACGCTCTGCAATAATCAGAAATCAAGAATGGCTTCCGTATCTGACTAGAGCTTTATCAAATCTCCAAGCGGCTCTGAACAGAACTATTCATTGTCCAGCGCCATGGTAATCTTTAAACAGCTAGGTTTACATAACTTGTTTAACTCAGTGCATGTCCAGTTATGTTCAAGTGTTGGAGAGTTTGTTCTGATTGGTGAACACTTTCATGTTTATTTTGACTGTGTAAAGTGTTAATGATTTTATATTGTTAACATGTTGTAGTGCTAATAAGCATCTCATTTTAGCTGTACTTTTGCCCTATGGTGGTAATCTATAGAATTCTCTTCAATGTCAAGTTTACATTGTGCTCCACGGCCCCTAAACAACTGCATCTCCCATAATCTCCCTCTACATCAGGGACCCTCATGATGCCATGGCTATGCCTATGATGAGCCAGACCACACTGCAGACAGTAAATGTTCATCAAGAATAGTTTGTTTATACTGCAGATTATGAGAAGAAAATGCAAAAACTGCAAGTTAAGAACTACCAGGTTGCTGATACATCAGAGTTAGAATTGTATAGAATTTTATGTTTTTATAATATATGGAACAGATGAAGCTTCAGTCTGGTGTAAATGAGTTTAAATACGTTTGTGTGTGAAGGTGATGCTGCTAGTTATTGTGGCTCTGATTTTGAAGCTGTTGAATTGTTATGTGTGATCTGTTTGGAAGTTTAAATAATGTGTGATTGATGAATGGGTGTGTTTATTATCTGATATTCAAATGGTTTACTCTTGTGTTTGAGTGTGAGAGTTTCGGAGTCGGTAAGAATTTTTTTGAAAGATGAGCGACCAAAGCTGCATTTATTTGACCAAAATACAGTAAATACTGTAATATTACCACAATTTAAAATACTGGATTTCTATTTTAATACTTTTTTAAATGTAATTTAATACTGTAACATCAAAGCTGAATTTTCAGCATCATTACTCCAGTCTTCAGTAATCATGATCCTTCAGAAATCATTCTAATATACTGATATTGACATAGAAAGGAGGACAACTGATATTTCAACGCTATCTCACGACCTCACTCGTACGAATTCGTACGATTTGTCTAAACCCACGTGATGGGTAGGTTTAGGGGCGGGGTCAGCGGTAGGTCATTTGTACGAATTCAGACGAATTTGGCAACTCGTTAAATATGTACGATTTTGCAAAAATCATATATGTAAATAATATATATATGTTGACTTGATGCTAAAGTGTTTAATATTATATATTTTAACACAATTTAATAGAACACCTAAAAAGGGAAATTTTTCCTTATGGTTATGCACATTTTATAGGATCTCTAGAAGTTTTGTCACATAATGGCCCAATTTCTTCAAATCCACCCTGAATGTTTTGCATTTTCGAACCGCATGATTATGAATATATCTTAAAATGAGTGCGCCAGTGCATATGCCATTTGTCTTGGTGGTCTGCTGAATGTTTTGAAGACCGTCAGTATCTGTGTGTGTGCATTTTCACATCTACGGTGGCACCCCCATCCTGTTTTCACATAATCTACTGGCTAACTAGATGGGGACGAGGGAGGACAGCAGAGAGCAGGGGAATCAGAGGTTAGGAGGGATAAGAATGGATAGGGGCAGGATAGAGAAGTGTCAACAAGTGCAGGACAGACAAAACTATCTGTCCTCAAGGGGAACATAAGCTTTTGTTGGAGGAAATTGACACAACTATAGCATCCTCACAAAAGTGAAAGAGAAGAAGAGCCCGAGAATAGGGGGTGGTGAAAACAATCTGGAAAGGAGGAGAGGAGACAGAGATGGAGGAGGGGTGGGACAGAAATGAGGGATAGTATTGGGATTGAGAGGGAAAGAGGGAGAGTAAATGCTTAATTAAAGGGATTCTGTTGGTTTGAGTGTAAAATATGAGAGAAAACAGAGAGGCTGTGTGTATGTGTGGTTTACCGCAGAGCGGTGTGTAATTTTTAAACGGTTTCAACCGTTTTATAGTGCTGAACTAGTTTATGTTCTCTGTTTTAAACAGTTTACGAGAGACTGAGAGTCAGTAAATGATTTGTAGTAGCATGTCCGCTGTAGCATGAATGTTTAATACTGTGGTTTCCAACTGGTGGGTCGTGCCCCTTATTTTTTGTTGATGTCAAGGGCTGTGTGTTTGATCTAACTATACAGTATTTTTGATTAGGGTCGCTAAGATATTTTAATATTTTTTAAAGAAGTCTCTTATGCTCACCAACACCAAGCTGCTTTTGTTTGATCAAAAATACTGTATAGTTATAAAAAATAATAGATAGAAAAAAAATATATAATAATAATATTGTGAAGTTTTCAGTGTCACATGATCCTTTAGAAATCATTCTAATATGCTGATTTGCTGCTCAAGAATTTTTTTATTATTATTATCTGTTGAAAACAGTTGTGCTGCTTAATATTTTTGCAAAAACTGAAAAAGTTGAAAACAGCATTTTTTGAAATAGAAATCAATTTGAAATCACGTGTGATCAATTTAATGTCCTTGCTGAATAAAAATATAAATTTCTTATAATATAAAATAAATCTTACTGACCCCAAATGGCAGAGTATTTCATGATAATAATTTTGCATATTGTTGAGTCTGTTAACTTCATAGTCATTTGCATATTACCTTTTTTTTCTTTCAGTTTTAGAGTTAAACAAATATTTTGGACTTTGTTTTGGGCTGCACTAGACATCCACTTTCAAATCTGGGTCCTGAAGAAAAACCATTTGAGAACCACTATCTTAACGTGTGTGTTTGATTTGATAAGGCGTTTGATCATATCTGACATGACTGGAATGTGAGAATGCAGAAATGAACTAGCGCACCCTCAACAGCAAATGTTCAACAGCATGTGTTTTTAAACAAAAGTAAAACCGCAAATATGCTGCGTTACACACGTTTATTTGTATGAGAAAGAAAGTGTGACCAGGTAAATATTCTTTTCATGAGTTTATACAGCCTTGAGAGGAAACCAGATCTCTCTCTCTCTCTCTCTCTCTCTCTCTCTCTCTCTCTCTCTCTCTCTCTCTCTCGCACACACTTAATATTCTAACCCTGTTTTCTGTTTTTCCATAGAGGATATTTTCATTCAACGTGGAAAGGACAAAACAAACCCCCTCATCTATGGACTCTTCACCACTACCAGGTGAGTCTAACACACTGGCCTGGTATCACATTTTAAACCAAGACCGAGAGCTGACTTTTTCTCACCCTCACAGCATTCCAAACTTGTTTGACTTTCTTTAGTTCATAAAACACAAGAATACCGGTAGATATTTTTTAGAATGTTGGTTCTGCTCTTTATCATAAAATATTCTGACTAGGGGCTTTCAAGCTCCAAAAATTTGAAAGATTAAAAAAAATTTGATCAAAATTGACAGTAAAGTCATTTATAATGTTGAATAAGATGGCTCTTACAAATAAATGCTGTTTTTTTTCTATTCATCCATCACGGTTTACACAAAAATATTAAAGGTGCAGTAAGCAATTTTTGAAAAACGCTGTTGAAAAGTGGATCAGACCGAACATCAAAACACACTTGTCACAATCATCAGTAAGAGGCTTATACACTTATGATGGGGGAGGAGAGAGGAATCAGTGCCAGGGCAATATAACTTTAAAAAGAAGGGTTATGATTAGGCAAGACCCGCAAAATATCGGAGAAGCATTCCAGCACTGGAGAGACCTTCAGCAGCGGGAAGGCCTGAAAACTTTTCTGCACACAGAGCTATTGTATGGCTTCAGAAATCATGTTCACAACTGTCATTTTAATTTTATGGCGCTGTCCTGTCATTTTTTGGAGCTTGACGGTCTCTGGTCAGCCTTCACTTTAATTGTACAGAAAAGAGTTGTGTAAAAATCATGAAATCCCTGTGTATGTGGTTAAGGGTGTGGATAGAATTGCTGTATTACTGAGTCATACTTTCCAGCAGGTCTGTGATGACATTAATGATGCACCCATGAAGTTTAAAACACTTTAGAAGTTGAACCAATTTTACATCAGCCATCTCAAGCATATGCATTCATCTTTCTTTGTGAAAATGTGTGTGTGTGTCTGCCCAAGGTTTTGGAGAGGGTTGCTTAGGGTGGAGTACATATGAAGTATGGATTAGGAAAAGGCTGTTTGGAAAGAGTGACAGTGTTATTGCTCTCTGTTGAGCTGTTCCAATGAGTGTGTTAAATCTCTCAGAGACTCGTAAAGACTCCAGTTTTCACGGCAGACCCAAATTCAATTCACTTCAGACCAGATGCCACTGCCACTTTCATTTGTGCCACAAGAGCTGGGTTTTAATTGGATTAAAGCTAGGTCAAAAAACACATAGGGGAATTGATTAAGATAAATGCTGTTGCTTTGATACATTGTGATTGATTCCCAAATCAATCTAGTTTCTAGTGGATGCTGTCTACTTATGACTGTCAATCAATTAATAATGAATGTATCTATTTTTATGTTTGTGTTGGTTTCCTCTCCCTACAGCAATGTCTTGAATGGATCCGCTGTGTGTGTGTACCGCATGCAGGACATTATTAGAGCTTTTAAAGGAAACTTCCTTCACCGGGAGGGACAACAGTACAAGTGGACAGAGTATACAGGCCGAGTTCCCTATCCCAGGCCTGGCACAGTGAGTCTTCTCAAACAATAAGCTGATAATTATTTTTATGTTATGGCCGATATTCAAAATCTGTACTATTTTGTCTAAATAAACTAAAAAATAAAATCAATAATTTTAAATTCTGCATCACAACAGTGTAATGTTGTGCAGTATGAATTTTGTTGATTAATTTTGAGATTTGCTAAAGATTTAACAGTGTCATTAAATTATTAGTATTTAAAAAAAAATTACTTTAAAGTCAGCATGAAATGAAAATTCACACGATTTTCTAATTGTATGTTATAAATCTTTTTGTGAATGATTCATCCATGCATATGTTTATATTTTTTTATCCTTGATCCTCTGGTGAAATGACCACCAGGTCAATTTAATTGGTGGATTTTAATTGAACATTTTAAAATTTTAAATTATTAATTGTATTTTTACAAAATGAGACCACACAGTTGCCGTTTTTATAATATTTTGATGTTGTTTTATTTGACCTGTAATATTAAGGGCTCTGAAATCATGCAAATAACAGTATTGGTGAACTTCCTGTCAATATTCAGTGTCCCAGCAGCACATACGGAGGCTTTAAATCAACGAGGGAATATCCTGATGACGTTATCTTCTTTAGCCGCACACATCCTTTAATGCAGGAGCCGGTGCGTCCTCTTGGGGGTCATCCTTTGCTGATCAGAGTGGGCGTGTCTTATAAACTGACCCGCCTCCTTGTGGACAGAGTGGAGGCGGTAGATGGACAATATGACGTGTTGTTCATCGGCACAGGTGTGTGTTTGTGGTCAATATTAAAATAAGCTGCAGGTTTACTGAATTGAATATGTATATTATGTGAGATGTCCATATAGTTTGTAAATATTGTGTGTATTGTATGTGTGCAACAACAAAATATTCCAAGGCACTCAAGTGGTTAAGCTTAAAAGGCCTTTTATATATTGGGTCATTAAAACAGTAACAAAATGGTTGATCAACACTTAACACAGCCTTCCTCAGGACACACACATTTTGTGTGCGAATAGCATATTTATATTCGGCCGCTCTCAATCTCAACCTCCTTTTTGTTTGATCTATTTAAAATGTCCACATTCACATTCCAACCTATAAATTACATAAAAAGGATTACAATTAATGAAAGACTCAATTGGATATACTTTACCAGAGAACACATCAGTGAAAGTTGTATGTGTATGTGTGTATTCAGATTCAGGCCTGGTTCTGAAAGCGATTCACCTTCCTAAAGCTAATGGACAGAATCAGGAGGTCACTCTGGAACAGCTTCAGGTTTTTAAGGTAAAACGTCTGCAGCTTTAGCATTCCAGATTCAGTTGGATGGCCTTTTAAACTTTAAATATTGACTGCTCATCTCCTGTCATTCAACAGAACAAGTCACCAATCACTGCCATGACCATGTCCAAGAAAAAGGTACAATGTTTATCAATGGAAGCACACATACACACACATGCAAACATATGGTACATGAATATGCACACTATTATAAATATTCCTATCCTGTCGCCATGGCAACTTGAGAGGGTTGGAAGATACTTAAAATGAAACTGAGAGTTTTCACACATTTTTTCCCCATGAAAGATCTAGGATGGAAAGAGCACTGTAATTCTGGAGCTGTATATGGGAATGTGGTTTAAATGTTTGGGTTTCTGGCCTTACTGAAAAAAGCCGTAAACAGGATCACAGCCCATATCATTGTGCTTGTTGTGTGTGTGTGTGTGTGTTTTGTCTCCAGCAGTGGCTGTTTGCTGGATCAGCAGAGGGTGTGGTTCAGTTGGGTCTCTTCCACTGTGATCTGTACGGCCAGGCTTGTGCTGAATGCTGTCTCGCTAGAGACCCGTACTGCACTTGGGACGGGCACTCTTGCAGCCCATACATGCCAACTGCACACAGGTGACACATCTCACACTCAGGCATATTTTAGCTGGATTACAACTGACTAAGAAATTTTAAAAGCATCTTGTATGGGCAGCTTGTTTGATAGAATCCATTACATCAGCAGCTTCTCGTACATTGAAACCACTTTGGTATTTGGGATATCTGAAATAAATCTGATCTGAAACATTCCTGCCTACAGAAGAAATATTTGTCAGGTTAATGATGACGGCAACCCGCTGAACCAGTGTGTCAGACAGGGAGGTAAGAGACACGGACAACCAGACATTTACTGTTGTTAAACATCCTGCTTAGAACAACACTGCCCTATTTATTTCATTTTAATGATTCTTTAATTTAGTTTGAATTATTTCATTCGTTGTTATTCAGCTGGTCTTCAGGTGGAGGCAGAGGAGAAGACACTAGTTGTTGCTGTGGGTAACAGCACCTACCTAGAGTGTCTACCCAAATCTCACCATGCCACCGTCACCTGGTATAAAGACATAGGCGAGAACAGCTTGGAGCAACATAAGGTACACCCATCCTCAAAATAGGCATGCACACTTTAAAAAGGTTATCAATATTGAAATGTCTCTAAATTGAAACCCTCTGTCTTTCAGGTCACATCTGGAAAGCAGCTGGTTGTCATCGACAGGGGCATCCTCATTCCCCGGACTGAACTCAATCATGACGGCGTTTATCACTGTCAGCTAGAAGAGCATCAGTTCCGCTGGACAGCCGTTACTATCCGTTTAATTGTGTGGAGCCCCGTCCTGCAGCCCTTCCTTGGCACCGCCCAGCCATGGTACCAGGATGTGATGGCACTGATCAACCACAGCAAACTGGAGCGACACTGCAAACAACTCGGCCAACGTCACAACAACAAGGAATCAGGGAATCACAAGCATAACAAACCAGACAGAAAGAAAGCAGACCGGCACAGAGGAGGGGGAGAGAAGGAGAAAGGGAGGGGGCGGAAGCACCGGAGCAGAATGCAGAGTTCACAGAGGCTGCCGAGGAGCGCATAGACAGGTGTATAAGAAACAAATAAATACAACAAAACATGCAATACACCGTCATATTAAAGGGGTCATGACATGTTTTTTTTATTTTATTATTATGTTCCCTTAGGTGCAATTATAGTATTACTATAGTTTTTTTTTACAAAAAACTTTTAAAATGTAGTGATTTATGACCTTTTCCCACCCTGTTTCTCATCCTCTGATTCAAACAGTCTGTTTTGGGGGAGTTTCCCCTTTAAGAGTTCAGTGTTAACGACCACTGTTATGATTGGCTAACGTCAGTGCCTATGCATCAATTATTAACGCCCCCAGCCAGAACATTTGCGGATTCGGCGTATTTAAAAAGTAGTTTAAAGTTTTAAATACATTACTTACAGTTTGCGTCGTCGTTGTTGAGCCCAGAATAGTCGGCACAGACTTATCTTTGAGCAACAGTTTTCTGGCAAAGCCAGCATCATTTTGGGATTTGTTCTCAAAACAGTCATCCTTCAAATAGAACAAACGCTTAAACTAACACTGCCGTGACTGAGACGTCCGCAAAAAATAAAGTGCATTCATTTTTCCCTGACGACTGGATCTTTCACAGCGTATTCAAAGATGTTGTTTGTCCACAGCCAGGAACAGCACATCTGCGTGGCATCGTAATTTCCCTGTACACAGACCCACTCGCTGTCCGTCGACTGAACACTTGTGAGGCGCCTCAGGCGCGTACGGTTTTACTCTCCTCGTGCTCCAGAGTGCCCTGAGCCACAGGGTTAGCAACACATTAGCTTTTCACCCAAGTACATAATTATAAATGTCTGTTGGTGAGCATAGTCTGGTATCTCAGGTAATATTCATCACCTCAGGCGCGCAGCGCGCGGGCGCGACAATGATACGAAATGAGCGTAGTTGTCTTGTGCCGGAGGCGGTCTATATGCAAACGCTGGTACGTCACTTCGTACCGTGACGTCACTTCTTACCATGGATCCAGAACGAGCTGTATTTAGAGCTTGATTAAATAAATGATTCGTTTATAATGGGGAGGACGTCTTAAGCTATGAAACTTGCAGGACGTTTTAATGGTACAAAGACCTCTTATATACCAAAAGATCAAGGCAAATTTGGTTTCTCATGTCATGACCCTTTTAAGATTTAGCTCGGTTCCAAAACCTAATGAGCTGCCTTGTATGCGCCCAGCTTCAAGCTCAGTGAAGAAATGCATGAGAAAAGAAAGATTTTGATAAATAAACGTATTTTTCATTCAAATCAAAATATCAGTATTGTTTGGGATTAGTACGATTTTTTTCCGATACTTTTATTTATTTATTAAATTGATCAAAAGTAACAGTTAAGACATTGTTACAAAAGATTTGTATTTCAAATAAATGCTGTTCTTTTCAACTTTCTAGTCATCAAAAAATCTTTGGAAAAAAATGTATCACGATTTCCATAAAAATACATGGCAGCACAACTGTTTGAGATTGTGCCCATGTAGCGAAGCAGCTCACTACGTTTTGGAACATGGCTAATATTTGAATCATGTGAAGGACTGTCGCTAAGCATTTTGAGAATGATCTGGAATGGGTTTGGTCAAGAAAAGTGTTTACTTTAATATAAAAAATTAATTGATTATTTGAGGACTGTTGATCATTTGAAAAATCTTCTAGAGCAAGGGAGTGTCTCCAAAGGATCTCCTGTTGAATTAAAGACAAATCTTCCAAAGTTAGGGAGAATCTGAAAAAAGTTCTTTGTTTTAAAAAGACTTCAGTGTTGATGGCACTTTTTTCATCTGTACTGAAATGTATTGTCTTATTTATCTTTCATGGTATTTATTTTTCTTGTGTTTTTGTGCTTTGTGTATATATTGTCTTGCGTTTTAAGTGTAAAAAGTGTACATGTCGTTCTTTTCCTTTTTGATATTTGAATATGCTGTAATTCTGTCTCTGACGTCACTCATTAAGTTTTCGAGAGATTTATTTAAATGAATCAGCAAAAGCAAACTTGCAACAAAAAACAAAAAAACCCAGAATGCAACAGATCCCATAAGATGTAGCATATTTCTCTGGGGAACGATGGAGGCACAAAGGGTGTGTTTTATATTATTGAACTGAAATGCCAGCTTTTGGACACATGCATGATTGCCAAGAGGTTTGGCACCCGCCCTGAAGTGCCTCCATTCAGAAGGATGAAAAAATGAAAAATAAATTAAGGAAAAAGGGATTTAAAGGCTTTAGAGTACAGTAGAGACAGAGAGAGGAGAAGAGCAAATAAAAATGTGGTCAGGCCAACACCAAATGACAGACAAAACCAGTGATCATATGTTGGAGCAGCTTGGTTCGCCTAGAGACTCAAAACAAATAAAACTAAAAATGTTAACAGCCATAGCATAAACAGAAAATGTAGATTAGATGTTTAATGTTTTACATATGAGGTAAATCCTGCCATTAGTGATTTGAACCTTGTGAACTGTGTGTGTTATAATTTTCTTTGTTTTGCCTTTTACTGTAAATCTGTTTTTTATTAATGGACTTTGAACCTTGAATAAATTGTTTTGGAAGACTCATGAAATTGAGAGAAAAAGAACAGAATTCAACATTGCAGTGCTTGCTACTTATTTATACGGCTTTGTAATAATAACAACATCAGCATATTTAGAATAGAGCTCTGCAGGGATGACATCAAAACCTGGAAGACTAAATTTTCCTATGGGTTTTTATAATGGGGGTTTTCTATGTATTTATAAAAGAAAATAACTTCTGTGCCTCTGTGGTAAACATAACTTGATGATACTTGGACGTTTTGTTCTACAATATAAACTGCACACACTCGCACCCTAAAATTTCTTATCTATTTAGAATATCTATTAGACATGTTTATTTTATTTTTTTTTATAAATGCACATTATAAATAAAGGCACATTTATAAATAAATTGGAAAAACCCCATTATAAAAACCCATATGAAAATCTTGAGGGAACGAATTAGTCTTACTATTCAACAACTGACGCATCTCTGAACTTATCATTTTCTCCAGACCATTTGAAACCGAGCAACAGTCCTGCTGTAAGCAGAAAATGATCATTGTTATATCATCACAGAGTCAAAACTTTTTTTGTGTGTGCTTTTGGTTCAAACACTAAACAGAAACACTCACATTCACAAACATGCACAGGATGGAATTTTCTCTGTGATAAGCATTTGAATTCCATGAGCACATCAGTGTATATTGCATCCTTCTTATATAAAGGACAGGACACTGGGAAATTGACTAGGCGGGTTGCCTTGGATACGGCTGCCCCTTAAAACACTCACACAACTGAATACCAAATAGACTGGAGAGCCTATGACAGTAAGTGAGATTGGCGAAGCGAGGGGGCGAGAATAAAAGAGAAACGCAAGGAAAGTCAGATTTTTTATTTATTAATTTCTGTTAAGAAAGATAACTGCTTTGATGTTGTTGAATATTGACAATAAATAAATAAGTGTACTGTCTTCATACACGTTGATCTTATTTAGGCTAGCACAATTCTCAGAGTAAAAAAAAAAAAAAACGTTTCCATGAATATATTTCTCATCACTTAATCAATGTGATTAACATTGATTAACACTCTCATCAAACACTTTCTTCACCTCTGAAACAAATTCCTTTTCAGCTGATGTCATCTAGGCCGCACTGGACTGGCTATTGGTAAATAGCCAAATAGTTTTAGGCAATACGCATGTTTTATTTAGGCCACTGTTTTAGCCTGTCTACAATCTTGCCAATAATAGTTAATGCTGTAGGCTAATTTAATGTTAAATTTAACATTAATGTAGATTACGGCAATATCAAACAACGACATATTTACCATAGATTTATACATAGGCCTACCGAAGGTGAACATGTCCTTCCGACTCCACATCCTGGTCAAAAAGTGTTTGAGGAAGTATGTAGTGTTTTTAAGGAAGTTGTTTGTGTTTAGGAAGTGTTGGGCCTAGATGTTTTTTTTTTTGGAAGTTCTTATTGCTCTATTCTGCTATTGAACTGCCAATTTCACAATCTAATAAATTTCCACTGGATAATAATTGTATCCCACTCTACACTTTGTTGTTGTTGATGATGAAGAATAATATACTGTTCCACTCTATAGCCTATATCAAACTACATGTAAAATTAGAATGTTGTTTCATTTTGACTCTACAGTCCCCTAAAGAGGGAGAGAGAGTATGTGAGGGTCAATACTAGGACTCAGCATTACTTTGGCTCTACTTCAGAGGGCTTTATTACAAGGGTAGGTTTTATTTTTTTGGGATAATAACAGGATCTTAGAGGTTTTGGTCTTGGTCAGGGTTTTGTGACAGGGTCAAAGCTGGCCTAAGTCTTGATGATGTGGTTGACAATTCCTCTAATTCAAGCCAATAAAATGACACAACACACACACACACACACACACACACACACACACACACACACACACACACACACACACACACACACACACACAGCCCTCTGCACAGGACGTGGGAGAGAACTCCACGCTAGCTACGCCAGTACCTGAATCAATCGGATTCGGCGGAGTCTACCGCCCCTTGTGGTGAAATGTGAGTACTAATGTCTGTCTGGACATACTGTCTAGACATCTCTCTTTCTGCAAATTAATGAATAGATACAGATTTGTTATTTAATAATTGTACAGCGCAGTCATCTGATAATATATTAAGGTATGAGTATATAAACACACAAAATACTTTTCTATGCGATGTAAAACACGCCTTCAGTGTCATGAGATTCATCTCTGTTTGTAATTATGCGGAACTATAACGTCAACGTTGTGTTTCTATACGACAAATATTTGGTGCGGACTCAGCTGGCAACCTTCATCCTGGGCGAAGAGCTGCAGGTAAATATTTAACTTCATAAATCATCCAGTGGATTACATCCTGTTGAAACATGACAAATCAACCTAAACTCAATCAGTAATTGTCGTAAAGCTGCTGGTTTTCGCTGGTATCTCGCGGAATAAGTTAACTATGTATTCAGAGGCCAGCACTACAGCTAAAGCTTATCGTAATGCTAACGTCAGGTGACCATTGTCGCTTCCTTAAACACTTTAGTTATCTTTATTTATTGTTTGGCTGATCTATGTCTGGTTTGTCTGGCAGGGATGCTAAATTATTGAGAAAATGTCGTCGCCTGTAAGCCATGTCATAAGACCCGCTATATAAGCAAATCAGTGTTTATGTTTTTTTTGTTGTTTTTTAGCGTCATATGATTTCAGTTCCTTTTTTTTTTTTTAGATACACGCACATTATCACTAGCTAAAATCTGTATTTTTATGTCACTAAGTAAATGTCCCATTAAATTGATTAACAACAAATGAACTGACAGCTGTCAAAACAGACGCAGGAAACTGAGACCGTTAATTTTTTATTTTAACTGAGACCGTTCATAATGCCTCAGTGTCCACGTATGTGACGTGGAACCTGCAAGATCATTCACGATAATGAGGTTTTGAGTTTAGGCTATTCTCGCAAAATTAATAAACGAAGAATAAACGTATTTTATGTGAAGGTTAACTGAAACTAAGACAAAAACAAAAAAAATGTTACTTTACATAAAATTAATGGGAACTGAAATAAAAAAAATTCTATAATACAAATTTTGATTAATAATAATAATTCATTACATATATTTAGCGCTTTTCTCTGCACTCAGCGCTTTACATAAGGGGGAATCTCCTCAACCACCGCCACCACCACATTGGTGGTCCTTACATCCTCCTGGATGATGCGACGGCAGCCATAGTGCGCCAGAACGCTCTCCACACAGCAACTTACTGGTGGCGAGGAAACCGAGTGATGAAGCCAATAAGTATACATGGGGATTATTAGGTGGCCATGAAGGGAAGAGGCCAATGGGCAAATTTGGCTTTTTTGTGACCACAGAGAGTCAGGACCTCGGTTTAATGTCTCATCCGATGGATGGTGGTTTTTGACAATATAGTGTCCCCATCACTATACTGGGGTGTTAGGACCCACACAGACCACAGGGATAACACCCCCTGCTGGTCTCACTAACACCTCTTCCAGCAGCAACCTAGTTTTCCAAGGAGGTCTCCCATCCAGGTACTAACCAGGCTCATCCCTGCTTGGCTTCAGTGGGCAACCAGTCTTGGGCTACAGCGTGATATGGCTGCTGACATAATATTTTGCTGGCAAAGCCTGGCATTGATTAAAAACTAATATTTTCTCAATGATAATAAATAAACTGTCTTAAATGGATCAGATATGCTATGTTGTTTTAATTTCCCCATGGTGTAGTTTGAATATATATTTATGCTGTTACAAATAATTTGTAATGCCTTTTTCCCCCTACTTTTGTGTTTTTGAATAGAAAAACATTTATAGAAATTAGATAGAAATAATAGAAAAGAGCCAATAAACTGTAATTTTTAAACATTTTATTGAGAATATATGACTTGCCTCACAAAACTTTAGCTTTACATCACTGATGATGATTCAATTATTTTTATTTATTTTTTGCAGGTGGAGGGATGAGCCGCTCTCCTGTGACCGTTCAGGATGCGAAGGAAGCAAGCAATGGGGTGGAATCCTCTGATTCACTTAAGGCCTCTGATTGGTCAGGATCTCATGGCTTCACCCTCCAGGGGATAAAGTTCATTGATGGGGCTGATTTTGAGCCTCACATGGAGACGCCTGCCCTGTCAGAGACTCTCAAACATACACCTCACCACATGGACTCATGTAGAGACGCACACACACTCCAACCACACACAGATCACTCAGAATCACAGCCTACAGAATCACTGGTTCAACACTCCCAGTACACACATATACCAACTGAAGATGGCACAGACGAGGACACGCTCTCCAGTGAGACCGAACTAACACACGGCTGCTCTAAAAGAGAACTGGAAGAGTGGAGAGTAGAGAAGGAGGAGAGAAAGAAGAGTGACGGAGAGGTGAACAATGTCAACAAGAAAGATATCAAGCAAAGGAAAGAGACTCTTATTTCTATACAGGTAAGAGGTTAAATCGAATGTTCTTTTGGTACTCATTCAGTTACATACTGATATATAATGTAATAAAATACGAACTTAATATTAATAATTATAATATTATGAAATGTATTAAGTACTTTAATATTGATAAATAATTTCTATAAATTAAATTATATCTAAATTTAAGGTGTTAAATGAATTTGCGTTGCTACTCAATTAAATTAAATACTAATATACAATATGATAAATACTAACCTAATAATACTAATTAGATATATTATTTAAATAATAATGAATAAATACTAATCTAATAATACTAATTAATTATATTAAATAATATTTAATAAATAATAATTCCATTTAATTTATCAATTTAATTAATTCATAATTACAAATTAAACTTTTTTGTGATGTAAATATCTGTTGCTGTTTATCTTGACCTTGTTAATAAATAAACTAATCTCCACATTCACAGCCAGTTGAAGCACTCTCAACTGAACACCCTCCCACTCACTCTGAACCTAAAGAATGGTCTAATCCCGATTCGTCGGATGAAGACCAACCAAGTACTTCCATTTCTCCTGATGAGGCCCCTCCCCTTGTTCCAGCCCCTCCCCCTGACCAGGCCACACCCCCGCTGCTACCAGACCTGGACGATTCTCCATGCCCAGCTCATGTGATGGCGGAGGTACGTGTGCGCTCTATCCCAGAGCGAGATCGAGTCGTGCGTGGCATGCAGGACAGTAAAAGCCTGGATGAGATCAGTGGGGCGTGTGGGGGCGGGGCACGTGGAGGCGGAGCTAGAGGAGGCCAACCGGAAGGACGCAGAGCCACCATATCCAGCGCCCTAGAATTGGAGGGAACCGTCAGCCATGATGGAGATCTTACGCACTTCATCGCCAAAAATCTTGAACAGAAGATTAAAATGAGCTCGCGGCCGAGTCTGGACACTGATTGTGAGTATATGAGGGTGTCAAAAAACAGTTTTGATCTGTTACAATGCCTTTGTCTTCAGTATCAGCAATATTTAAACTTTGTATGACCACTGCAGCAGACTGTTCTGGGCCTGTGGTACGTGGTCGTGGCTCTTTGCGACGTCCGGCTGATATTCCGCCCATCGACCCATCAGTGCTAGAAGACCTGCATAAACACACACAGGATGTGGCTCAGAGTGTAGAATTGATGCTGCGAAGCCTCAGTGGAACTATTCAGAATGTGAGTATTACTCTGTATCAAATACAGCCACCCAAGAAAGTACTTGGACATTTAAAGGAACACTCCACTTTTTTTGCAAATAGGCTCATTTTCCAACTCCCCTAGAGTTAAACAATTGAGTTTTATGGTTTTCGAATCCATTCAGCCAATCTCCGGGTCTGGCGGTACACTTTTAGCTTAGCATAGATCATTAAATCTGATTAGACCATTAGCATCTCTCTCAAAAAAATGACCTAAGAGTTTCGATATTATTCCTATTTAAAACTTGACTCTTCTGTAGTTACATCATATACTAAGACCGGCAGAAAATGAAAAATTGTGATTTTCTAGGCCAATATGACTTGGAACTATACTCTCATTTCTGTGTAATAACCAAGGAACTGTGCAGTACCAGCAGACGCAATAATATTACAAACTTAGTGCCGGTCACATTGGAAGTTACCTAGCTGGGGACTATTTTCAGGCGCTGCGTAATATCATTGCGCCTGCTGCACCCATGGTACTGCAGCACAGTTCCTTGATTATTACGCAGGAATGAGAGTATAGTTCCTAGTCATATTGGCCTAGAAAATCGCAACTTTTCATTTTCTGTCAGTCTTAGTACACAATCTAACTACAGAAGAGTCAAGTTTTAAGTAGGAAAAATATCAAAACTCTTTGATCATTTTTTTGAGAGAGATGCTAACGGTCTAATCAGATTCAATGATCTATGCTAAAAGTGCTACCGCCAGACCCGAAGATCGGCTGAATGGATTCGAAAACGGTAAAACTCACCTGTTTATTAAAAATTATCACTTTTGTCATTAAATAAGTTTAAATATATATATATATATATATATTTACTCTATATATTATATTCATCAAACACACAGTAAAAACGGGTATACTATGAAATATTAGAATTTAAAATTACTGTTTGCTATTTTAATATATTTTAAAATGTAATTTTAAATGCTGCTCAAGAACATTTCGATTGAACTTAAGGTAGTTATCTGTAGTTATAGGAATCTGATCACAATGTAGGTCAAATTTGTTGCAGAAAAACAGGAAATCCTCAAACTTTCAAGCTTTTTCAGTGTCCAAATACTTTTTCGGATCACTTTTTATGTAGCCGACCCTCATTCCAACCAACTTATGCATTTATACAGACCTAAGAAGTTTACATACTGTTATGAATGAAAATCTCTTGTCTCTTCAGATGACTGCATTAAGTGTGGGTTATATCCAGACATATAGAGATTCTGTGGACAGTTTGGGAGAGTCAGTGGACATGAGTATAAAGGTGAGCGTGACTTTCAGTTATCTAGTCAGGGGGGTTTTTACATTTTATTTTATTTAGTTTTTTTATCTGTGTGCTTGTTTATGTGTTTCCAGGGAATGTACACACTCATGGCACGGTGTGAGGAGCTGGATCGCTCCATGCAACCTATACATACTCTAGCTGCTCAGATCAGAGACATCAAACGAACCCTTGATGCCCTGGAAACCATCTGCAAGTAACTATGGCAACAAACCACACCCCCTAACCGAGTGAGGACCCCGCCCTCTGCAGTCATTCTGCTACATACTGTGCAATGGAACCATTTAGCTAATTATAATGTTTCCTAGCAAGGCTCTGCAAGTGCTCGCCCCCTTAGAGACAGCTTGGTTCTTGCCCTTCCCCTCGGAGACCACATCTGTAAGCACCTCTTTTTGTTGTGGCTCCTCCCTGCTAGAAAGATCGCTGGCAAAACAGCATTGACTCCTCCTTGTGATTCATGCCGTCCAACATCCTCCACATGACCACAGGAAGGACCCTGTGTCTTTGGTGGCTTTTTGGGCAACTGATTGGTGTTACCATTGCCCCTGTTTATGAAGTGAGTGAATGCACGTATCGGTGAGTGTTTTCACAGATTGCGTCTATTTGTAATGGCCTCAAATTTAAGACATAGAGTAGAAGTGCAACACCAATATTTGCCAGTATGGAAGCCATGCTCTGTGTGTATTTGTTCCACTTGGACGTCTGTGTTTCTGCAGGATGGATGCTATGCATCCCAGATCAGTTCCTCTTTTCACAGAAATCGTTGTTATAGGGATAGTTTACTTGAAAATATTTTCTGATATCATTTACTTACCCTCATTTCTGATATAATTGACTTACCACGTGAATAATGACTTACATTTTGGTCCGTTTCTCACACAAAGCTATTGTACGGCTTGGGAAGAGTTGTGCACACATCACATGGACTACTTTTATGGCGCTTTCATTTCTTTTTTGAAGCTTGAAAGCTTGAGTCTCCATTTATTAACTGCATGGAAAGGATGTTCTTCAAAATATCTTCTTCTAAGAAAGTCATACAGGTTTGGAATGATATGAGGATAATTAAATGATGCAAACATTTTACATTTTTTGGATGAATTACGCCTAACACAAGCACCGTATAGGCTCGTCTATGAATTTTAGACTCTTGATTTCCATTTTGAGAGTCATGACAGATGTCCTTAATTGATTTATTGTCTGCAAGTGTTTACCACTAGAAACAACCTCACAAATCAGAGGAAGGTGAGGAGAGATCGGAGGTGTGGGTGTGGGGAAAAAACAGGATGGATGAAAGGTTATTTTTGAAAATGATCTTTACCTTTCTCTGTTTGGCCCTGTTTAAGCCGTCTCTCTCTATCTCTTTATTGCTGTCTTGCTAACTATAACCCTGATTTGTCCAACAATCTGTCATTAATGTGTGTTTTAAATTATTATATAAACCAAAATAAATTTGCTAGAATGATCTACTTGATTTTTTTGTGTGCCTCTTTGTTCTACATTTTTAGGGTTGAAATAGTTTGTTGCTCTTTGACATACATTTGTGTTCTTTTGCGAGTCTTCTCCTCTGTGTGTGTGTGTGTGACAGAGAGATAGATTGTTTGTGTCCTCATATGGCCTTAGCGGGATACATTTACACTGGTGGATGAAAAGGTTGTGTTTGTCAGCCCTTATCACTGATGAATTCACAGATGCGTAAATGCGTAGATACGCACGTGTTTATTATTGAGTTGGACATTGTAGGTTTTCTTATCATCCTCCTCTAATTAATATTTGTTTATTTAATAAACTACCAAGATTTGCCTTGTAGCCATTCATATCTGTCAGTAAATGTTTGAAAAGGCTTAACGTTTTCATGACGGAGATCAGTGTTGTTTTGTACAGGCGGCTCAGATTAAGTGTAAACTTGACTGGTTTCTGTTTTTTCAATGTCAAAGATAAAATGAAGACTAAACATTTGATTAGATTTCAGTTTAGGCAGATAGAGGCCAGTTACACTCGACCCGTCTGCATTCCGGACATCTCATGATTGTGATATCGCTGTCCTGTTACACAGGTTTGACGTAGTAGCATGTGATGAGCATTTTTTGTGCTACAGGGGTTAATATCTACTGCACTAACGTTCAAGAGTTGGGGGTCAGCAAGGTTTTTTTGGTTTTGAAAGAAGACTCTTATGCTCATGCTCACCAAGAAACTGGTGCATGTATTTGTTTTTAAAAAAACAGTGCTATTGTGAAATATTACTACAATTTAATATATCTGTTTTGCATTTTAATATATTTTACAAATTTTAAGCTGAATTTTTAGCATCATTACTCCAGTCTTCAGTCACATGACCCTTCAGAAATCATTCTAATATGCTGATTTAGAGGTCAAGAAATATTTCTTATTACTATCAATGTTGATTTAATTTTTTTTTTTTAACGATGTGAAAGTCTTTACTGTCACTTTTGATAAATTTAATGCATCTTTTCTGAATATCTTCTTTCAAAAAAAAAGAAAAGAAAAATCTTACCCCAAACTTTTGAATGGTAGTATATGATATAAAGTAAATGGTGTTCATGATGGAAACAGACAGTATAAAGAAGGTATAAGATATTGACTTTAGTTTCAAGTCTTTTGGATTAAAAGCAGAAACAAAAGAATATCATATACTTTATCTGTATAAAAATGTATTCGGCACTTAGCTAGTCTGTTTGGACTATTCGTTTTATACAGTACATTATAGAAGGTAGCTAATTCAAAAACCATTCAGATTCCTTTTGTAATAAGATTTAAAAACTGCATCTCAGATTTTGTTAATTTTCAAGTGCAGGTGATTCAGAACAGATCTGTTCATTCAGTCATATTCAGATTTAAATCCATCTCTGAGATTGTCTTTCACAGAAGCTCTTCTCTCAACAAAGATATCCCTTTGGGTTTTTATAATAAAATTATTTTTTGCAATGAGCAATCAAAGTCAAGGCCAACCAGGGTTCACGAAAGTCCCGTCACACTCCAGCTCCCAAGACGTCAAACATAATGAAGCTGAAGAGAACCAGCGAGGAGAGAAGGATTTCGGGAGTTTTAAGAGCAGAACTTCCACTGTCCACCGGCTGCTTGGTAGGCACTACTGTCACTGGAAGCTCTGGAACCACTGGAAGCACTGTACTCTGACTCTGGCTTATCTCAATCACTGTCTTTACTGTTGGCGATGTTATTTTCCCTCTGTTTTCTAGCACCGTGCCTGACTCTTGATCTGCTGCTGTACCCTCCAAGGCTTCGAACCACTGGCAGCGGAAGTTCTTCCTCCAGAGGTCCACGCAAGCGGTGGGAAGCTCTCCCGTGGCTCGGACGCCTTCTGCCCCGTTTGGGAGCAGCATAAAGTGGTCCGATGGAAGATGCAGGTACGTGGGGTCCTCGGGTTTCTTCCGCACACAGCGTCCACGGCCCTGACACAGCAAGACTCCACAGAGACGTGCTGCTGTGGTCACATTGACGGCGTAAGGGCCGAGAACCTGACGGACGTACAAGCCAAACTCTGAGCAGGATTTCTGTAGGAGGCATTTATGCAGATATAAAATAAATATCATAAATCATACAGCAATCTGTTATGGCTAATGAAAAGCATTAAGATAGGATATACACTTTTTTTTTTACGATTTAAAAGTTTGGGGTCGAGTTTCAGAAATACAGAAAAAAACTGTAATATTGTGAAATATTGCTACAATTTAAAATAACAGTTTTTTTTATAGCAATCTGTTTGAAAATTAAATGTATTTATGTGATGCTAAAGCTGAATAAAGCATCATTCAGTGTCACATGATCCTTCAGAAATCATTCTAATATGATGATTTGGTGCTCAATGTGATTGATGTTGAAAACAGTTCTGATGCTTAATATTTTTGTGGGAAACATGTTTATTTTCTTGAAGAATTCTTTGATAAGTTTTGAAAGAGAAATCTTTTGTAACATCTTTGTTACTTTTAATCAATTTAATGCATCCTTTCTGAATAAAAGTATTAATTTCGAACTGATCCCACACTTTTGAACGGTAGTGTAAATTGACAAATGATTACCTGTGTTTTAACTGCTAAGGATTTTTCCCATATAACGACTCCAGATGCTCCCATAGCAGCACTCTCTCCAATTGTATTGACCAGGTCAGTCTGATACATGCACAATACAGAGTAACAACAAAGTTCATAGTCAGTATACTTGACAGCCATCTTGGTCATACAATTACAAATACAACTTGAATCTACTTGGGGCAAGACTGAAATCTCCAAAAGTGTTTAATGTTTAAATAATATTTCAAATCAGGAATACAATCAAACAACTATAGTATCATAAATTGTGCTTCTTTAGGCCAAATTGAGGCAAAAATTATTTTTTTGAGGGCTGATTCACCTAATGTAACATACAACATAGTATTTTCAATATAATGTGGGACTGTTGATTGTTATAATTTCTCCCACACATTTTTACGTCTCCTCCCTATGGAAGCTGTTTCTGTCTCAGAGTAAAAATCTGAGAAAGGTAAATGCAACTTTAATATCTCACAATTGCAACTTGAGATCTCACAGCTGACTTTATATATCATATTTGCTAATTTATATATCACACTTGTGACTTCATATCCTGTAATTGTGACTTTATTTTTTTTGTTTACACTTTACTTTCAAATAAATATATCTTGTTATCTATGAACTTTGACTATTTTGACTTGGCTTGTAGTTACAACTTATACAGAATGTAGGCCTACATATGTACATATATGTAAATACATCACCGTTCTTTAATTGTACTTAAATATATCACAGTGTCAAGTTATTTCTCAGTTTTTACTATCTCACAAATTGTTAAACTATATATATAGTTTATATATATATATATATATATATTATATACTATTATATACTATTATATTAACTATATACATACTGGCTCAATTAATATATGGCAAACGAATATGTTTATTACCTCCGAGAGAAAGGCGTTAGAGGATGTGTACACAATCTTGATCATCGGAAACACAGGAAGATCAAAGGTAGTCCCTGCAAGAGCCGCCACTCGTAAAGCCTCTCTGATCTGATTGGTTGCATAAAGCCACGCCCCTTTGGTTCCCTCTGGGAGCTTCTCCAGAGAGAGGACTGGATAAAGGGCACCGCTACGCTTCCACAACCACATCAGCTCATCATTAAGGGCCATTTCCGCCGCAGGGCACCGTCCCGTATAATTGGCTAATGCTATCTGGGTGGAGTCAAAGTTATAGCAGTTAGGATACGGGGCCATGCCCCATAGTCTCTGTGGGCGGAGTCTCTTCACCTCCCGCAGCGTTTCCATCATTATGGACTGTGCTGCTGCTTCAAAGTCAACCTGACAGGAAATGACATAATATAATTGATTAATACAACAGAATTCATAATGATAGTCTTTGTAATATCATTATATGTTGTGATTGTCATCACCTGAGACCATTTTTCCACTTCCTCTGCGCTCCAGTCTGGAAAAAATCCCCGGAGAAGTGCTCTCGAATCCACAAGATACTTTGCTTTATTTCCCTTGTTCCTGTTCCACTGAGGTGCCCACTCCTGCCAGCGCAGCACCCCCAGCCCAGGCGCTCCTGTCTGGGGTAATGAAGCTGTCAGGTCGCCCTCAACCCTCTGGAGGTGAAGGTCAAGGCTGCTGTGTTGGGGTAGGCCACCGTTGACAGGACGATCCTGCACAGTGAAATACGGGTAAAGTCCTAGCGTGTCCTCATAAAATATTGCAACACGGCCTTCCCACTCCATCCCAAATGCCGCTGGGTTCGGCCGACCCAAGCAGTCTTTATCTGGAACCCCCCACAGCACCAGGAAAGGCTGGCCGGCGAGGAGAGGGGCCCGGGCAGGACCGCAGACACATGCAGGAGTGAAGAGACAGAGGTGGAGGAATAGATGAGAAAAGGAGAGGAGGTTGAACGTGTGTTTTCTTCCAGCCATGGAGCTGAGCAAGAGGTTTCAGGGCCCCTCACCCAAAAACTCACACAAAAGCTGCCTTGGAGAGGGATAATGTCTGGAGAGAAAGACAGAGGGTTGGAGAGATCTTTTTGGTGAGGTGCTTATTGCCTTATTTTATGTAGACATTTCTTTTGTGAGGATTTGTTATGTGTTTGTCCTTAATGAAAACAATGAATTTAGCTCAACATTTTTTATTTGATCTGCGTTCTCATGACTTAAGGGCATGCTGTTGATAATGGGGCATGTTGTCACAAAAGGTAAACTGTGTGTGTGTGTGTGTGTGTGTGTGTGTGTGTGTGTGTGTGTTATAGTCCCTATATGTATTATTTATTATTCCTGTGGAAATGTTTAACCACTTTTGTGCGTATACAGACGGTAATAATAATAATATAATAATAATAAAACTGTCACAGAAAAATTAGCTTCTGTAAAAGTGTGACCACTAGTCCCTATTTACCAACTAAAAACATAGAGCTGCGACGCTACGTCAGAGAAACAAAGGAAGACGCTTTGGGATAATTAATCGCTAACAGGATTAATTAGTGCTGCCCACATTCCGTGCTAATCACTCTTTAAAGTGTACTAATACGGGTCTGCAGTTAATAAACTTCTCAACAGAGGGCGCCAGAGCGCAAAGCATCATCTGCGTCTCACATGCTGCTTCTCATATAACCTATAACTGGCGCGACATATTTATCGAGGTAAATACTGGGAAAACATACTTTTTTTTTCTTTTTTTTTACTTCAGTAGTAGCCTACTCGGTAGTTATGTTCGTGTAGTCCTTGAAAATACAGTAGGCTACCCTGCTGCAAAACCATATTATAGGCTACTAGCCTAAAATGCCTTAGCATGTCTCCCATCCTGGACAGAATTGTTTGAGAGGCGTTTTTGAGCTGGTCATACAGAGAGTAGCTTTCTGACCAGCTGAGCTCTTAGCCAGGCTGAGAAAACCTGCAAACCATCTTTTTCAGCATGGCGATGATTTACTTCTCAAGAGAGAGAAAGAGATTTATCTGTGCTAAACACCCTTTATACTATACCTCAGACTCAATTGTGATTTCTACTAATAATATGCTACTAATTCTGCATTAATTTATTATGGGTTAAAAGAAGTAACCATAACTGTTATAACTAGTATACGTATTTTGGGGGAGAGGAATTTGTGGCTTTCCATGCTAAATGTAGCCTAACATGCACCCGTTTTACGCTTGAGTGCTCACTCTGAAGTGATTTTGACCACACAACCATGCCAGATAATAGCCGTGACAGTGACACACACAGAGGAGAGCCAGTTATATATGTGTAATGAACTGAATGCAAAGACATCTTTCTGAGTCAAATGAGTGTACTTCTTTGAATAGGCTGTCTGAAATTGAAACCGAAGGACCTGAAATCTTCGCTCGCACACATTTAGAAGTTGTGTTGTTTCTCATCCAGTTAAACTTGGCAACATTTTGTTGTTGGGTGTGATAGTTTTAGGGCAGTTCCTGCTTTCGAGGAAGCGTTAAGTAGTTGACTAAGCTTTTGTACTACCAATTTCCATCTGATTTATACAATTTTGAGCAAAATTATTTTCTTTAAAAAAAAAGAAAAACAATCCGTTTGTATTTTAAACTGACTCTTAGTTTGGTTTCCCTCATCAGGTTCTTGAGGAGATGGGATTGTGTTACTCACCTCTGCATTGATAGATCAGGTGTGTGTGCGCCTGGAGCTCCAGGTCAAAGAATCCAGAAGCAAAGGTCAAGATGAAGAGGACTCCTCTGGATGGGTAATAATAAGAAATTAGAGTTTCTGTGCAGGTTTGAGTGTTAGGGTGGCTCAGAACAGGATGCCACAGAAGGGAGAAACTTAAGCCCAACCATGAGGGATGAGAAGACAGGTGGTCCTGACAAAAGGATGGATGAAGTGGCAGAAGGAGGAAATAGAGAGAAAATCAGGCTACCTCACCTTCACCAGGGTAATCTGTTTGTAAGCAGGTTCACCACGGACCATGACAATCACATGATCAGACTCACCGTAATCCCTTAATCCATCACTCCCTCCCAAACAGCAAACACACCTAGAGTCAAACACACACACATCTACTCAAAAAAGTAAATACTAAGTAAAGACAGTTTCTTCCGGTTTTCTTTTTATTCTACGTCATACATGTCATGAAACTGAACATTTAAGATTTCATTGAATGCCCTCGTATTTTAGACTTTCTTATCTCTCCTTTTTTTATCTCTGGTTTTTGCCTTTCTTCTGTTCCTTTTTTCCCCTCATTTCACTCTGTTTTCCAAAATCTAATCCCATTTCCTGAAGAGGATCACTGGCAAGATTGCTCACACTTATATCATCCACACATAATCTGGCATAATCCGAAAGTCTCTATTGTATTACTTCAGATATGAGAAGAGAAGGATTTGTTTTTTTGTGCCTGCTGTCATTCTAGGATGATGGTTTGGTCTTTCTAAGGTCTAGACTGAAATGTGACATTTTTTGTTGTCTAAACACTAAGCATTTTTGAAGAGTTAATGAAAAGTAGTTTTATCTTGACAGGGTTGAAAGTGAACAGAACAGTTTTTTTCCCTTTTCTTTTTTATACTTTTATTTAGCAATAATGCATTAAATTGTTAAAAATGGCCAAAAAAAGACATTTACTATGTTGCAAAATATTTCTATTTCTATTTTTCTTGTTCTGCTTTCAACATTGATAAGAATATTAAATATTTCTTGAGTAGCAAATCACCATTAGAATGATTTTTGAAGGATCATGTGACAAATTCAGCTTTACCATCACAGGAATAAATTACATTTTAAAATACTTATCAAATAGATCTCAGCCTTGTTGAGCAAAAACGTAAAAAAATATTACTGACCCCAAACTTTTGCAATGTACTGTAAATACTTACATTTATACATTATTTAAATTTTAATTATAATTATATAATAATTATAGTCAGAATTCTAAACACATTTGTATAAGTAGTATTTATTGCACTGAATTAAATTTATTCTGATTAACAAAAATGTATAGTGTCCAGACAGGATGATTTATATTACTTTGTTACTAACGGTTAGAAAGCAGATTTTCATTTTCTTCATGAGGAATTTGTTTGTTTGTTTGTTTGTTTTTGTGGGGAAATATGATCTTGTATGATTCACTAATTGATTTATTTCATGTAGGTTTTGTCTATTCTCTGTTTAATCATCTGAAACCGTCCACTAATTTCAGATGCACTTGTGTTTATCTATACTGAATGCTATTTTGTTGTCCGTTGTATTGTTCATGTTATGTGTGCGTGGATTCTATACCTGGTCAAGGTTTTGTGTGTTTGGCTGTGCATATGTTTAGTTGAGATTATCTGTTTGAGGTATCTAAGGTGATGCCTGCTCTCCAGGTCCCGTCACCATGGTAACGGCTCAGATGAGTCCGGCCCAGACGGCGGATGGGGGTTAAGGGTGTGTGTGTGTGCGTGCGTGCTGTTGATGGTTTGTACACGGTAGCAGGGTTGACAGTGATTGTGTGTTGTGTTGGTTTTGTGAAGATTGACCTTTATGTCGTCATGGTTGGTGCGCAGTTAAAGTGAACACTGATGATATGAAAAGTGATTTAGTGAAGACAGATAATCAGAACACAGACTCCCCTCAAGTTAACATCTAACTCACTTGTTATTTCTTTCTTTCTCTGTTAATGCAGATGGAAACAGGTGTGGAGGCTTAGACTTGACCTCGGTCCCCTAAACACCTTTTTACTCCAATTCATTCTCTAAGTCCTGCTTTTTACACAATCACGATTCACAGCTCATGTGTTTTTGCTGTTTTCTTGCTAGGCAGTTAGAATTAAACCATGTTAAAAAAAATATGATGTATTTTACAATCATTTATTTTATATGTGAGCATGTATATGACTTTTGTGTAGATACAGGTGCTGGTCATATAATTAGAATATCATGAAAAAGTTGTGAAAAACGTGGCATGGAGTCGATCAGTCTGTGGCACAGCTCAGGTGTTATGATAGCCCAGGTTGCTCTGATAGTGGCCTTCAGCTCTTCTGCATTGTTGGGTCTAGCGTTTCACATCTTCCTCTTCACAATACCCCATAGATTTTCTATAGGGTTAAGGTCATGCGAGTTTGCTGGCCAATTAAGAACAGGAATGCCATGGTCCTTAAACCAGGTACTGGTAGCTTTGGCACTGTGTGCAGGTGCCAAGTCCTGTTGGGAAATTAAATCTGCATCTCCATAAAGTTGGTCAGCAGCATGAAGCATGAAGTGCTCTAAAACTTCCTGGTAAATGGCTGCGTTGACCTTTGAACACAGTGGACCAACACCAGCAGATGACATGGCACCCCAAACCATCACTGACTGTGGAAACTTTACACTGGACTTCAAGCAATGTGGATTGTGTGCCTCTCCTCTCTTCCTCCAGACTCTGGGACCTTGATTTCCAAATGAGATGCTAAATTTGCTCTCATCAGAAAAGAGGACTTTGGTCCACTGTGCTTTATTAAATCCAGAGTCAACGCAGCCGTCAGGACATTTTCAGAGCACTTCATGCTTCCTTCATTTTCCAGCAGGATTTGCACCTGCCCACACTGCCAAAAGAACCAAAACCTGCTTCAATGACTATGGTATTACAGTGTAATTACTGTGTGATTTCATGTAATATTCTAATTTTCTGGGATTTTGATTCTGTGGGTATCATAAGCTGTAAGCCATAATCATCAAAATGATAACAAAATAAGGCTTGAAATATCTCACTTTGCATGTAATGAGTCTATATTAGTTTCACCTGTTAAGTTGAATTCTTGAAATAAATCAACTTTTTGATGATATTCTAATTATATGACCAGCACCAAAAATGGTTGATCATCTTCAAAACAACATGCATAACACCTTTCTTAGAAATAGCCGGTATTCTGATGGTGTGGTTGAAGCTTTTTGTTTTCCGTGAAATGTTTTTCATGTGGATGTTTGTGTCATACCAGGAAAATGTGTGAGTGGTGTGACTATTGTATTTGATCAAATGTGCTTATATATACTAGAAACATGTCCTGAATGTGAGCAATAGAACTTGAATAGCAATTGAAAGAAAAAAAGAAAAAGAAAAAAGGTAGTTGAGAAAAAAAAAATTGTGACTGGTATCTAGGTGATGAATTCACCACTTTTGAAACATTCTTCTTTTTTGAAACAGGCTCATGTTCTTCTCTATTTGATTGAAATGTCACCTGGATCACCAGGTCAATCATCTTCATTAGCAGATGGACCGTGTGTGTGTGTGTGTGTGTATATACGTGTGTGTGTTTGTGTGTGTATATACACGTGTGTGTGTGTACACGTACTCAATTGTATTTTGGGGACAAATTTGTACCCAAAAGTGAGACAAAATCTCATATGTAAAAATGCAGAAAATTTTGTGTGATGGGATGGGTTTAAGGGTAGGGTTAGTGTAAGGGGATATAATATACACTATACAGTATTCAAACCATTACGCATGTCCCCATTTACATAGCTAAGTAAACGTGTGTGAGTGAGTGTGAGAGAACAGATTTGGCTGTACTTGAGGGTCAATTTTGTTTTAACTTGTGAGGACATTTGAAGTGCTCCTCACTGTTTGAAAGGCTCATAGTTCATGTTTTACTTTAAAAGTAGAAGTTGACAGTATAAATAATAAAAACAAATTATAAGTATAAATTATACTTATGGATTTTTTTATTGGATGGCTTACTTCATAAGCAAAAGCAAATGGACAAATTTCCCTGTAGTAATTGACATATTCCATAAATGTTGTCGACAGAACCAAGAGCATTTCTTTAACTTAAGACTGAATCCCAACTTCAACTTCATACCAACAAAGCTTATTCTCAGTCCCAGCTTCAAACTGAAGGCTAAAATCAGCCTTGCCCTTAACCCGTGCTTCATTCCTAACTAACCACAGCCACAATCTTAACCAGAACATAAAAACCGCCTTCAGAACCTTAGTTTGAACCTCAATTTTGACCTCTGTCTCAACCTGAACTATCACGTCACTGATTGTTGCTTGCTTGTTATTTTACTACAGTATTTTTGTTAGCACAAGCTCACTTTATTATTGTCACAATACTGTGCTAATCTATACTGAATGTTCCCTGTATATATCAACTTTTATTCAACAGACATATTAAACATTTAAAAAATCTTAACATCCCAAACTTCTGAATGACACTTTGTACTTTGTAAGAGTTAGCTCTAGTGTGTCGTTTCATACCGTGTCAGTGTAGTTTGCAATTGTCGGTACTTCTGCTGTACTGCAGTCTGAGCCTTTGTCACAAGCATTCAGTGCCCAGAGAACCCTTGTGTAAGCTGTGCAAATGACAAATAAAAATAAACTTGACTTCACTCAGCCTCAAAACAAACCTCAGACTTAATTTAAACCTCAACCACAAATCCCTTGTAAAGGAATGTTCCGGGTTCATTACGAGTTAAGCTCTATGGACGGCAGCATGCTGTCAGTATCCACAGGAAATAATTTTGAATCAAAGTAATGTCTAATACTGTATATAAAAAATCACGACTATAGTAATACTAATTAATCTTGATTATAATTGACTTTAGTTTGCTCAAATAAAATAAATATGTTTACAGTATAATACACTTTCAGTGCAAGTTGATGGAGCAAGCATTGTGCTGGAATAAACGTTAATACTAATTGGGATAAAACGCACAAGCTGTATGAATCAATTTCACGATACTTTGTTCCTTTAATGTCCGTTTTAGGACTGAAAGCTCCCGCTTCTTGTAATTGCATGGAAAAAAGCAACTTGTTCATAACTTCTCTCTTTGTATTCCACAGAAGAAAGTCTTACTTACAGGCTTGGAACGACATGAGGGTGAGTAAATTATGAAATATCACTTTAACATTGTGCAGCACTGCCCTCTTGTGATTATTTGAGTTGACAGGCGCTCTGGTGGCATAGTCATCCAGTTTTGTTGTATATTTTTGTGTGTGTGTGAGTTTAGTTATATTACTATAATCATGTGCTTTCTGATGATCACTGATGCTACATTTCCAAAATGAACCCCATCTTAATCGTGAAACTTTGCAAAGTTGTTTGTGAGTGTAAGAGTCTAAAACAGTGAACTTTCCCCAGGACCCCTAAGGTCCAAAAATCCTCCAGTCACTAAGACTTTGAACCACACTGAAAATCCCTCTCACTCCTCAGGTGGTTTATCCCCGTTGTGTGTGACCATGTGTGTTTGTGTGCTCGTGTGTGTAAATGTGTTTTGGAGCCAGATGACAAAAGGAGAGTTTGAACATGGCATGAAACCGGAAAGGTCCACAAAGAGCGAGTGACAGAGAGATGGGGACAAAACCTTCTGGAGGAGAGAGGAGGGGCTGAGCCTTTGATCTGTCTGCTTTCTGAAAGAGGAGGAACAGAATCACAGGAGCAAGACGAAAAGAAAGCGAGAAAGAGAACGAGAGAGAGAGACAGTGAGGGAGATGGAGCGAAACAGGGAGAGAGACTGGAGCAGATTGTAATTCCTCCACTGGTGGAGCAGATGGGGGGGGGGGGGGGGGGGGGAATAGAAGTGGCTGTAAGTGCTGGAGGAGGAGGGGGAAGGTCGGAAAGAGAGAGAGAACTGGGAAAGTGGAGGGACAAGGAAGAGGGTGGGAGAGAAAGGGGGAATCTGAGGAATTTCCAAATGAAAGGAGAAGGTTTTTCTTTTAATGCGATTAAAGTTTTCCATCTCACTGCATCTCCTGCAGACAGTTCGACTCTGGGAGCAACATCCCTCAAGAGTGTGACAGAGTTTGTGTGTGTTTCTGTGTTTGACTCTGTGAACTTGGTGGCTTTGAATATAACAAGTGTGGGTGGAGTTTGAAAAGTGTTTGTGAGTGAGCAAATGTACCACAAAATCGAGGATGCGTTTATTTAATCAAAAACACAGCCTATTTTAACCAATTTTAAAGCTTAATTTATTCCTGTGATGGCAAAGCTGAATTTTTTTGTGTCACATGATCGTTCAGAAATCATTTTAATAATGCTGATTTGGTGCTTTCATAATCTATTTCATTATCCTATCCTATTCTATCCTATTATCCTTCACTATCCTTGTCCTGCTTAATATTTTTGTGGAAACCATAATAAAAAAAAAATTTAGGATTCTAAAAATCCTAAAAATAGAAATTGATGAATAGAAAATTCAAACAGCATTTGTTTGAAATAGAAATCTAGGGATGCACAATATATCGGCCACCATTTCAGTATCAGATGATGTATATAAGAAAATTTGGCTGATATATTAAAGCCGATAAATAATGGATTATTTCCTTCAGATAAGACACATCAGATGGGCACTGTTTGCCATTATGGTTTTGAATTGCTTGAAAAAATGATTGGGTAACACTTTACAATAAGGTTAATTAGTTAACTACATTAATTAGCATGAACTAATAATGAACTGCACTTATGCACCATTTATTAATATTTGTTAATGTTCATTTCAATCACTAATACATTATGAAAATATTGTTAACATTAGTTAATTCAATGTGAACTAACATGAACAAACAATAAATGACTATATATTTATTAACTAACTAACGTTAACAAATATGAACTAATACAGTAACAAATGTGTTGCTCATGGTTAGTTCAATAACTAATGTTAACTAATGAACCTTATTGTCAAGTGTTACCAATCACTTCAAAAAATGAAAATACAGGTAAATGTGAAATGTTCTGTCATATAGGCTACATAAAATTCTAATGAGAACATCTCAAAAATTATATAAAAATTTGAATTTAGATTTATCAGCCAATATATCAGTTTGCAGCTTTCAAATAAAAAGAATTATCTGTTTTCGGTATCTGACAAAATCTTAATTTCGGTGCATCCCTTGACATCTTCTTTAACATTGTACATGTCTTTACTCTCACTTTTTGATCAATTTAATGTATCAAAAGTTTTATTTCTTAAAAAAAAAAAATAATAATCTTACTGTCTCCAAACTGTTAAACTGTAGTCCTCACAATAACCTCTACAGGGGAGAAATTGAAATGATTTTTTAAATCAACATTATGCCACAAAAGCTGTTAAAGCCATACAGGAATGTCCCAGGTTCTAAAGGGTGAAACAGAACAGCACACTGTATTCCACTCTATTGAATTCTAAATGTTCTAAATGTGTTCATCTGATCCAGTATTCTTCCGTCCACAGATATCAAGAAACCTCCATCCGTGAATTCATCCATGTGTGCTGTCTTGCTGACATCTCTCTGTGACTCATGAACCTCGGTTTAGGTTTGTGTGGGTACAGAAATGGCCTTTCGATTTAAGGGTCTCTACAGTATATGTTCTCTACATCTGCGTCTGTGGAGTGGGAGTGTGTGGAGATTCTGGTCTCGCTCAGGAAGATCAATTTTAGGATGTCCTTGTGTTTACTGGGGTCATGTAAATGTGTGTGTTTGCCATATGTAACAGGTTTTGGATTTAAACCGAAGATGTTGAGCTGTGATAAAGAGAATCTGTGCGATACCTCAAAAACAGAAGCATTTCACAACCGTGCTTCACATTTTATCAAACAAATTATTTCATCTAGCAGTAGCACCTTAAAAGAACTTTACAAAATGCCTCAACAATTACCTCACAGCCCCAAACTAATTTCTCCTCTTTGTTATGGCAACACAGGGGTTTTTCAACTCTGAAGGGACCACTGAGAATGCTCTCTCTCTCTTTCAAACTCTCTCACTTAAACACACACCCAGCAGGATTCTCCTCCCAGCATGCACTTCTGTGTGCAAACACATTCCCTTAGCCGCTGACCCCCGGCCCAGCTGTTACTATGGAAACCAGAGCCCCTCTCCATGACGACTGCTACCACCTCCCCATGGCTCAGCCCAGGCCAGGGATCTCCAGGTGACCAGTCCCGCTTTTTCTCTTTTTCTTCCCTTTTCATTTGTTTTCACTTTTTGGGTTTTTGTTCCACTGTTTTTTTCCCCACTGGTCATCTATCCCCTCACTCTTTTTCCATCTTCCTTTTGTATGTTTCCTTTTGTCACATTTAATTAAAATTTACAAGATTTTGGTGGCACGATTACAGGTAGTAACTGCTTTTTGCCAACTGTTCAGATTAGAATAATTATAGTAAAATATGCAAAGTAACCAAAAACAAACTCTCAGAGCTGTGTATGAATAGCGTAGTTGTATTTGTTTGATCAGAAAATACAGTAAAAACATTAATATTGTGAATAACTATTTTAATGTTTCAAATGTTATTCATTCATGTGATGGCAAAGCTGAATTTTCAGCATCATTACTCCAGTCTTCGATGTCACATGATCTTTCATGAATCATTCTTATTTAGAGCTCAAGTAACATTTATTATTATCAATGTTGAAAAATGTTGTGCTGCTTCATATTTTTTGTAAACAGTGACACGGTTTCTTTTTCAGGAGTTTTTAAACCTCATCTTTCCCTCGGGTCATTTTGAGTCTAGATTAATTTTTAAAAGTTTTTTAAAAATTGAGTGTTCATTGAAGTGGTCCAAGACCTCAGGACTTATGTCGCACTTGAACCACAATTAAAAACAAATTGACTGGATTCAAGGATTTTATGTGGTTGAAATGAAAAAAAAAGAGGAAAAAAACCTTCACTCGCGGGTCAATTTTACCCCCTTAGGAATGATTGGAATGCTTCAGTATACGTAGAAAAACCTAAAACATGCTCAAAATTAAAACTAAACTTTACCTAAAAAGGATTTTATAATGTCTACATTATATCTTAATTGTATCTTAATGAATTCTGAAGAGAAAAAATGGAGAACTGACTTTAGCTCATTTGCTCCATATAGTGCTATAAGGCCATATAGTGTTAAAGGGGTGTTATAATGCCCTTTTCACAAGATGTTAAATAAATCTCTGATGTCCCCAGAGTGTGTATGTGAAGTTTTAGCTCAAAATACCCCACAGATATTTTTATATAGCATGTTAAAATTTTCACTTTTTGAGGGTGAGATAGAACGCACCGTTTTTGTGTCTGTCCCTTTAAATGCAAATGAGCTGCTGCTCCCGGCACAGAGGGCGGAGCTACAACAGCTTGTGTCCTTTCACCTCACACAGACATGCACTGAAAATTTTAAAAACTTTTAGCCTTTTATGTTCAAACTTATATGTATCTTCTAGTCATTTATTAGTTTATTCTGTCATGATAAAATCGTGTTCTGGGGGCGGGGTTTATGTGAATTTTAGGGTTCGTGATGTCACTAACCCGGGAGGAATGTCGTGTAGTCCATACCAGCCGTTTGTTGTAGTCCTTAAAAAGCAATTTCTTTCAAATAAAATATCTCCCTTTGATTTGAACTTTTAGCGTTGTAACTGCAGATGTTGTTTATGCTCAAACAGCAACATTACACTAGCCTGGGAAAACCCAGACCACTCTCAGTTACTGAGTTAGGGTCTGGCAAAGCTCCATAGACAATTAATTTCCACAGGGGCGTCACCAACGGACGTCGGATAGATCTAAAACCAATCAGAGCGATGAATGACATGACGTATGCAGAGCGACGGAGAAACATCTCGCTCAGCAATTCTCTGTTTGTGTTAACGAAAAAGACAATTTTAAATCGCTTGAAACAGACGCGATAGCTGATTCGAACGAGTGATGTTGTGATGTTCCACGGCGGCATCCATCTTTGTAATGTACAAAATCTGCGTCACCGTCTCTGCTCTGTCGTCATCGTGTAAAGCCCGATGCGCCAGACCCACTTGCAGAGCAAATATAAATTTGCCAGAAGTGGTCTGGGTTTTCCCAGGCTAACATTACACACTAACTAAAGTTAGAAAAGTGAAATCATACTCCACCCCTTTAAAGATTGTGCTTAAATTATTATTTATTGATAAAATCTAGTAATTTAAAGGTAAATAAAATTAACAAAAAAATGCATTAAAATTTTGAACAAATATCAAAATGAAATGCAATAAGCTTTCTGGACAATTTTTTTAAAATTACATTTACTTATTTTTTTTAGTTTTAGGGCTTCGGGTCATTTTGACCCGTGAGGGAAGGATTTGTTACAAAGTGAGAGGGAAGGATGAGGTTTTTAATGTATAGAAAGTTCAAAAGAACAGCATTTATTTGAAATATAAATATTTTGTAGCATTGTAAATGTCTTTACTTTTAATCAAATGAATGCATGATGCAAAAATCTTACTGACCCTAACTCATGCATGGTTGCATCATCACAGATGTTATTGAAGACAATTTTGTATGTAGGATGAGCATAGACAATTCAATAAGCAACTCATGTATGATCAACATAGGAATTGTCTTCTGTTCATTACATGGAATAGAATTAGCAAAGTCTCTAACATTGATTGAGTGTCTTTAATTGGCATGCAAAATTTCATAAACCGAATCATAAACTTCTCTGCTGATACTAGCGTTAGATTTCAGCCCCCGAGCAGCTATTAGGGACTAATAACATGCACACACAGGCAAACACATCTGCTTAATTGTACACAACCTGCAAACATCACCACAATGGTTGTTAACAGATGCATTTCGTCCAATCAATAACTCTCTAGTGCCTGGACACCCGTAGCTAAACTTGAATACTTAACCTACGACTTGCAAAATGCTGGTTTTATGGATCATTACAAATCAAAATATAAAAATGGTTGGATGTTCATGTTTTAGAGCAGGTTTGTTTTTCCCTGCGTTTATCATTGCACTTTTTGTGTTGTTTTTAGTTTGGCTTCATAATTAGATTTTTTTTAATAAGCGCCATGCACTAAAAGCTCCAATAGTTCTTCCAGCGAGCAATAGTGCTGGCTGAAGGTTAGGTGTTGAGGTTTATGATGTTCTCCTCAGCCCTCAGCCAAACTACAGTTTTCTGTTATTAAAATTTCAACCTTCATTTAAGTTCCTCGAAGTTCAGTGTGTTCGAATGAACGGGAAAAAAAAACACATCCAAAACATTTAACGTACACCACTGCCACACTTACTGCCTACTGACAGTATTTTACTGTCTCCTGGCATGTTCTGACCTTTATCCCCAAATACTGTGTGTGTGTGTGTGTGTGTGTGTGTGTGTGTGTGTGTGTGTGTGTGTGTGTGTGTGTGTGTGTGTGTGTGTGTGTGTGTGTGTGTGTGTGTGTGTGTGTGTGTGTGTGTGTGTGTGTGTGTGTGTGTGTGTGTGTGTGTGTGTGTGTGTGTGTGGCTGATTGGGAAATAGAGATATTTACCGCATTCCATCTCCCTGCTGTAGCCATGACAACCACTCAGCGGGAAGAGCTGCCTGTCTCACGCAAAAACACACGCACGCACTGACTAACACACCCACATCCACACACACACACGCTGCCCCATAACCTGGACATAGAGAGTGGGAGAGAGATGTTACATAGTTGACAGTAGCCTAAGGCCTCAAAAAGGTATTGATTACCTCTCACCGTTCAACTGTTATTTTTCCAGCTGCATAACTAGCACTCTGTACTTATTGTTGCTTTATGCCCCTGTTAATGTTATTAACGGTTTCTATGGACACTTTAACAGATTGCTGTTGCTGTCGAAAAAGCTTTGGCAACACTTTTTCCAGTAGGTGAATTGGCAATGAAGCTTCCTTTAATTGAAGAGTGAGACAGAAGGAGAGTGAGAGAAAGAAGGAAATTATCCTGGAGGGGACCGTTAAGGACTCCTAATGTATGTCCAGGAACCAAGAGTCTCCACAGGGACAGATCATGACCATTTTCAGAGCTCAAAGGCTGGGGAAAATTTGCAATGCATTGTGTAGAAAATAATTAACTGACAGCGACAAACTTTAGTCGCAATGTTACAGAAGTTGCAGCAGATTTTTTTCTTCTTCTGTATTGTGATGTATCCGAGTGAAACTGATTATTGGAAAAGTCGATTGTGGAGAGGTGGGGTTTATGCAGACTAAATGATCTGGCATACATCACCAGAGATAAATCTGTCATTTCAATAGAACATTGAGTTATTGACAATTGGATTAAAATTTTAACAAAACATATGCATGGTTAATTTACAATAAGATACATTTAGAAAATAGGGTGAATTTCTAGAGTGAAAATAAGTAATAATAATAAAATAATAAATAATAATAAATAAAAAAATGTCAATTTCAAATTAGCTTTATTAGCATGATTGTGTAGCAAAATGTTGACAAAGCATTAACATAAATAAAAATAAAAACATATATGTATGTATACATAGTATAGTAAATAAATGAATAATCTCTATCTCACATAAATATAAGTAACTAATTGTTCAAATAAAGAGATTAAAAGTCAAACTCTCTCTCTCTCTCTCTCTCTCTCTCTCTCTCTGTCTCTCTCAATTCAATTCAAATGAGCTTTATTGGTTTGACTTGCACAGAATGCCAAAGCATTGGGCATTACATGAGCAATGAACAAAATACTTTAGTTTTGTCTGCTGGCTGACTCGCTTAGTTAGTGGCAAGCTGTTACATGTTTTGCTGTTGAGATCAAGCTGGGGTTTTCTCCCAAAATATGTCCGAATTTTTCTTGATTTGGTCAAATCTGGTACTATTTGTTAAAATTTTGTGAAGTAGGCACATCGAATGTTCTCAGTTCTCGCGGCTGCCATCTCGGTCTGTTCCGTCCTCTCTCTATAGCCACATATACTATACAGTGATCACTCAGCCTGTATTTGGTTAGTGTCTTTCTCACTTTGAGTTCTTTCACACAGCTCAAATATTCTGCCGGTTTGTAATCTCTTTTCAGGTGTAAATAGTTCCATCTTCTTTTTTAATTCAGTGGCATCTTTCCAATAGGAAATGCAATTTTGTTTCTGTAATTGTATAATTAGTTTGGGCCAGATTGTGCTGTGCTGGTTTGGATGTAGTTTCAGCAGCAGCTGTGAAAGTGCGCTCCTGGAACTGCAGGGCTTCAGCCTGAGCTCGGCTCACTGCGTTTTAGGTGCTTATAGAATTTCAGAGCTCTTTTTGGATACTGATTTATTAGGGGTAATAAATCCTAATTCAGCTCTGCACGAGTTGTTGCTCTGTTTACTTTTAGGATGCGTTTACAAATTTGGGCATGCAGTTTCGATTTCCTCTTTTTCCCAGTTCAAAAATCTTGGGTTTTTAGGGGTCTCCATATCTCACTGCCGATTTGATTATTGCTTTTACGATTTTTAGCCAGATTTGAATTGGAATTTCATAGTGAATTGTATTCTTAATCATGTTGAAGATTCTCATTGCTTTTGCTTTCAATTCTTTCAGAGCCAGATTAAAGTTTCGTCAAATTTAAATTTATTTTTAGTCCCAGATAGGTGTGTTCGTGGGTGTGTTGGAGGACTTGGTTTCTTGCTCTGAATATGTATTTATTTCCCTACACTTGGATCAATTTTGAAAAATCATTAATTTTGTTTTTGCTAGGTTCATTTTAATAGCCCACGTTTGACTGAAAGTCTCTATGAGGTCAAGGATCTGTTGATAGTCCCTCTTGTTTTTGGCAGAATGACTAAATCATCCACAAAGAGGAGACATTAAATTTCTGATTTAGTCAGGGTTAGGCCGGAGGCAGTCGGATTAGTTAATGCTTTGGTTAATTTGTTTATGTAAATGTTAAATAGAGTGAGGCTCAATGGGCAACCTTGTCTGACTCATTGTTGAGAGAAACATTTTTTATTTGTTCTCCATTTTTACAGCACATGTATTGTTTTTATACATGGTGCTGATTAATTCAAATGTTTTCCCTCCAAACGTCTTTTGTGCCAGATTGAATCAAAAGCCTTCTCAAAGTCAACAAAGCAAGCAAAGACTTTTCTTTGGGTGTACATGTTATCAATGATAGGAGGGTGTAAATGTGACATTTCTCCAGGATTTTGTGGGTCTGAGAAAGTTCTTATATTAATAATCAAACAGAATATTTTCCCCAGTTTGCTTTTAACTCATATGCCTCTGTAATAGTTTGGCTCAAATTGTCTCCTTGTTTAAAAATGTTTGTAATTAGGCCTTGATTCCAGGTGTCGGGAAAACTTCAATCATTTCATTCAATATTCCATCAATGCCACATGCCTTGTTGGGTTTTAATGCATGTAGTTTATCTTTAAGCTTATTTACTGTGTTTGGGCAGTTTTATTTTGAGCATGATTTATTCAGTTGTTTTGTACAGATTTTCAAAGTGTGTCCTCCATATGTTCCCAATCTTCCTGCAATTGTTCCAAAAGTTGGTATTTATTGATTTCTCCATTGGATGAAATTAGTGTTCTGTATGCTCTTCCTTTTTTGCTCTTAGAGTTTGTTTGTAGGCTACACTATAAGAGCTTCATAATATTGATGGCGGAGTTCTTGATGGTCAGAATCTCTGTGTTTTTGATTTGAAAGATTTCGTACAGTTGTTCTAATACTTTTAGTATAATCATGAATACACTATAATGGCAATTACAACTATTTTACAGTTTCGCGAATTGGTGGTGAACTGGTATTTTTTCATGCAATCTCATTCGTATGTTTACACTATGAGGGGTACGTTTAGTTTTAGTAAGGTTAGTTTTAGTTTTCCTTTCTAAAATCTGTGTTTTGTACAAATTCCTATAAAATAACCAACTCGTATAATCACCAACGTATGATTATGGTTGACTTAACCCTGTACTGTTGCTGAAAATCTATATGTATACAGTACATATATAAAACGATACATCTTAGAAAAACATTTTCCACAAGAGTACGTGATTGTTGGCCAAATCGTGGCTTCAATATTTTGTTCTTTCTTCCGCATGCCAAGCTCAGGGCTCCGTACTTTTGCAATTGGATCGAATTCTTACCCTACTAAGCTCACCACTACCTTGAACAGGAATTGCAATAGCTTCTGCAGGGTCCGACTAGAGAAGACTGCTTTACCCACATTTCTGGATAAAAAGATAAGAAACTGAGATTTCACTCTTGACTGAATGAGGGGATGGTCTTATGAACTCAACCCTGACAGAAAACCCCTGACAGAAATCTACAGCCGACGTTACTAGCAGAGATGCTCCTCTCTCATTAAATAAATGCACACTGATGATTACTTTCATCCATATAGTACTTTGAGTGTGGGGGTGATTACTAAAACATAAAAAGGCTGATTTAAAATTGAAAGCACCTGAAAATAGTGTTTAGATGTGTGTGTGTGTGTGTGTGTGTATGTGGTAGGGGTTGCAGAGCTCTGTCCGAACTTCTCTTCCGCTGGCTGTCATGATCAAAGAGCTGTTGGACCCCCTATCAGACTCACACCTCATGCTCACACATACACATAAAATGCCATTCACATCACACTACACACACACACACACATACTACAGTACACAATTTACCCAGCCATCCATATCACTATAGTATACACATAGCTCTTCACTTAAAATTACGTAAATAAATCACATCAGTCACTAATTAAAGCGTGTGCGTGTGGTTAGCTATGTTGTGTAGTCGTGTGCGGTTGTGTTGTCATTTACTACTGGCACTGGTCTAGCTGCTGATTCAGTGGTTCTAAAACTGTTAGTAGATGCTTATTTCAGCTGTGGGTGTGTTTGTGTGTTTGTGCTTGAGCGAGTGTGTTTCAGGTGCCATGCGTGTCTGTTCCCTGGTGTGTGCGTGCATGTGTGCCCATGTGTGGCGGGCTGTTCTTTGTTAGGTAAATCCCAGTTGATTATGCAGTTCATTGTGTGGTTGTGCTGGTGCGGCGTCCAGAGAGCTGAGCGTGGAATTCTGACGGGGAGCCTCGCTGCAGACCAGATGACTCTCATGATTTTCCTGTCCCTCTTTTTGTTCCAACGGCCGACGCTGCTGTTCGCACAATCCCTCCGTCTAATCGCACATGCAGGTGTGTCCAACTTTCAGCTGTGTTTCAGGTAGTGTTTTTCCACAAGAGAAACCAGTCCTCTGCCTGGTAAACCGACAGACGGGCTACCAAATTACTGATCAGCACTCTGTAAATACGGCTATTACCGAGCCTTGTCCTTCCACGCAATTGCTTCCATTTGCATTTCTTCAGGTTTGTTTGAACACTTACAAACGTTTCAAACACCTGCATTCTCTGGCAGAATGAATTCAGGGTCCTTCAAGCATGCAAACTCTTAAACCATTCTCACCATTATCCTTGAAGAGATGCACAATTCTGTCTCGGCTCTTTTATTCTTATTACTGATGGCAGAGTGTCTCTTGTGTGGATCAGTGCTTGTGATATTTCACATATATCACAAAGATCACCTACTGTTTATTTTCAAAAAAGTCTAAAAAAGTGCAACTTTTTTCTCGAAATTGTGACTTTATATCTCACAATTGGGATATAGTATCTCGTAATTGTGTTTTTTATATCTCACCATTTGACTTTACAACGTGTTTATTTCATATTTCAGAATGCACAATGACCTGTTATTTAGTAGCACAAGTTCTAGATTTACTAGTCCTGTTTATTTTTCTACACCACCTCTCCTGTTTTATTTTTCTACACCACCTCTCCTGTTTTATTTTTCTACACCTTCTCCGAGTTCTAACCTCATCAGAATTATTATTATGATATAAAGGAGTCACATTTATACATATTACAGGGCTTTTTGAATAACTGATCATGATGAGGATCTGTATAAAACACTATGTTCCTCTAATGTTGATCCAACATAGCCTACAGAGTTGTCTGAACAAAGAGTTTCATATTGGAGAATGTTTCTGATTTGTTTAGGGTTTATGAACTCCCAGCATGCATTGCATTATGAATAAATTATGCAGTTAGAATTATTTTCGCTGTTTGTAGACTTTATTTATGCTGTTGTTATTTTTGTTTTTGTGTGTGTGTGTGTGGTGATTATAGGAACTCGTCATTTGAAAAAATGAAAATTCTGTCGTTTACTCACACTCATGTTGTTTCAAACCTGTATGACTTTTCTTTCTTATGGAGCATAAAAGAAGATAGGCTATTTTGAGAAATATCTTTTTTTCTGTCTGTACAGTGGAAATCAATGGGCACCAAAATTGTTTTGGTTACCAACATTCTGAACCTTCTTTTGTGTTCTGCAGAAGAAGGAAATGGTAAGAAGGACAGATTTTTTTTCCCTCTGTATGTTTTCTTCATAATTTACTTCATTCAAACATAAACCATATAAAACAGGCTATATAAATAGCCCAATTATTACTAAAACAAATATGGTGTTAATTGGTCATATAAATAATATATAAATTCAATTACATTTAAAAGTTATAGTTCCTTAGGATTCATAAAATTACTAATGCTAGGAAGACCTTGTTTTACTTCCTTCAAAAAATTTTTTGTCAAGCGCAGGTTTTGTGTGCCCTCTAAGACCACAAGACCACTCACTTCAAAAAAGGATCAGGCTTATCCCAATTGGCAGTGAAAGTACAAGGCAGCCTCTTCCTGCCTCTGTGCCAACATAATTATTTTTTTCTACAGGCACAATGCAAAACAAAAACAACATGCAGCCGATGGAAGAAGAATGACATCATTTGACATTTGCCTCGAATGGCCAGGCCATCGCCAGAAGAAAACAAACCCTCTTGCCTCCAAAAAATGCCTTCGACCCCTTCTTTCCATCTTCGTTCCACCGTGATGTGCCCCGCTCGGCTCAGGGGAGACAGCAGTGGAGGGGCAAGAGGAGAGAGGGCGCGAGGAAACACTGTGGAATGTGCTGGAGAAAAGAAGGGGGCAGTCAACCCTCCAAATGGCTGTGGAAGGTTTTTTTCTTCTTCTCTCACTAGACACTTGGAGCTGTCTTTTGTGTCAAGGGTCTGAGTCTACACTGTGTTGTTAGGACAACCAACATGCCAGACAAAGTATAAAAAGGGGAACCACACACACATAGATTGGAGAGAGCAAAGAGGGAGGAAGAGAGACAGAGCAAGTGCAGGATGTCCTGTTGAGGTGTTAAATGAAGGGACAAGATGAAGGAAGAGTAGCCACACACACATACACACGTTTTACTGCTCACACTCCCAATGTCTCTCCTGTACTATTAGAGGCAGAAAGAAACTGCTTTCTGGCGGTATTTGAAAAGAGGGTTAAAAAAGGCCCTATTCAGCGGCCGCAGCCCTTTATTAACGCGCGCTTCTCTAACAGATGAGGGGGGAAAATCCCCCGCGCGCACACGGAGGTTGGTCTCGTGCTCAGGTATGATGTCCTTTCTGTTCTCGCTGCTCGCCTGCCATTGGTCGTCCGGGGGCTACAGGGGAGGGGGTCTGTCCGCTCCCCCACCCCTCCTCGCGGCGGCCCCTTCGCCTCTGTCTGCGCGAGAGTGAATGGAGGAGCGCACATCTGCACAACCCTGCTCAAACTCCGACCGGCTGACTGACTGACTGACGCTGCTGTGCCCCGTGAAACCGGGACTCTGATTGGGCGAGGCGACATCCACCTGCTGGCTCACAGTCGCTAATACCGATACCTATTCATGATCATCTGAATGAGGCACTGGAGCTGGAAACACGGGCATTTGGGTCGGGAGGACGTGTTCCGATCCATGCTTTGGAATGAGGAATGCCGTTCCGCTAACTTTTCACCTCAGCCGCTGCTATATCGCAGACTTCTCCCCTCCGGAGTCTGGAGCAGCCGGACAGACTTTCACCGTTCATCCTCTCTCTCCTGTCAGACTGCTGCGCCATGGCTCCTCTCATCCGGTCACTGATATGATCGATCAAGGGCTATTCTGTCTATCTCTGTCTGACTCACTTATCTCTTACAGGGCAAAACTCGAGTCAAATGAGTCTACGTCGAACTGTTAAAACAGAAAAGAAGGTATAGTAGCCTATGGCACGCAATTTTAACATTCATGCCGTAACTAATTTTTATTTTTACATTGTTGATAATATATATATATTTCAAATAGCCTACCAGGAATCCATAAAAGTCAGTAGGCTACTGTCTTCTATTAAATACGACCAATTCCATATTTCATTATGGTCTAGTAGCCTTCATATTCCGATGCTGTAATCTATTAAATTGGTCTCTTCTCTAATTACTCCTTTGGAATTAGTCATTATCCATAGGCTACTATTCCATTGTCAATTGCAATTGAAACCTGAGGAGCTGTGGCCAACTATTCTTTTCCAACTAGTATTTCAACTAATGATTGTAGGCTACATATTCTAGTTTTAATAGTTTTACCTATATTCATTATATTCTTGTAGCCTAGTTATTTTTTTAGTTAATATAGCCTTAGCCTACTATCCCTATATATTCTAGTTTTTCAAGAACCTAATACACCATTAGTAGCCTATTACCTGTAAGACAATAGTGTCTATTCCAATTATTACTAGTAGCATTTTAGTCTTAGTAATGTTTTATTAATTAGGCTACATGTAAAGTCAATTAGTTTTAGTAATAATATTTAATTAGGAAAAATTAATTGTAAAAGTAGGGTAAAAAAAATAGATCATGAATAACTGTTAACTTATCCTACCAGTATGTAGTGAACAGAAATGTTGCAAGGATGTCACACGGACGTTTCCAGTCGTTTCATCATCATGTGTTGGTCATCCTAATGTCATGTATGACGGGTGGTGATTTGCGCTGCTAGTTTTTACGCACCGAACTGTAAGTCAGCCGCTGGAGAACATAGCTCGACCTTCACCACGATGTGTAGTTTTGCTTAACCTGCCTTGTATTAAATCTATTTTACAAGTTTTTTTTTAATGCAGAGACTCTCGTCGGTTTGTAGCCTACTACTCCTGTTGCGCGTGCACGGATGGAGAGAAAATACTCGCTTGCGCTTTCACGTTTTTACTCTCAGACACCGCAATGGCTGGACAACAGGTGCATGTGCCGGAGATCCGTGTTATAAAAATGTGTCTACTGATGCCATCGACCTTAAAATGCATCGGTTTTGCTACAGTAAGGGGAATGTGAATTTTAGGCTATTCACAAAAAAGGCGGTTTCTTCTCACACTTTGGCGTTGACATTTTAGCTCCAGCGGGTAAAATCTAGCGCTATTTTTTTTTTTTTAAGTTTAGGGATATGACGTTATTTTTGTCAATGTTGTATCGCAAAGATTGTCCTCTAATGGTCACAACGGTAGTGGTGACGACTATTGCAGTGCGATTAAAGAGCACGGCCAACTTGTAATACCGGACATGTCCACTGGATGTCGCTCTACACCACAAAACTAAGGAATCACGTTTTCTGTGTGCTGGCATAAAGATTAGATGGAATTATTGTGTGTAAATGTTTGAAAGAGATCTCTCTCGTTGCTCTTTGCCCCGTATGGCTTTTTATTCCTATCTGAGAGTGCTCAGGACTCATATAGGGATGGAAGCCATGCAGGGCTGGGGGACTGTGTCGTCATAGAGACTTGGTGCCAAACACCACTCTTTCTATGCCAATCATGTGACACACATACACCTGTCCTGGCATCGGTCCCGGCACAGATGCCCGTTGAGTCTGGCTGGCTGCAGGGAGAATATCTGATTCTGCCCTGCCAATCAAGTACACAGACGGTTCTCTGAAGTCTCTTTCTCACACACACACACACACACACACACACACACACACACACACACACACACACACACACACACACACACACACACACACACACACAGAGGCTGGACATCTGCTGCCAAGTGATGCTAAAACAGCTGTTCATTTGCATCAGGTACACACACACACACACACACACACAGACACACACAGTCAGGCCCAAATGTTAATGAACTTGACTGAATGAGGTTAATGTCCTATATAATACAAACTGCAGCAATTTTGAATATAATTGCATACCATACACTTCTTGTCTGTTCTATGGCAAGCTAATATCACACCGCATCATAAATATGATCATCTCTGCCTACCTGTGTTTAACAGCACTCATTAATTAGTGTTTATCACAGCTCAAATGTTCCCAAGCTTAATGGAAAACCTTCAAGTAATAAAAGCATAACTGTAGCCTACAATTGTCTGTGTGTTCATTTGATCTATAAAACATAAAATGGGATTGTGTTAAAAACTAGTGGTTTAATGTCGTCAGGACCATATACATCCTCATTATCAAGCTAGATATGTATGCTATGATGATTAAAAGGATAGTTCACCCCATAATGAAAATCCCTCAAGCTGTGGAAAAAAGTCAATGGGGTCCATCAACTGCTTGGTTACCGACATTCTTCAAGATATCTTCTTTTGTGTTCAGCAGAAGAAAGAAATTCACAGAGGTTTGGAACAACTTGAGGGTGAGTAAATGATGACACAACCTTCATTTTTGGGTGAACTACCCTTTAACACCTTGATAACAATAAAGGATGTCTGTGCAACATCCCCTCCTAGCGTTTAAATCACCACATTGCAATTATACAACGTAAGTAGAGGCGGATGTGACGTAAATTCGGATCTCCTGCAAGCAATGCATGCTTTCGGTGTTATGAAAGGTGGGAAAGGGATTGTGTTGGGTAACAGTGGTCTTCAGGTTACATTACACAAGACGTTGACGTGTAATGCAAGTCTATCACTCTTTCTCTGAAAGCATCAGAGTTAATTTGTCCTGAAACAGTCCGCGATCTCACAGAAACGACAAATGGCAAAGAGAAAAGAGACACAGCAGAAAACGGACACAAAGAAACCGAAGCAGATTGCAAAGAAAAAACCGGCATCCAAAACCCAAAAAAACAAAGGTATCTACGCTCCATAAAAATGTAGTTTGTTTCTCTGATGCTCAAACTTAGAATAATATGAATATGAACAGTAATAGTTTGAATTTAGTGCACGGTTGATGCAGACAGCTGCAGTATGCAGGTGTGCAGACACTCTCGCTCGACTTCTCTTGCGGTGCTTGTTTTTAACGGATGCATTTTAAATGAAGCCCTTCTTCTTGTCAGTTCATTGAATGAATGTCACCAAATAAATGAGTGTGGGCGTGTCCAGCGTACACATTTGGGATCATGTGTGTTTTGGGTGCTTTAGGGTCAATTTTAAAGGGAAAGTTCATCCAAAAATAAAAATTCTGTCATAATTTACTCACCCTTATGTTGTTCCAAACATGTATGAGATCTTTCTTCTTTTTAACCCAAAAGAAGATATTTTAAAGAATGTTGGTAACCAGACAGTTGACTTGGATAGTATTTTTTTTCCCTACAATGGAAGTCAGTGGCTACCATCAACTGTTTGATTACCAACATTCTTTAAAATATCTTTGTTTGTGTTCAACAGAACAAAGAAACTCATACAGGGTTGGAACAACTTGAGGTTGAGTGATGACCGAATTTTCATTTTTGGGTGGAGTAGGCCTATCCCTTTAATACTCTGACCCAGGGATCTTCAGACATTTTTATTTAGACAGTATTTAGAATTCTGTATAAAACAACAACAACAATTTTGACTAAAATACACATTTAAGTAATAAAATGGAGACTGAAATGTCAATCAAGTGTGTCCAGCATTGACTGATGAGGAAATAAATGTTTCCTGCTCTCTCGTATATCTTTGTTCTGCTGTCATCCATGTCCTGCTTGTCTGTTTCAGAAAATGGTATTGTGGACAAAAACAACCGCAAAAACTCCAGGGTGACGTCCCGTGTGTCCAAAAAGGTCAAAGATGCCTCTGACGAGAGGACAAGCAAGTATTTCCAGGACAGCAAAGTTAAAACTGAAGAGCCAGAGGACATGAGTGACAACAGTGAGGAGATGAGCCCATCAAAACAAGTGAAAGAAGAAGAGGAAGAGAGTGAAGATGAGGAGGACTGGGAGGAAGTGGAAGGTATATAGTCTCATTTTGTGAATTAATGATATTTGTTTTAGACTGTATATGTTTATTCTTTTCAATATCATTAAGTAAGTGTTCTAAGTAGGCATGTTTTTCAGCACTCATACACACTGATGTTACCCTGTTTTGAACTGTGTGTTTTCGCAGAGATGGCAGAACCGCTGGGTCCTATGGACTCGACAGACCTAGCAGAACTGTCAAAACCTGTGGAGATTGAGATCGAGACTCCAGACATGGCTCGCAAGAGGCAGAGGAAGTGAGTGTGTGTGTGAGAGAGAGAGAGAGATAATAAGTGGCAGATTGCTAAGTGATGAAATTCTTTAGTGTGTTAAATGTCCACAAGATAGTTGCAATCAAAAGGAGCTGTGATGGTCAGAAAGATTAAAAGGAAAATCGTAACACCATGACAACTGTTTCCAGGGAGAAAAGGAAAGCAGAGTTTGAAACTTATCTGCGTCGAACGATGAAACGATTTAACAAGGAGCTGCTGGTGGATACCCACAAGGTATGTGTGTTTATGTCTGTTTTTGTCTTTTTTTCAACTAAACATACACACACTAACATTTTGAAAGCCTTGAGGCCCCGATATACTCACAGCAAAGTTATTTTTTGTTCTTCGTTTACGTTTTGGGGTAAAAAGAAGTTCAAAATACGTGAGCAGTCGTAATACTGTTAGCGAACATCCAACGCCACCCTTTAAATTAATGTGTTAAAATGTGCTGCACGTTTCCCTTTCAATAACAAAATAAACACAACAAAAATGACAAAAAGCATGAAAGCATCTGATCATAGGCGATGTGGATGTTTGCACAAGCTCTCCAATTCGGCACTCCAGTAAAATCAAGCCAAGTTTATTTATATACCCTTTTATACAATAGATTGTTCAAAAGGAAGCATCTTTACAGTATTAAACATGAAAAACAGTGTCAGTGTTTCAGTTAGAAATACAACTTAATTTTCTATTTTAAACTAATCGGCTCTCCAGTGTGTTCATGTTTTTACTTGCGGATGTCTAACCTCGGCGAACTGAACAGAAGAAATGAACTGGAGAAGATTTCCATGTGAAAGAAGGTGGAGCCTCAGAACACACCTACCTATTACATAATTGCCACGGACCAGTGGTAGTTCAATGGTGTTTACCAGCCAGAACGACTTTTCTGAAAAGTTCTCTTTGGCAAACTGTTTCAAACTCACGAAACGAGAACAAAACAAACTTCTTTTTGGGCTGATGTTGTTCGAAATGACATCACACCAGTTCGCTTTAAGTATATCGGGCCCTTTATGCTTATCAAGGCCATCATTTATTTCAAAGAAATCAGTAAAATAGTAATATTGTGAAAACAAAGATAATTGTTTTCTGTTTTAATATATATTTTAAAATGTAATCTATTCCTGTGATGGCAAAGCTGAATCAGCCACTCCTCTAGTCTTCATTGTCACATGATCGTTCAGAAGTATTCATTTCTTTCAGAAAAAAACGTTCTGATCCCACTTTTTTGAATAATATAATTAGGGCTGTCAAGCAATTACATTTTTTTATCTAATTAATCTAAAATTAATTGCACATCAAATTTGGCTGAGAAATTACACCTAAAAGATAATTTTAAGTCATTATTGTGATAAATGAGAAAAGCATGAAATAGACATTACAAAAAGTCGTTTTTAGAAATAACTTTGAATCAACATGCATTCTTAAGCTACAACAGCCATGATTTTTTTCAGAAACTTCATTTGAATTGGTATTTAGATGTATTTTACAGACCAAAACAGTTTGAAAAAGCTGATTTTTTTTTTCAAGCAGTTTCGTGCTTGTGATTGATCAATATTCAGAAACAGGTGCAGTCTCCATCATGTTCATCACCAATCAACTATGTGAACTGTAAGATGAACTACGTCTGGGGAGGGGGCGGGTGCATTAAATGCATTAAATTTATTATTATTTTTCCAAAAGTAATTAATTTAATTAACGTGTTAAATTGACAGCCCTATATATAACACATCATGTTTATAGCAATAATATGTTGTAATGTATAATATGAACTTTTTCATAACTTTTTTTACTTACTTGAATTGTACTGGTATATGATTTGATTTCTTTTTTACTCTGTTTAACAGGTTCATTTGCTTTGCTTATTGGCTGGCGGTTTGTTTCGAAACAGACTCGTCTGTGAGCCTGACCTGTTGGCTATTGCCTTGTCAATACTGCCTGCCCACTTTACCACAGTTGCTATAAAACGCATAAACACTGGCTTCCTGGAGGGGCTTCTCAAATGGTAAGCCTGATTTGCCTTCTTGGGGGAGTATTACACTTGGTCACTTAAAGGCATGTTCCACCCCAAAATTAAAATATCATCATTTACTCGCCCTCATTTAACTCCAAACTTGTTTGACTTTCTTTCTTTTGTTCAACATAAAAGAAAATATTTGAGAAATGTCTCCGAAGTAGAATATCATACAGGTTTAGAGCTATATGAGTGTGAGTAAAAGATGACAGAATTTTCCTTTTTGGGTTGGACAATCCATTTAATGCGTCTTAGTGCCTGTTTACACCTGGGCACTTGATTGGATAGCTATCCAATCATGAAAAGACGAGATGTAGCGGTAAATACCCTCCAAAACGCTTTTGAGACTGATATAAATCTGATCACTCAAACTGCTAGAGGTGGTTTGAGATACATTCCAGGTGAAACTGGACATGTGCTAATGCATCTGGTTGTTGAAGCCACATATGTAAATTTTCCGCCTCCCAAAATGTTAAAAAATAAACGCGTAAGAGCGCTATAGGCTATATATGACATGTTATAGCCAGATATGACAGCACTACCGCAACACGCATCACCGCAGACAAGTAGCTGATTATCTCTTCAGCAAGCCAATGTGCAAACTGCTGCAAATGAAACCAAAAGTAAGTTGCAGAAGCTTAACACATACGGTAATCATCTTCATTAAAAGTAGTGAGACTAAAGGATCTTATGCCGCTCTCTCCTGTTGCGGTCTTTGATCTTGAAATTAGCTGATGATTAGTCTCAGCCTCAGACGTCACGCCCACGGAACGTTGGCTAAACGTCTGATGCATATGGTACACTTAACTGGAAACCCTTCAGGAATGTCGAAGTCGTCATCTGATTGGTTGAATTTTATCCGATTTCCGGGGGGCGCGAGTGTCGCGTTTATTTTCGGTCCGCCGGGAAACAATGCGCAGACGTGTGATTGCGGAAGAAAAACTGTTGTGTTTACATGAGTGACAATGAGCATTTATCAAGATCAGCTAAACGTAGGATTCTCAAAAGTATGCAAGGTTCACGGCATAGACTCTTCAAGAGATGTCCAGGAGTTTTGTTTGAGGCACTTAGTGGAGACTTGTTGCACACCGGTCTGTTGTTGTGGGGACATTTCCACGCCCCGAAACGTGACGCTGAACGAAACTAACTGTAATTGGTTGTTTGACATGTCGGTCAAACGGCCTTATGGGCGGGCCTTGGCCAAAGAAAGCTGCTATGAATTCCAGACCTTCAGCCGTCAGTCTGAAGGTCTGGCTACGCGAGACTAGCTGATGATAGACAAAATGCTACTCATATCTTTTGGCCTATGTGGCCAAGTGTAAATGGAACCCTTTTTAACAAACATAGCTATCCCAACAATAAAAACCTATGAAGTAACCAGGTGTACACAGGCCCTTAAATAATCCGATTGCACTGATTTGATATACACAATTAACATTTAGCCACGAAAATGTGCCTCTGCAAAATACAAATTTGATCAAGTATTCCTGTGCTATATTTGGATTGATAATCTCTTATTGTGTTTTGTAAATTAATCATTTTTGTGGTGTTACCCCCCCTACCAGGTTTCAAGTGACGTTCACATTAAACCCCGCCTTACCTGAGGAGAATGGAGTGGAGTTGAGGACTGTGCTGGAAAAACGAATTGGCTGTTTATCAGCGAGGGACCATGAGGAGATGACCTATGTGAGAGAGATATTGCTTTCCTTGACCTCATAGTGGATGAATTATGCATAAATCATGTATATAAGTAATGTAACTTAATGTAACCTTAATTAGATACAAGCTACATTACTGTTCAAAAGTTTGGGGTTGGTTAGAATTTTTAAATGTTTTTGAAAGAAGTCTGTTATGCTTAACAAGGCTGCAGTTAATTGATCAAAAACATATTACAATTTAAAATAACAGTTGTCTATTTTAATTTATTTTAAGATATAATTTAATCCTGTGATGGCAGTCACATTATCTTTCAGAAATAATTCTAATATGCTGATTTGATGCTCAAGAAAATTATTATCAATGTTGAAAACAGGTGTGCTGCTATATATTTTTGCTGAATAAAAGTTTTAAATCCTTTCAAAAAAATCTTGCTGACCTTTGAGTGGTAGTGTATTGATGTTTATCTGAGTTTGGTTCTGACCTGTGATGTCACTTTCTGCAGCTGTTCTTATTGGTCCTGCGGTCATTGCGACTCTTCTGCCGCTTGGTGCTGTCTTTGCAACCTCTTCCTCTGAAGCCACCACCTGCTACCAAGGTGATTTTTTTGGATTCTCACTGTTTCTTTTGCTTGTGAAAATTCTTTGTTTTTTAATGAACTGAATTTTTTTTTCTTGCTTTAAGAACAAGAACACACCTACCAAGAGCTCTCCAGAGAAAGATCAATCAGAGGAACCCTCCCCAAAGCCTAAGATATCCCCTGGCTCCAAACGCCCATCATCAGCGACTGCTGCAGTAAAACAGGAAAGAGGCGGAAAGAAAAAGAAAAAGGAAGGAGGACCGAAAGAGGCAGCAGGGGGCCTGAAACCCAAAAACAGCAGAAGAAGAAGTGTAGCTTCAAAAGTGTCATACAAAGAAGCCAGCAGCGAGGAGGAGGAACAGAGTGAAGAGGAGTTTCAGCCAACCAATGAGGATGACAGTGAAGACTCCGACGGGACCATGAAAGTATGCAGAAAGCCAAAGCTGAAAGGAAAAGGTGGGGCTCCTCGGAGGTCGAGCGAGGTCAAACAGGAGGAGAGAAGTGAAGAGGAGGAGGAGGAGGAGAAAGAGCAAAAGAAACAAAGACGTAAAAGAAAAGAGGGAAAAGGGGTGGATGAGTGGTTGGAGGTTTATTTGGAAAGTACCGGGAGGTGGGTGTGTGTTGATGTGGATCAAGGAGTTGGCCAACCGCAGCTCTGCTCCGATCAGGCGACTCAACCGATCACTTATGTGGTGGGCGTGGATGACGAGGGCTACCTGAAAGATCTTAGCAGCAGGTATGACCCCACGTGGCTGACATCATCACGGCGACGGCGCGTCGACTCCGAATGGTGGGAAGAAACTATGGAGCTTTACAAGTCTCCAGATGCTGAACGAGGACAGAAGGAGGATCAGGAGGTACGTTTGCACTCTCATTTACACATGTGATCAAAAGCTTTTATTTTATTTTATCAATAGTCTTATTCAGTTAGGACTCATTAAATTGATCAAAAGTAAAGACAATTATAATGTTACAAAAGATTTTTATTGCAAATAAATGCTGCTCTTTTGAACTTTCTAATTATCAAAAAATCCTGAAAAATGTATCAGTTTCCGAAAAAAAAAAGAAAAAAATTAAGCAGCACAACTGTTTTCAACGGATAATAATAAGATATGTTTCTTGAGCAGCAAATCAGCATATTAGAATGATTTTGAAAAATTTGACACTGAAGACTAGAGTGATGATGCTGAAAATTCAGCTTTACCATCAATAAATTATATTTTAAAATACTATATACTCAAATAGAAAATATTTCATAATATTACTGTTTTACTGTATTTTTGATCAAATAAATGCAGCCTTGGTGAGCATAAGAGACTTCTTCAAAATCTTCACACACTAATGGCGCTTTTCCACTGCACAGTACCAGCTCGCCTTGGCTCGCCTCGCCTCGACTCGACTCGCCTCTGTTTGGTTTTCCACTGTGTAAAAGTTGTACCAGTACCTGCTTCCAGGTACTTTTTTTCGTATCACCTCCGGCGAGGTTCTAAGCGAGCTGAGGCGATACTAAAACGTGACGTGACACACGGGTGACTGCTGATTGGTCAGAGAGAATCGTCACTATTCACTGCGCCATCATTGCACGCGCCAGACGGAGTATCCTGTATAACCCCGGCATTTTTAAATAGTTTTGCCAGAGATTGCGTGATATACCCATTACTAATATTATGTAAAACAGCATACACTCGATTTCCTCCATTGTCCTGTGTGTGTGGGTAGCGGGTGTGTGTCGCGTCGCTATGACGACCACCAGGTACTAATGTGGAAGTACTATGCAATGGAAAACGGAGCGAAACGCGAGCCGAGCCGAGCCGAGCTGAGACGAGCTGAGTCGAGTCGAGCTGGTACTGGTAATGGAAAAGCGCCATAACTTGCCTACATCACATGTGACGTGCATTAAGATTTACCTGTGCTCCTCATCATCAGATGCAGGCTAAGATACTGAACAAGCCGTTGCCAACATCCATCGCAGAATATAAAAACCATCCACTGTATGCGCTTAAGAGGCACCTGCTTAAATACGAGGCCCTCTACCCCTTTACAGCCGCTGTTCTGGGGTACTGCAGAGGAGAACCAGTTTATTCACGGTAAACCACATATATTTTGTGTACTACAAGTGAATGTAGGTATCACAACATTGTAATGTATGATATGAAAGATGGATGAATATTCCTTTTGTAAATCTGCTTTAGAACAAGGCATACTGTTTGAATTATGAAAAACATTTTGATGTTATGACCAATAACCAGTATTATTAACCATAGATATTAAACCAAATATCTTTTTAAACCAAAGATATTAACCTGATATTAAACCAAAGACTTTAGATATACAAATTCCCTCCATTCATATTGCTTATGAATGGAGGGAAATGCAACGCGCAGTATGGCTGAATAAGTCTCGCCTTGAAAATGATTTAAATTGGTAAAGTCATTGCATCACTGCAGCTGCTGTTCGAAGCTCTGGTTGGCTGTTCGAAGCTCTGGTTGGCTGGTCAAGCCTGTAAAAAAACTCTTAACAATAGAATAAGAACAACATCTATGGGACTGTTTATGCCAGATTTTGTTGCTGATTTGAAATATGTTATTTAAATGCGAGTTCGACAAGCAGTTTTTGAGATTTCAGGATTTCCCCATTCAAGTAGATATTTTTATTTGTTTTATTTATTATTCATTTTTATTTTTCATTTTACATTTTAATATTTTCAGTTATCATGTACATTTTAGTTTTAGTATTTTATCATTTTTAGTTTGTTTTTCATCTGATATTTATTTTCCATGTTCTTTCAGCTTTATTTTATTGACAAAACTATCTTTAATAGTTTTAGTTATCAACAACACTTTAAGTGAGCATTAGATGATGCAAAGGTGATCTTAAAGGTGATTATAAAATACATTTTATTTCCATTTTTGTGGACTTATTTAGATAGTTTCCCACATCTGAGACACTAGAACAAATAGAAATGCTGGCCATTTGTTAATGGTGTTTATTTATTTTCAGAGACTGTGTGCAGACGCTCCATTCTAGAGATACCTGGTTGAAAGAAGCAAGAACAGTTAGACTAGGAGAAGAGCCATACAAGGTCTGTTTTGATCATGAGTTTTTTCATGCGTATTTAACCTCTGTACAATAAATATGCCATGACTTGTTTTTAATATTAAGTGCTGTCTGTCAGATGGTGGTTGGTTTTTCCAATCGTTCTCGTAAGGCCAGGATGATGGCCGAGCAGAAAGGTGTCAAAGATCTGCCTCTTTTTGGAGTCTGGCAAACTGAAGAGTACCAGCCTCCGATCGCCGTTGATGGCAAAGTGAGTTTGACTTATTTCATTTTTTAAAATAAGATTTAAGAACACAATTGCATGAGATATACTGATCTGTTCTTTTGCTGGAGTTCTAATCTGAATTTGTGTGTTTCAGGTACCACGTAATGAGTTCGGGAATGTGTACATGTTTAAGTCGTGCATGTTACCAGTAGGATGTGTTCACGTGCATTTGCCAAATCTACACAGAGTGGCTCGAAAACTGAACATAGACTGTGCTACAGCAGTGACGGGTTTTGATTACCATTGTGGATTTGCACATGCAGTGTAAGTTTGTGTGTTTTTATGTGTTTAACATGTCCTAACCAGGTGCAATACGATAAAAGCGATGCATGTTTTGTCCTATCCAGCCACAACTGTGTGACAGGACATGTGGACATTTTGTCACTTGCTTGGTTTCTGTTTATGCAGATTCACACTGTGTAGCCCCACCCACTGTGAAATGTGATAGGTCAAAACTCATGCATCACATTACAATTCGCCTACTTAAGCTATACCTTAAAAATATGTACTCTTTTTGTAAAGAAACAGTACAAACTTGTAAAATGTGTAGCAGAAGAGTAGGCAAGTTTTGGGACATACTACCACATCATCATTATTACATCTTTTTTGTTGTAAAAGTTGTGTTGTTACGTACAGGATGCACATTGTAAAATGGCCCATCAATCTTCTAGTCACACTCACAGTTAAGGTCTTCATATATACATGTCACATTTCAGTTTATTTGATTTACACTACAAAAGAGTGGAGAAGGTATAATGTAACTTTATAGGCCAACCGGCAGCTAGCATCACACTGGTTCCCTCAACAAAAAACCCAATGGATTTTTCAATAGGCTTTTGGATTATCGCAAAAAACAAGATCTGTGATCAACACAATTTTATGAGACTGTCCATCAAGATAATTTAACTTCTATGAATTTTGAAGCCTGAATACAGTCGCCAGAACGCCTTTTTCAAGAAGCATAACGGCTTAAAAAAATCACGAGTGGGGTAATATTGATGTATTTTATGTCGTAGAATAAAATGTGAAAGTATCTTAAGCGTGTGTTCACCACAGACCTTATTTAACCAAAAACCCATTCAAAAAACCTTCGGGATGATGGAACAGGAAGTGCTAAAATGCTAACTCATACCTGCACCACTCACGAACGAATGCACGTTCTTGTTGCATTCACTTCATACATGGTATAAGAATATAATGTGTATCAATTTCTGTCTGGGTGAAACATGTACGGTAATGCATATAAATGTATGCATGTTTTCTGTACAATCTGTAATTTGACTGGATTAATGTGTTTCAGGAACGATGGCTATATTGTCTGTGAAGAACACCAAGAAATCCTGAAAGCAGCCTGGGAAAATGAGCAAGATATCCAGCAGAAGAAAGATCAAGAGGTGTGTTGATTTCTTGGTCTTTTTTAGGTGTTATAAAAAAATTGTCAACTTCACCCAACATCTAAAAAAAAATGTGGCTAGGATTCAGAAATAGTTCTGATTTTAATGTAAAGAATGTGTGTTTTGTAAATATTATATTGACATCACTGTTCGAATCTTTTAACAGAAACGTGAGAAGCGTGTAGTGGCTAACTGGACTCTGCTGGTCAAAGGCCTGTTGATAAAAGAGAGGCTGAAGCGTCGCTATGGGCAACAGGGGCTCGCATCGAGGACGGAGCTTATGCAAGGGAAAGAAGGCTTGGCTGAAGGACTGTCCTCCGATGAGGAGGAAGAGGGCAGGGATCAGAAAGCTCCTCCCTCTCTGGCTAGTTCATGGCCGCAGAACAGGCTAGAGGAACAAGAGGAAAAGATTGTACGGCGTGTATCTAAACGAGAGAAACGCGGGGAGCAGAAAAATCTCTTCCCTTTTGAAAAAGTGTAACTAAATCTGCCCTTTCTTACTTTTCTTGTCTTCCTTTTAAATGTTTTTTCCATTTAAAACCATATATTATCTCTAACTGTGAGCCACTCTCAATTACTCTCCACAATCTTTTTATTATCACAGTAAGGTGCATATGCAAGGGATTTTAAAGATGTCAAGCATTTATGTCATCATTTCAGACTCTACATTTCTTTTTCTATCAGAATACATATTTTTTATAGAATATGCTGTTGAAAAACAAAACCATGCAAATAAACAGTTTGTTGCAGCTTTTTGTGTCTGTGGATGAGTTCTGAACAGGTCTGGGCATTGAGTAGACGAGTCTTTCACTCTGATTTGAATGTGTACAGAATAGTACTTTTGCCTGATAATTGGGAAAACAAATATCATTTGGAAGTATCTTTCCAAACGGTTACAGTTAATTATATAATTAATATTTTAGCGGCACATTATTTACCATTTTTAAATGAATCTTTCAGACTAATTTAGTGGATACTATTGAATATACATAATATTATTAAAGATGTCTTGAAATCACAGGACTTTTCTTTCCTGTGTTGCTGTATTTTCAATTGAAACAGGAAGTTTGACTGAATTCAGAATAGCACAATACCATATCACTTGATTTCTGCAATATCTTTAAATGGCAGACATAGTCTGAGTATAATGGTAGTATGCTATTTGAATTCAGTCAGATTTCCTGTTTCAATAGGAAATACAGCAAAACAAAAGAAAAGTCCTGTGATTTCAAGACGTCTTTATGAACCATGCCCAACTATCTCTATTGCCACAAAAGAGTATCAAGCATATCCCGTCATTTCCAATGTATGTTAAATTCATTAGATATTACATATTATTTGGTAGTAAATGTAAAGTGTTGCCTTTTTGTTCTCTGTGCTGAGATGAGATGTGTATTTTGTGAATGTTTGCAACTGCTTTTAATCACTTAATTAGATTAAATTACGATTCTCAGTACTGGCAGGAAATGACTGAGGTGCCCTTGAGCAAGGCACCTAACCTCAGATCTCTCCCCGGGAGCCGCAGTGAATGGCTGCCCACTGATCCGGGTGTGTGTGTCCACACTTTGCAGTGTGTGTGTGTGTCTCTTCACTACTCACTGCTCCTAATGTGTGTGTACTAACTTGGATGGGTTAAATGCAGAGGACAAATTCCGAGTATGGATTACCATACTTGGCCTTCACTTCATGTCACTTCAAAATTAAATTGTGCTGTCTGCTACATAGGGACTACTAAACAGACATGTTAAACTTCATTTTAAAGTGGAAAATACTGAAAAGTTGTACACAGATTGCAAGTGTGGGTACTGGGACAGACCCCTTGACCACTAAATATAAATTAATTTTGAGAACCATACGTACAATAGATAACACACGTTATCTACATATTTTTATTGATTTTTTTATTTTAGCGTTAATGTTAAAGCAGCTAGATCTTAAAGCATGTGCTTTTAATGAGGGCGCTTTTCTGTTTGCCTTTGCACTTACAAGCACGTTGCACATTATAAATCAGGTTTCTTGTTTTGTTGACCTACATTTGCATTAGCGCACGCGTGTGTGTTTGACTTCCAGTATGTATGTCAGTTTTGAGTATGTGAGCTCGTGGCCCCTCCCCAGTTACAGGCACAGGAGTCTGCTCAGTGCTCACTGTGGAAAACAGCCTCACTTGAACACGGAAGTGACGCCGCTCTAGAATCCCCCCGTACTTCCGATCTTCAGCTCTGCTGAGACTCATCTAAGCGAACGGATCGGCTCTCTGTCCCAATATCTCTCTTCAGCCAGCGTCGAGTGTCGACCCAACACGGTCCGGCAGGTGAGTAAAGTCAGTATGTTGGGTACGACGGGGGGCTTTAAACGATCAGAGCAGCGGCTTTTTCGAGCGAACAAAAATGGCCTTGTTTACATACGAATCCCCGAGCTGGAGTGCGCGCTAGCGGATGATTGTGAATAAAGCATTTAAAACGATATTAAACGATCTGTGCATTCGCTTAAACAAGTTTAATTTGACTATATGCACTTCAAACTGCGGGATATGTGTATCGAAACTGTAAATATTAAGAAGGATAAAGCTGGATAAAGGAGTCTGCGCATCGATCGCGCTGCTGTGCAGTGCTGATCTAGAGTAGCAACAGCTGGTGCGGCCCGATTCATATGGAGTAAACAAAGCAGAAACCGTACTGTCCGTACCGTGAGTTTGCAGTATTTGCTCACCCCCACCCGACACCTACGCACTTAAACCATGATCCCTAACCCAGCTGAGTGTGATATTATGCGTGCCACCCAGCGCCGCACGCTATTTATAGTCCCGGGTGGAATGTGAGGGATAGACGGTGCCCGCGCGTGTGGGACCGGGCCAGGTCGTCTCATGACTGTGGGGTTCCAACCAATCCGGTACCGGTCCGGACAGCTGCAGCCGCTCACCGACCCAGTGCTCACGTTGAGTCGAATGTGCAGTGATTGTTTATTCAGTTGGAATCGGTGACAGTCATCACATTAACAGGCGCGCGCACACGCAGAGCTCTGATCTCTGTGATCAGCAGACGCGCGGGCACGCGGCCTGCCCTGCTCCTGCTGCTGTCCGGTTGGACTGTGTCAGTGCACCGTGTAATCCGTTAAAACGAAGCACTAAGCCGCTCTGCATGTGAGTTTATGATTGTCTTACGTTTAAAGAGATTCTTGGTGACCGTTAATACGGAGACAAACATCTACATCAACCTTCAGATAGTTTCCAAGGTGTGTTGATTGTAAATAATGGAACAGCTCCTTGACCAGTGGTTCAAGCTTAGCGAGTGTCATTGAAATTGAGTTCACTTGCAAGGCCACTTTTACCATTTAAATTATCTCTTGGAAGTAACTACCAATCCAAGTTTGGATACAACTACCCACTCATTATTATAGAGTGCAAAAAAAAAAAAGAAACCCATTCATTTAGAATGAAAACTAAAACCTTTAAAGACATGCGTACTACAAGCTTTTTAATCGATAGTACATGCTTTTGTTGAAGCTGTTAGTGTGCATTATTTAAACTTATTTTTTTTTTTATAATTGTTAAACCTTGGAATTCCTGCTGACAAACTTACCCATGATTCTGCAGAGAAATATCCAGCAATCAGATTCAATCACGACAAGCACCAAAAGAACAAAATATGAAATCATTAAATCAGGATTGTTATATTTATGTATATTATTGTTTAATTTGATTGTCATTTGCATTGCTTCATGGGACTGCAGTTCTTTTCCTCATTAAAGCGTTACACAGTCTCACATTTGTCTTTTTGTCCGATTTATTGCTTCAAAAAAAGTTTAAAAACATGTTATTCACCTTGTAACTGGTTGGTTTGGTTCGGTTCATGACTTATAATTCTAATGAAGGCTTTAAATATCCCTATTGGAAAAATACATCTTGTTCCCAGGCTGCTGAGAGGGCGGCTCAGTGGAATACTTGATTCTGATTAGTTGATTGCTGGATTGAATATCAATTATACTTATAAATATTTAACAAGTAAACAAGCTTTTAAAATAACTCTAATCAATATTTCATGTATTTACGCAGTTGTACAATTATATTATTATCGCACAGATAATGTCCAGTCAGATGGTCATTATAGCAAAACAAATGCCCAAAATACCAGGATTTGGATTGGAGATTGAGTTCAGTGTTCCTGGATGCTTTCTTCTCACTTAATGAAATCATTTAAACTCAAATCAATATTTCATGTCACGTCCATTCATTTATTTATGTAGCTGTGTATTAAATGGGGAAAGATACAGTCAACCGATCATTTTCACAAAATAAATACCTTTAGGACAATGGCAGACTGTCTGAATAAAAAAAAAAAAGTAAAATATAAAAATAATAGTTTTGTATATAAATTTATAGAATCGTTGACCATTTAAGCATAAGCTTTTAGACACTATAAGATTGTGATACATTTTATATAAATGATAGTTACCAAATAATGTGTTTTTGTTCTCTCTTTCAGTATTTTTTTCTCTGTCTGAGCTCATCCCTCTCTCCAGTTCCTCATGAGTGACGGGGAGTGTGATTTCTTTTGCTTTTTTCGGTGCTGCTAAAAGCCACAGGCCCCCCTGGGATTGGTGGTGCAGAGAGGAGCAGCTCAGTAGCTGCTGATTAGTGGAGAGCAGCTGTCAGTCAGGGAAAGGTCAGGCCCAGAGGGCTATGTCTGTGGATATGAGTAGCCAAGCCTCAGACAGTAACGAGGAATTCGAAGATGATGAAGACATCGTAGAGGGCGACATCCCTGATTATTATGATGACCTTGATGACGACGTGGCGGTAGAAGAACCGTTCGACCCGGAAAAGTACCAGTTCAATTGCTTGACATACAGAGATAGTCAAAAGGTACTAACTGAGGAAGTCAGCAATGTAGCCAGTGCCCTGAAGGTGAGTGACAATGTTTAGTAGGATTAGTGTTGTGACTGACAATATTTAGCTGTATATTTATATCTTCCCAAACTATAAATAAAGACTCTCCCTTTCTCTTCCTTTAGGTGTCACCAGCTGTAGCCAAACTGGTCCTTGTACATTTTCACTGGCAAGTGACTCAAATACTCGAAAGGTAATTAAGTACAGCAAAGCATGCACACACAAATATGCACACTTGGGTAATTGACATGAAAAGTTAAACAGGGGTGGTATTCTATACTTCATCTAAAAAATTATTTTTTTCTATTGTTTTTTTCTAATCCTTGCTATTTCATGACATCTTAGAGACTACACTATCATTCAAATCTTTGGGGGGAGTAAGAGTTGTTTTTTTTTTGTTTTTGTTTTTTTTTAAGAAGAAGAAGAAATGGTACACTTTATTTTACAGTGTCCTTGTTACATGTACAGTACTTACCATAGTAATAACAGTAAATATTCACATTTACATGCAACTAAACATAATCGTACCCTAACCCTATAGTAAATACTAGAGTTGAGCCGGATACTCGGCTGAAACGAGTATCCGGTACGGATAAAGCACTTTTGCCGAGTACGAGTATTATACGAGTAATACGAGTCAATATCTGTGCTCGGATTGAATAAAAATCCTCATTGGGTAGCTGTCTGCGTTCTGTGATAGGCTAGTCACAGCACCCCTCCCCTACACATACAGATTTATTGTGTTGCTGTGTCCCGCTCACACACAAAACACTGAGAAGAGAACAGCTCTCTCTGTCTCTCCTTCAGTCACTCAGGTTCGCGGGTCTTTTCCGTTAACGTTTAGGGTTTCTTCAGCTTCAGGTTTGTTTTTTACTTCGGTTTGTAGTACTTACTTATTAACAAGTAGAGTTCTGGTAAACATGTGGTTTGTTCAGACGTGGTGCTTGGTAGAATGCGACTTGTGTTGTGTCTCTGCCTGTTGGAGATTTTAAAAAAAAAAATGTATCGTCAGCTGGCTCTAACCAGTTTTTTTTTACTTCACACAAAGTGTCTGACACTTTCTTGCTGTTTTTCATAAAAATAAATAAAGGAAGTAGTGGTATAAAACTAATTACAAATTAATTAGCTAGCTACACACACACACTCTCTCTCTCTCCCTCTCTCTGCCGGTCAACTAAAGGTAGTTGTTAAATCCCGTCCACTTCCGGGTTAGGTTAGTAGAAATACAGATAATTCATATGGTTAACCAATACAGATAATGCTGTACTCGCTCATCCCTAGTAAATACATGTTGTTAATTAATATTACTCCGTACTTAAATATATAATTTACACTGTAACAACCATACCTTAAAATAGTGTAACTGAAGAAATTAATACTTTTAATCAGCAAAGACGCATTGAAATTGAAAAATGACAGTAAAGGCATTTGTTACAAATGGTTTCTATTTTAAATAAATGCTGTTTTTTTTTTTACTTTCTATTTATCAAATGATCCTGTTAAAATGTATCAGCATATTAAAATTATTTCTGAATAATCATGTGACACTGGAGTAATGATGCTAAAAATTCAGCTTTACCATCACAGGAATAAATTGCCTTTTAAAATATTAAAACAGAAAACAATTATTTCAAACTGTAATATTTTACTATATTACTGTTTTTACAGTATTTTTGATTAAATAAATGCCGCCTTGGTGAGCATATGGGACTTAAAAGCGTTACAAAAAAATCTTACAATCCCCAAACTTTTGAATAGTATTTTGTATGTAATGTCACCGCATGACTAGGTGAACAGGAAAAAGACGTAATTTAAAATGGTGAAAATGCAGCTTAATACTTCTAAAATAATCACTACATTCAAATATTTTTTATCCTGAAATCCTGATGTTGAAAATAAAGTCTGTCTCAATATTTTTCTTGTGTTTGAAGGTATAAGTCCAACTCTTCGCAGTTGCTCTGTGATGCCCACACCCAGCCCACAAGCACCTGCAGATCTCTCACTGTGAGTTCCCATAATGTGTGTCTTTACTCATGACAACTGCCATTTAAAGCTCTTTTTTACATTGTTAACCTATGATCAAATCGTTTTGGGGGGTTTCTTTCAAGACCCCTTTAAACTTGAGTTCCAAGACACTCTAAACTTTAAAATGCAATGTTGAGGCGTTTTAAAAATGTGCAACTTGAAACCTGTTCTTTGTCAAATTGCAGATTGAATCGAGTATGGTGTGTGTGTACGCGCAGTGTACAGTCAAAAGTTTTTTTTTTTTTTAAGTGATAATGACCAGTTGACTGTACTTTATCCCGTTTCTTACAAGGCTTGCCAAATCAAAAATGGACATGAAATATCGATTCAAGTTGAATTAATTTTATTATATTTTTGTCTGGGACAAAAGTTGATTATACTGTTTTCAATCTTAGAAGTACTTCCTTCTCTTGACATGTCTGTTTTCAGGCTGGGACGTCACTGCAGTGTGGGGTGTGTCTGCAGCTGGTCCGGAGAGACTCTCTCCTCTCTCTACCCTGTCAGCACTCCTTCTGCAAGGCATGCTGGGAGCAGCATTGCACTGTACTTGTCAAAGATGGTGTGGGCGTAGGTGAGTATACACGTGCACATACACACATTGAGCACAGTGTGCAGTATGTATTGCTGATTAGAGCGATCTGGTTATCTGATCTCCTCTCTGGATTGTGTTTGTCTATAGAGATCTCTTGCATGGCGCAGGAATGCTCTCTTCGCATACCAGAGGATTTTGTTCTTCCTCTGCTGCCCAGCGAGGAACTGAAAGATAAATACAGACGCTACCTCTTCAGGGACTACGTGGAGGTGTGTGTCAGTCTAGGGGTGCACTGAATGTGTCTGTACCATATCTGTTATCTGCCAGTTTTAGAGATTATTTTCATATAACAATGTTCATGCTAATTTCGCTATTATATCTAGATTACTTTGCTTACATCTAACAGTTGGTTTTAAAACATTATATTATATTATAGAATTATCATACACTACCAGTCAATAGGTTCTTGTTTTTAAAGATTATTACTTTTATTCAGCAAGGATAAATTAAATTGATCAAAGACTGAAAGTAAAACTTTTACATTGTTCCATTTTCAAATAAATGCTGGTCTTTTGAACTTCATCAAAGAATCACGATTTCCATAAAAATATATTAATAAATGTATCTTGAGCACCAAATACGCATATTAGAATGATTTCTGAAGGATCATGTGACTGAAGACTGGCGTAATGATGCTGGAAACAACATGTTTTTACTTTATTTTTGATCAAATAAATTCAGCCTTGGTTGAGCATTTTCAAAGACTTTTTTCAAAAACATTAAAAAAATATTACAGATCTCAAACTTTTGAACGGTAGTGTGTATTAAATTTATAATATTATAATGTAAAAACATTTAATTTAGTTGTATTTATTTTATTTTTATATTTGCCATTTATAGTGGTTATTAGCCATAAAATGAAAATAATTTTCACAGAATTTTGATCACATCTCCAGTTGTATCACATTCTAGGAAGTCACTGATCACAAACTCATGTTTGTTTGTGTCTGCAGAGTCATTTCCAGCTGCAGTTGTGTCCTGGTGCCGACTGTCCGATAGTTATACAGGTGCAGGAACCTCGAGCTCGTAGAGTCCAATGCAGCCGCTGCCAAGAAATCTTCTGGTATTACACACCATTACACTTGCACACACTCCTCAATTCCTAGCATAATACATGTGATGTGAAAGAGTGCACGTGATTGCATGTGTGTTTGGACTGACTGTCCGTCTGGCTTCAGTTTTAAGTGCAGACAGATGTATCACGCCCCCACAGACTGTGCTATCATCCGCAAATGGCTGACGAAATGTGCAGATGACTCTGAGACGGCCAACTACATCAGTGCACACACTAAAGACGTAAGAAAGCACGCACAGATACATGTCAAATGAAGTATGTACTTTCGATAGTTAAGTTATAATTAATATCCTTTTATCCTAATGTTTGGATTTTGTCCACAGTGCCCTAAGTGCAATATCTGCATTGAGAAGAATGGAGGCTGCAACCACATGGTGAATAGTATATTCATTCTTTTCCATTACCTGCACACTTTGTAGTGCACTCAGAGTACTATTTTATTCGTTTCTCAACTTCATTAGATGTTTTTTTTTTTTTTGAAAGAGGTCTCTTATGCTCACCAAGGCTGCATTTATTTGATAAAATACAGTAAAAAACAGAAATATTGTGAAATATTATTACCATTTAAATAGTGATATAGTAATATATTTAAAGTCAGCATGAAATAGAATTGTAATAGTCTTTTCTTTCCTACTGTAATTTATATCCCTGTGAAACAGCTTCTCGAACAAGGGGGGGGGGGGGAAGTAGGGAGGTACTTGATTTTTCAGGAATTGATTGGATCGTTGGATGGTTGTGGTTTGCTATTGCTGTGATGTCATGTGAGTGACAGGTTGTCCCGTCCTCGCACCAGTAAACACTTTATCAGAGAAGAGCTGTTGTTACAAGAGGGAGGGGAAGTTATTTTGATTAAAGATTAGGAGGGCAGATCCATAAAATAAAAAATATATGCTTGGATGAATTATTTATAATAAATACTGCAATATTCCTCGAAAAATAAGAATTGTCCTTTTGGATTTCCTGGTGCAGCATAGGTTTTGTTTATGTGAAAACATGGCGGAAGGCAGTGAGAAGTTTTACAGCGTTATTACGACAACGAGTGCGTTAGTTTGATCTAATAGAGGAACCGAAGACTGCGCCCGAATCGTTCCTTTGCAAGAAGGACGTTTTTGCTGTTTTGCCGACCGGACACAGCAAGAGTCTAATCTACCAGTTAGCTCCGCTGGTAGCTAAGCGTATGCGGCTTAGACTGTGTATTGTTGTGATTGGTTGTAGTGTTATCCAATTGCGTGCAGTGAGATTTTCAAATGCATGCTTGGTGCTGCCCCTCGAGCTGGCCGATTTTCATTAGTCGACGCCGGACCGTTAATCTTTCAGATTTAGGTCTGGATTTCCAGGCAAGCGGTTACCAGGGAAACATCTCAATTTCTGCTGTGAGAGTGGATTTACATTTTGATTCAGCCTGTCTGCCCTTTTTGTTTAGACCAATGTAACAATCTGACCTAATTTATATGCAGTTTTATGAAAAATAAGCTAACGTGCATTCCAAAAATCTCAACAATTCGAATGAGGTATTTTGAATTATTCATGGAGCAGATAAACTGCCTATAATCATATAATCACTATAACCTATATAAAATAATGTATCATTTGATCCCTTTTCTTAAAAATAAGAATAAGAAATAAATAATTACATTTAAATGCTGAAATGTGTACTTCAGTGTTATATGATCCTTTAGAAATCAATCTGATTTGATGCCCAAGAAACATTTCTAAGTATTATCAATGTTGAAAACAGTTGTGTGGCTCAATATTTTTGTAGAAACTGCAATCCATTTTTTGGACTTCGTTGATGAATAGAAGGTTCAAGAAATATATTTTATATAATTTTTTAGTAATAATGTAAAAGTCTTTGCCATCGCTTATTTAATTTAATGCATCCTTGCTGAACAAAATTATTAATTTCTTTTTTTAAAAACTTACTGACACCAAACTTTTGAACAGCAGTGTATGTTTAGACTGAGAATGGTGATACAATGGGCATGTTTTTTTACTTATCTCTCTTTCTCTTTCCAGCAATGCTCAAAGTGTAAACATGGTATGTTTTTTCCCAGTGATTTTTAGTTACTTGAAATCCTTTTTTGAGTAGTAAAGAGATCTTGATTATAATTTCATTGTTTTGGCTGTGTGTAGATTTCTGCTGGATGTGTCTGGGTGATTGGAAGACTCATGGGAGTGAGTACTACGAGTGCAGTCGCTACAAAGAGAACCCAGACATAGTGAATCAGAGCCAGCAGGCCCAGGCCAGAGAGGCCCTCAAGAAATACCTGTTCTACTTTGAGAGGGTAAGACAAAAATGATAAATTTCTTTGGGGAGAAAAAGAAAAAAGATGGAACAAGGGCCACACTCATATGTGACCCTGGATCACAAAACCAGTCACAAGTCGCATGGGTATATTTGATGCAATAGCCACAAAACATTGAATGGGTCAAAATTATCAATTTTTCTTTCATACCAAAAATACTAATGATATTAAGTAAAGATCATATTCCATGAAGATATTTTGTACATTTCCAACCATAAATGTATAAAACATTTATTTTTGTGAGTGAATGCAGCACAATCGCGAACATAAATGGACAACTTTAAAGGCGATTTTCCCAATATTTCAGTTTATTTGAACCCTCAGATTCCAGATTTACAAATAGTTGTATCTCGGCCAAATATAATTGTATCCAAACAAACCAATAAAAAGCTTATTTGTTCAGCTTTCAGATGATGTATAAATCTCAGTAAAAAAAAAAAGACCCATGTGGCTTGTTTTGTGGTCCAGGGTCTACACATATAGTGTAGACATGCTAAACATTATATTTGTTCCAAAACCTAGCAAGCTCTTCAGTAGTGATCCTGACACAAAAGGTTGTTCCAAAAAGTAGGCAGCAACATTATAGTTTACTCTTTACAGAAAGGTATCAATAAAATGTTCTAATTCTAAATCTTATTTGAAATGAACTCGTTTACCCAATGTGTGCTAGTATCGTGCTGTTAGCTTAGCAACACGCTAACAGCAAACCCTGTTGAAAGAAATTACGAGTCAAGTCCATTTCTGTGGTGCACATATAGTTCCTGCCTATATAGTGTTCTGTTTCAAAAAGAAAGCTGCCTGTGAGGGAAACAAGAGAGCTCACTAGATTTTGGAACTGAGCTATTATATCATTGTATTTATATCAGTGCTGTCAAATCGATTAATCTCATCTAACAAAAGTTAGGTTATGTTTATATATTGTGTGTGTATATATATATACACACACTAATTTGCTGCAGAAAGCAATATTTCTTCGTAACTGTATTGACAGTTAATTGCTTCCAATGTTTATATGCAAACATTAATCCTTGCATTGTCTGTGTGTGTTCAGTGGGAGAACCACAATAAGAGCATGCAGCTGGAGGCACAGACATACCAGCGGATCCAGGAGAAGATTCAGGAGCGAGTCATGAATAACCTGGGTACCTGGATCGACTGGCAGTACCTGCAGAATGCTGCCAAGCTACTGGCCAAGGTACAGGCTGAATCCAGCTGTATTCCACACCAGGGCTCCATGCTTTGGGTGGGGGTGGGGGGAATCTCATTGCTATCTTTCGGAGTAAAATTGCGATTTAAAGTGCCATTTAAAAAAAAAAAAGCTTCAGGTTTGCTGAGCTTGTTACTTTACTAACTATAAAATATATTTGGATATTATTATTATTAGTAAATAAAAATATTAAACAAAATAGTTATATTTCAATATTTAAAGGACAAGTTCGGTATTTTACACTTAAAGCCCTGTTTTCAGATCGTATCTGATGAAATAGAACGGTTAAGATTACATGACGGAATAAACCTAAAATTCTCGGGACAGGAGCATGTCTCCAAATTTTAATCTTAACCGTTCTATTTCATCAGATACGATCTGTAAACAGGGCTTTAAGTGTAAAATACCGAACTTGTCCTTTAATATAAATTGAGTTAATATAAGTTATTGAGTTATACATTTAATTTATAACAAGTTTGGTTGGCACATGTTGCTTTCCCAAATGCCCGTTATAAGTGAACTGAACACAGATCATGAGCTGCTCACATGTAAAAGAACACACCGTCGCTCTTCACTTTAAAAGATTCCGTGCATATATTAATTTAATTAAATCTTAGCCTTTGCGATTTTGATAAGTGTTTCCACACACTCACACTGTCTTTGTTTTCTCTTAGTGTCGTTATACACTGCAGTACACCTATCCTTATGCCTACTACATGGAGTCTGGACACCTCAAAAAACTGGTAAGCAACTGTGTTAAATGTGTGAATCTCTCATTGAAGATCAAAGATCTCTTTCAGATCTGTCGTTGGTAATGGGAAATTTCATTTTTATTTCCTGTAGTTTGAGTATCAGCAGGCTCAGCTGGAGGCGGAGATCGAGAACCTGTCATGGAAAGTGGAGAGAGCAGACAGTTATGAGAGAGGAGAGCCGAGTGCTAATGATAGAGGGGTGAGAGATGGAACAAAGACTGGAGGAAGTTGTGAACAGGAACTAAAAAATAAAAGCACAAGTTCATCTCTTCTTTTTTTCCTCTCTCTCTCTCTCTGCAGGATCTGGAGAATCAGATGCACATTGCTGAGCAGAAGAGACGGACGCTGCTGAAGGATTTCCACGACACCTGAACATCCGTCCAGAGAGTCCACGTCAAGTTCGCTCTTCTCTCAACTGTCTTGCCCTCTTCTCTCCAAAGATACCCCTCCACTTTTTTTGTCAAAACTACACTGCATCTCAAAATATTTTGTCCATCTCTGTTTTTCTCATTTATAGCATCTCTTTTCAAAGCTGTATTTTTACCCTTTTTGTTTATTTTTTCCTTCATCAGTGCCCCTGTTTTGTTTTGTTTTGCTTTGTAATCTTTACTTGGCTGCAGGGTTTGAGAATAGCACGATTGTATCCTAGCATTTGCATACACAAACATTGCATTCTCACATCCCCACGTCAGCTGACATTACACACACGACACATGCGCACCCACACACACTCAAAACACTCCACTGAAACGGTCTAACTCTTCTTTTCCTCCTCCATTGCTCCTGCCATAACTTCTGCCCTCTATACTTCTCTCTCTTGCTTTCTTGTGTTTTTTTTTCTTTGAAAATGGCTGTTGATAGTTAGATCATTTAAAAAAAATCTGAAAATTTAAAAAAATCTGAAAAACAAATGATGCTGTAATTTTCAACGGTTGTACATTAATACAGAAATAGAGTTACTGAGAGAAAGTTTTTAAACCAGACAGTGACTCTTGTGTTTTCTTGTGTACACACACTTTTAAAAATGTATTTGCGCAACACTTCAGTTTTGGAAAAAACAAAAAAATTCTACCAAGGGTACATTTATTTGATTAAAAAACAGTAAAAAGTGTAATATTGTGATAGTATCACAATTTAAAATAACTTTTCTATTTTAATATATTTTAAAATGTAATTCATTTCTGTAATGGCAAAGCTGAGTTTTCAGCGTTATTACTCCAGTCTTCAGTGTCACATGATCTTTCAGGAATCATTCCAATATGCTTATTTGGTAGGATCAGCTCACTGAAGATTTTTTTTATTATTAAATGATTTAATTTATTATTTTGTTATTAATAATATTAATTTAATAAATTATACCACAATAGAAATGGTTGTGCTGCTAAATTTGTTGTGGATACTGATTATATGATTAATCTTTTTCAGGATTTTTATTATATAAAGTTAAACACTTATTTGAAATGGAAATCATCTTTTTATCATTGATCCTAGACTTTTCAACGGTAATAATAATTTGGTACATTTTTAAAGCGCTTTTCTGGGTACTCAAAATGCTTTACATGTAGTATGTGCATTTGAAATGGCATATGCATGTAACCACATATTTTTTCAACCAGAGTTGCCTCTGGTGCCAGAATATCAGAGCTGCCATTTTTGAATACCGGTACATATATTTTTTTAGACAGGATTGGAGGTGTCATATTGGCACAAACTGAATACTTGCACTGTTCTTACAAGATAATGATTACTAGGCAAACCATGACCATGAAATACAACATTTAGTTTTTTATAGAAGAGAATAAACACAATAGTGTTTTATGAACCACTTCATGATTTAAATAATCTGGGCACATTATTTCATAATTTTTTTTTTTTATCAAAAGCCAAACATACACAACAAGGAACAGATGCAAAGACCATTTCTGTTAGAGAGCGAGAAAAAATTACAATACAAAAATATTCATACAAGAAGAATAAAGGGTATACAGAAATGTATATAAATTATGTTTAATTTGACTAACAACCAGTGAAGATTAACTGTTCATTACCTAAATGTTCCAATGAGTTCAATATAAGTAAATGTTGAAAAAATGATTTCACAGTAAAAATAACCTTTATAAATGGTGTTTGCGTGCTCTAGACTCGAGTTGTCGTCGCGCGCTCCCGGGCCTGGATATTCAGGTCAGTTCACTCATGCCAAATAAAGTCAGCTGCAGTGCAGAGTGCGCGAGATAAAATTAAATCGAAGTACCCCTCGTGCTGTTGACACATGCGCGCGACATAACGAGAGCTCACCCTCCGACCCTCGTATTATAAACAAGAAAATTAAACCCGTTTGGTTTTAGTGAATAAACGCCGCCCTGCTACAGCCCGGAAGTGACGTTGGAAGACACCTTATTTATATCTGCGGAAGACAAGGACGTCCTCCACACAGACACGTGTGATGCTTGAGGGCACTACGGGGCAGCTTCAGTCCCAAAAGCAAGAGTTCACTGGGGTCTTTTTTATTCAGATGGGTCTCCATTAAAAAAACTACGCTTTTTGCCATATTTAATGTCATTAAGGGCTTTGAAGACCGTGTCGGACTGAAGCTAAGCGAATAACAGAACTTATTCACTGTCTTGAAAAACTCTTTTAAGAATTTGGACTTTGACGCTTTTCATGCACTATGGCGGACTATTTAATCAGCGGACAGACGGGCTACGTGCCCGACGACGGTCTAACTGGACAGCAGCTCTTCAACTGCGGAGACGGACTTACCTACAAGTAAATACCCCTCATGTTGTGCCTCATACCCACTTGTGCATTCTCCATATGCTTGCTATTAAACAGGCTTGCCAGTCAGCACTGCAGATGTACTCTCATTATGCAGCTTCGAAAAAACAGAGCTAAAATGAGCTGCTGTAGCCAGGTGTCGCCGTTTATCTGGTTTAGTATCCAGCATGTTATATTCTGACAGCACACTCATTCATCTATTATGCAATTCCATTTCACGTAAGTTATAGGCTGCATAAACAGATAACCGTGGAAGGTTAGTGCGGTGCCACCCTTCCCATGTGGATTTACAAAAGGTGAAATAATTTCGGTACTCGGAAGTACTGATGAACTGTGGGTGATTCAGCACTGAGATCCTCTGCTGCCATTCCATAATGTCAAGTTCAAACAAGCAGAGTATTCTATTCTTAAACCACTGACAACCCACCCAAGCAGCTTTTCCTTTACCAAAACCAATTGCGTTCTATGTTAGGTCTTCCAAATGTGCTATAAATAGGTTGAACTTTGTGAAGTATGTTGAAGTTTTCTCTACAAATTATCTGGTGCCATGTAAAGCGTTTACATTCTAACAAGAATTGTACGCCAAGGAACTGTGTTTACGTTGTTGGACATAAGATTGCAGCATTGACGTAGTCTACTACGTTTTATCATAAAACGGGTCGTTACTTTACACACTAGTAAACAGCATGGTGTGTGACATGGATAAAGAGATAAGAATACATCTGTTCACATAATCAAGAGTTGAATTTTGGCGAATCGAACCAAATCATTAGAGCGGTTCTCGAGTCAACTCCCTGAATATATAGACATTTGAATAAGCACTAATGTCTAAAGTAAGACCACTTTATGTGATGAATTCTGTCAATCATCCTCTTACCGCCATAGCAATGGCCATGTCAGACTCTGTGACAGTGACCATTGGCGACGAGACCAGTGGTGTTTTCATTGTGATCTGTTTGGTCAGCATTAAACTCCAAACAGCGATTTCTGCCGAATTGCAAGGATAAACTTGCAAATATATAATGTTAATGCTTCTTTAATTATAAATACACTGTTTCCAAATAGGTTTTCCAAGCAACCCTGCAATTAGTTTGTCAAAAAGTTTTCGGATTGTCTATATGATACCTTTTTTTCTGTTATATCTGTCAATTAGTGATACACTGTGTTAAAAATCACAAAGCTTCAAATTGATTAATCACAATCACTCACATTTTCACACCCTCACGCCCCTTTTCTCTGTTCTCTATTTAGTGATTTCCTGATTCTGCCAGGGTACATTGACTTCACAGCTGACCAGGTGGTAAGTTAAACAATCTCCTCTTTATAATGTTTTCTCTTCTGGATGGATGATGTGGTTTCATTTTGTTTGGCTCTCCTTGTAGGACCTGACATCAGCGCTGACCAAACAGATCACAATGAAAACGCCACTGGTCTCATCGCCAATGGACACTGTCACAGAGTCTGACATGGCCATTGCTATGGCGGTAAGAGGATGATTGACAGAATTCATCACATAAAGTGGTCTTACTGCATAGACATTTGAATAAGCACTAATGTAATGTCTATATGTGTGTACATACCGTTACTAAGGAACATGAACAGTTAATTTGCAAACATGCGGCCTCATATTTTGATTTCCATAAAATCAATTAAAGACCCATGAATTAAGACATGACATTTGTGCCTTGTAAATCTGTCTGTTAGCTTCTAGACCAAATTTAGTCCTAAAAGATGATTAAAAAATCACTTTAGCAGCCATAAACATTTTACAGTCTTTCTCTTCCAGGAAAGGGGAGCAAAACATTGATTGATTAAAAATACTTATGCCTTATGTCCAGTCTCCCCAAAACCACATGCCACTGATTAGCAATAGCAAATTTGTTTTTTTGCTGGGCATGAAACTAATGACTTTTTTTTTTTTTTTTTTTTTAATAAGTCCCTTTGGTACACCTCATCCCTCAATAGGGACTTCATCAAAAAAGTCTTAACTTAAATTTACAAAGAATGATATTTTATGCATGTAGTGGGATTATGTTCCAAGTAATGTTGTGTTGTCACAGCTGACTGGTGGGATTGGCTTCATTCATCATAACTGCACTCCAGAGTTCCAGGCTAATGAAGTCCGCAAGGTCAAGGTGAGTCTTTACATCTCTGTGTCTTTGTCTTTTTGTGTTTGTGTACCATTTTTCTCTTCTCTACTCATTCGTAATATATGTTTTTCATCTGACCCCTACCCTACAGTTTCCTTGTCCTTCTGAATAAAAAATCCACACCTCCTTTTGTTTTATGTGATATGTATTGATGTGACACCCAAGTAGAAATGCCTAATAGAACATCCTTTTTTACTCCTCCCTTCCTTTCCCTCCACTTGGAAATTTGCCCCCGCTTAGAGGTACGAACAGGGTTTCATTACAGATCCAGTGGTGATGAGTCCTAATGAGCGGGTAAGAGACGTCTTTCAGGCTAAGGCTCGGCACGGATTCTGTGGGATTCCAATCACCGACAATGGACAGATGGGCGGACGTCTGGTCGGCATCATTTCATCACGAGATATCGACTTCCTCAAAGAGTCGGAGCATGACCTGCCCCTCAGTGAGGTGGGTGGGACTTAACACAGAGGGCGAGGGCTAAGCAGTTTTACTGAACTCAACTCACCTTATCTTTCTGTCACTTAGGTGATGACTAAGAAGGAGGATCTGGTTGTAGCTCCAGCAGGAGTGACACTGAAAGAGGCCAATGAAATCCTCCAGAGAAGCAAGAAAGGTTGGGTAGACTTTAAGCGTTTATGAGAGATCCTTACCCTTTTTTCTTTTTCTGAGGACAGTTTTGGAGTAATCCTTGAACCAAATAAAACTTTCACAGGAATGTTAACTATTCATTAACCTATATAGCAGTGTTTCATGCACCACTTCTTGGCAGTGGACTCTTAAAACTAGATCTGATCAAGTGGTATTCACAAGATGTCGTATAGGTCATACAAGTTTGACTCATGCTTTTTTGCTTAAAGGTGAAGACCCAACTCTATGCATGTTTTGTAAGATTCCCCTCTCTGTTAAACATATTTTATTGGACTGTCCTGGGTTTAATACAAATAGAATGCTCTTTTATGAAGTTATTTCACTTAAGGACTTAAGTAAGATTATACCTGAATAGGTTTTGGATTTTTTTTTATCATATGCTAATAAAAAAATAAAAAAAACATATATACCGGTATATATATTTATGACATGTTTGTTTGCTTGTGTTTATTGTATTTATATAATATTTGTATGTTTGTAATTGAATTTTTGCCATGAAAATAGCCTTAGATGCTGACATAGCATTAAATAAAACAATCTATCCATCTTAGCAGTGGCGTGCCACAAAATAACTGCAAGACAATCACTTTGCTTTTTTTTCTGGCTGCATGCAACATATACTATCGTTCAAAAGGTTAGGATTGGTAAGATTTTATTTTACATTTTTTTATTGTAAATTTTTTAAAATGTCAATTAATCTGCATTTATTTGATTTGATATTTGATTTAAAAAAGAGATAATATTGTGAAAAATTATTACAATTCAAAATAACTGTTTAATATTTTAGTTACTTTTTAAAATGTAATTTATTTCTGTGATGGCAAAGCTGAATTTTCAGCATCAGTCTTCAGTGTCACTTGATTTTTTCAGGATTCTTTGATGGAAGAAAGTCCAAAAACAACATTTATTTAAAAGAGAAATCTTTTGTAACATTATAAATGTCTTTACTTGTCAATTTACTGTCAAAGAATTTAATGCATTTTTTTAAAATCAGAAGAACGCATTTAGTAAAGTGTCAATAGGAAAACTTCTAGTATTTTTAATCTCAAGTGCATTCATAATATATTTAAAAAATAATAAAATTTAACCTGTGTAATGTCTTTATCGTGTTTATCTATCTATTATCTAATTTTTAAGGTTAATTAATTTGTTTATGAACGCTGTAAGATAATTTTCTGATGTGAAATTCTTACTCCGTGTTTGTTTTCTATAGGCAAGCTTCCTATAGTAAATGAGGAGGGCTGTTTGGTGGCCATCATCGCTCGGACAGATCTGAAGAAGAACAGGGATTTCCCGCTGGCCTCTAAGGATTCTCGTAAACAGCTGCTTTGTGGCGCTGCTATCGGAACACACAATGATGACAAATACAGACTCGACCTGCTAGTGCAGGCTGGCGTAGATGTGGTCGTCCTGGTGAGGCCTGTTTTGGGCTTAATGCTTTGTGTATAAATGAATAAAGATGGTTTATTTTTGTCCTATTTGGTTAAAAAAAAAATTCCTCTCTCCTTGCTTTAGGACTCTTCCCAAGGAAATTCCATCTTTCTGATTAATATGATTAAGTATATAAAAGAGAAATATCCCAGCCTACAAGTCATTGGTGGCAATGGTTAGTTTTAAACACACACTTTTTGAACATGACATCTACAAACACACAGTTAACATACCGAGTTGTCTCTGTGTTGTAGTGGTGACTGCGGCTCAGGCAAAGAATTTGATTGACGCTGGAGCGGATGCCCTGAGAGTGGGAATGGGCAGCGGCTCCATCTGCATCACACAAGAAGGTCAGTCCACCAATCGCACACCTGACTGCCTGCCCCTCAGCCAATCACAGGCTGTGTTTCCATATCCAGTTTCTCCATAGGGAGCACCTAATGTCCAGGGCCTCCTCTGGTTAACATTGTTAGAGTAGTCCATTTCCCAAATATCCCTGCAGTTGGCTTGGTCTGTGAGGTAATTGTGCAGATTTATTGGCAGACAATCTGCGCTGCCCCCATTTCCTGTCTTTTCCCAACATTTTTTCTGGGGTTTTAGCATCTGTGGAGAATTTTTTTTTTTTACTGCATTATCCTGTGTGTTTCTAAGAGAAAATATATATGTCTATATAAGTGGCCATCTGTCCATTTACTGTTTGTATATTCTCTGTCGCTTTGAATGATGGAGGTAGTGAAAGCTCTTCCTTGCTTTTCTCAGTTTTTCCACTGTGTTTGTTTATGGCATAATTTAGCTTTTTTTTTTTTTTTGACCGTTTGTCTATGCATTAGTTCCCTTTTTTTATCAGCTCTGTTCCAAAACTTGGCAAAAACTGTTCCAGAAGGTAGGGTGTATAATTATGCTGCCTTCTGAGGTACACTACTGTTTAAAAGTAAGTAGTTTTTTAAAATAAATAAATACTTTTATTCAGCAATGATGCATTATCAAAAGTGACAGTAAAGATAATATTACAAAAGTTTTATATTTTAAATAAAGGCTGTTCTTTTGAACTTTCTGTTTATCAAAGAATCCTGGAAAAAAGTACCATGGCTTCCACAAAACTATTAAGAAGCACAACTGTTTTCAATATGAATAAAACATAAGAAATGTTTCTTGAGCAGCAAATCAACATATTATAATGATTTCTGAAGGATCATGTGACAGAAGACTGGAGTAAAGATGCTGAAAATTCAGCTTTGCCATCAGGAATACATTACATTTTAAAATGGAAAGTTATAATATATAATTTAACAATATTTTATTTAAATCAAATAAATGTAATCTTGGTTACCATAGGTGAATTAATTCAAAAATATAAAAAAAATCTTACCAACCCCAAACTTTTGAACAGTAGTGTATTTTGTGGATATTGCAGCTCCATAGTGCATTGCGAACAAATCTAAGATGGCTTACAAAGCAAGAGACAAGTTAATTATAAATAAACTTATTTTTGTGAGTGTAACATTTTTATATATTTTTTTAAAATATATTTTATTTGTATATGCTGTAATCTTAGCAACATGGTAATATCAAAATCTACTGGAATCAATTGCTAGTCGAGTCTCCGGTGAAGGGCTAGGCTAGCTGTGTGGCATGCAGAGTTGCAGCCTTTGTAATGCATGCAAATCAATCCCTTACGAGGTTCCATAACAATTAGTAAGAATGCTTCCTCAGAAGGAAGCTGCCTATGAAGGCAGTGAGGCAGCTTTTAAAACAGAGCTACAGTGTGCTCTCTTTCTCAGTTTCTATCTCCCTTTCTATAATTATGTCTCTCTAGCTCCTCTCAGTGTTCCTCCTGGTTTAAAGCTCCACAGCCCCAAAACCCCAACTACTGTTACGGGATACTCCAGTAAGTCCCTTCCCCTGATCCCCATACAGAGATCCCATTGGCTCACTATCTTACCCTGCCTGCCCTCTCCCACAGCCTGCTGCATTGATTGATTAAATCCTCTGCATCATTAGAAGTAGTTGCTGGTTTTTGGGGTTTTGGATGCTTCTCATTGTCTGACTAACCTGTCAGTAATAGCATTTGGCACTTCCTCTGATCTAAGTCTGTTACCCAGAATCCCTCACTAACATATGTGAACTAGCTTGTGCAGTGGCCCGGAAAAGTAATTGGACATGCAAGTCAAAGTTAAACATGTATGAGTCATGTCATCATTTTCATATTCATTAACATTTTACAAAAAGTACCAAATATGCTGTAAAAATAACAATAATGAACATTTGGTCATTTTCTTCAAACATCAGTGTATCATCTTCATAGTTAATATGATGGGAACATTCTTTATACATCTGCTAAAAAATCCCCTTTGGACCCACTGATTAAAAGCCATTATCAATTTGGCACAAAAAGTAAAATTAGTTCTGAGAAAAGCCATAGCAGTGTTTGTTTCTACGTCACTTGCGTCAATGTTTTATCTGTATAATAAAAATGCTGGAAGTATGGCTAAAGTGTCCAAATACCTTTTTAGAGCTTCTGAAAGAGCACTGGAGCGTATAAAGTGCATTGTTAACAAAGCTGAGTGTTTTGCAGTCATTGTTTTATGGTGCAGTATAGTTTTTGCTAATTTCAGTCACACTTTTTTTTTTTTTTTTTTTTTTTTTTTTTTACAGTATGCAGTGTAGATGGTGTGACTATAGAATGGGTGTTATGGGCAAATTGATGGATGACTCATTTCTCTATGCTCCTCCCTTCATTTCTTGTATCCTCTCATATTGTCTAAAATAAAATCGCAAAATTGCCAAAAACTCCCTTGCCCAACCGAGCATCAGTTCTGTTGAATAGGATGGTAGGAGGAGAGCATGGATCTCTTCATGCATCTCGCATGCAACTTTTCACTAATTGTTATGCTAATTCATTAATATAATGTTTAATGAGTAAAGTTGCATTAATCAAAGTAGTAGTGTTTGCACTAGTGGTCTCAGACTTTTGGACTTCACTCTGTCAACAGTGATAATTATGTGTGTGGATATAACATGCTCACCACTGCTGTTTTATCGGTTTTGTTGCGTTCCTGCATAAGATCACACATGCAGATATGGTAGTGGAGCAAAACATTTAGTTGATTTTAAGAGAAAAACTCAAATCATTTTCCTTTGGTTTGTCCTTTCCATTCAGGCTCTTTTGGACGTTCTTGCTTGTCAAGACTTGCTGAGGGTTTGCTCATGTGCACCCCTTTTTCTCCTCTCCTGTCATCTCACAATTGATAGAAAATCTCACATCTAAAATTCCACTTTTATAAATCCACATATTTCATATAACGATAACCTTGTCTTTGAAATGAATAAAATGTTTCATTCACTTTTGCTTTTGGCTAATTGTAAATTCACATGTAATACTGTCTTGGTAACGTTGATTGTCACTGACTGAAGTCACATGACTGCACGAGTTAAGAATACACTGATTGTGACAGTCTGTCTGTGTGTGTGACAGAGAGAGTATGGATGTCTGTGACAGAACAGCAGTTAGTGAAGAGTATTAATGCATATTATTGTCCTAATCTGCACACTTAGTATTTGTAGAATATGCAAATGCAAAGTAAGTTGATAGTAATGGTCATTTGTAAGTAAGGGTCAATTATAAGCTGGTCTCTATCTTCTCGTTGTCCTCACAGTGCTGGCATGCGGGAGGCCACAGGCAACAGCCGTGTATAAGGTATCAGAATATGCTCGGCGGTTCGGCGTGCCTGTCATTGCTGATGGGGGGATTCAGACAGTCGGTCACATTGCTAAAGCACTTGCATTAGGAGCATCTACAGGTGAGATGTGGGTTACATATAGATTCACTTGCAATCACTACAGTAGATTATAAGACTGTTTATTCTTTCAAATGTGGCTCTTTTATACTGTGGTTTAGTATAATTATTATAATAAAAAATAATGATGGTGGTATTTTTGTTTTATTTATATACTACTATAGTATTTAATAATATTTTAGCTTTTATTATTTATTTTCAGTTTATTTTAATTTTTTGTTTTAGTCGTTTTGTTTCAAGCCCTTGTCATTTTTGCTGTCTTTAAAAAATATATATATATATATATATATATTTCTATTTAGATTTATTTTTTGTTTTAGTAATTTCAGTACTTTAACTTATTTCAGTTAGTTAAAGCAAGGTTTCTAATTTTCCATTTTAAATAATTTTCATCTAATACCGGTTTTATTTTATTTCATCTTTATTTTATTTGCTGGTACCAATTTTTTTTAATTGTTTGTCAAGGATAACACCACCTAATTATAATAATCATCACCATTATTATTATTATTATTTTAGGTAGTTAACTGACAAGCTGAGCCATATCGCATTAATTATCGCAGGCGATACGTCCGCGATAATTAATGCGATATGGCTCAGCTTGTCAGTTAACTACGGCTCTGTGTAGTAAATGCCACTACATCTGAAAGCAGGTGATGGCGATTTACTACTAATCAAGGAACCGGCTTTACTGACGAGATGAGCCTAACAATGTCATGCGATATATCGCCCAGCCCAATTATTGATACAATTTTTTTTATATATAAAGCGATAATTATGTTAAGTATTAGACTAACATCATAATTGAAACTAAATTCTCTTCTGCTTTTGGTTTCTCTCTCAGTAATGATGGGGTCATTGCTCGCTGCCACCTCTGAAGCTCCTGGTGAATATTTCTTCTCGGATGGGATCCGTCTGAAGAAGTACAGAGGGATGGGCTCACTAGATGCCATGGACAAGAACCTGGGCTCACAGAGCAGATACTTCAGGTGGCACATATAAATATATTGTCTCCCAAACACAATACTGTGTGTTTATTGCACTTATTACCCACTAATTACAGTTTACCCCATGTTTTTTTTGAACTGCTTCGCCTCATGCTGACTACAGTTTCACAACTTCTTATACAGACTAATGCATGATGATAATTAGCCTGATCTTGAGGTTTTGATAAAACATAATATTTAACGCTCATAAAAGCCAAGTAAAACAACAAGTATGTAGAAGACAGAAAACCCTATAGAATAAACCAAATTCACTGTCTCAACCCCTCTGTCTTCTCTCTCTTTCTCTCTTTCAGTGAGAGTGATAAGATTAAAGTAGCTCAGGGTGTTTCAGGGGCAGTTCAGGATAAAGGCTCTATCCATAAGTTTGTTCCATACCTCCTCGTTGGCATACAGCATTCCTGCCAAGACATCGGTGCTAAGAGCCTCACACAGCTGAGGTACATGCAAACACACTAATTACTCGCATACCTGCAATTATATGCACTTATAGGCGCAGTGTATCATTTCTGTGCCACTAGTGATGCCAAACAAATTGTACATTTTTCCAATTCTGGTTGATGCCACTAGTGGCACAGAAATGATACACTGCACTTTTAACACAGTAATGCAGTGCTAAAACAGACACTCGCATGTTTGAGTTCAATTACAGATTATTTTTCATTGTCTCTTTTTTTTGCTTCTTTTCTCTCTTTCTTTCTACATCTATCTCAGGGCAATGATGTATTCTGGTGAACTGAGGTTTGAAAAGAGGACAATGTCAGCTCAAATGGAGGGTGGAGTGCACAGCCTACACAGGTAGTTGAACATTCATACTCTTAGTCTGAAGATATTGTACACTACCGTTCCAAGTTTTTATTCAAAAGTGATAGAAAATACATCTATAATGTTACAAAAGATTTCTATTTGGTATAAATGCTGCTCTTTTGAATTTTCTTTTCATCAAAGAATTCTGAAAGAAAGTGTATCAAGGTATACACAAATATTAAGCAGAAAAACAGTTTTCAGCGTGAATAAAAATAATGGTTTCTTGTGGACCAAATCAGCATATTAGAATGATTTCTGAAGGATCATGTGGACACTGAAGACTGGAGAAATGATGCTGAAAATTTATTTAATAGCTTCGCCGTCACAGGAATAAATTACAATCTATTAAAATAGAAAGTTATTTTAAATTGCAGTAACATTTCACAATTGTGTATTTACATGCATTTTTGGTGAGAACAAACATTTAAAAAATATTTCCGACACCAAACTTTTGAACGATATAGTGTACATTTTTATTTGTATTATATTAAAAAAATTAATTGAGATTTTTGTTTTGTTTTTTCAGCTATGAGAAGCGCCTGTTTTAAAGACACTACAGATGCCAGTACATGCACAGCCAAATGCACATAAACCCCCATTAATGGACTTCCACACGTGCTTTTGCACATTCAGGCACCCGAACACACAGAGAACCTCAGCTTCCTCTTTCTCGTCTTCCCAGCCGCCTTTCCTCTTAGTGAGGAGAGAACCCGTGTGTAAATGTCTGTGAGCATATGCCAGTGTGCGTGAACGTGTGGTTGTGGGAAGAACATGCCGCCTGCTGTGTGTATCAGATGCCTTACATGTCAGAAATTGTTTTTGATTGTAATCATTTGACAAGTTTTGTTTAAAAATATAATTTTTTTGCCACAGATATTTGTCTTGACTCTTGTCTTGTTTCATAAAATACAAACATACCTGCATATGCATCATTATAAGCAAAAAACAGTCAACATTTTCAGTCCTGAGAAGAAAACCAGATGAATGAGTGCAGTTAAATCTGTGTGAAACAGGAAGTGTTTTATTTTAATGGGATTTATGTTAAGTTTGTTATAAAAAGAGAACTGACACTTCAAGTTAGGTGTATGAGAATACCTTCATAAAAATCTGCCTGTGACATGTAAATTATAACATAGTTTTGACTTGCATGTTTGTTTTTTTCATAATAAATTGATTTTCAAATCCTGAATCTGTGGGTGTGTGGGTAAGTGGCTGCTAGACATTGACATTGGTACACTATTCCTCATTTTGCAAGGGCGTCTCAAGGGAACCAGCCTTCACCTCCAAAACTACCGGACTTTCCAAACAGGCGTTCACACATGCTCACTAATGGACCCGCACCTGGACAGGTTGGGTTGAGAGCACCAGGTGGCTCCTCATAAATGAAATATGATATTGGCCCGTTAGTAAGCTCATCCCAGCTGGGCCCAGATCTCTAAACGCTTTTATACACAGCAAAAAAATGACTGACAGTTGTATATTAATGTCTGCAGCACAGTATTGTCTTTCTTGCTTTCTGAGAAAACTAAAACATTTTTAAAATGTGAGAAAAAAAAAATCACATATCTAATTCTCATATAGATTTATATTTAGAAGTCCATATATATGTGTGTCTATAGATATATAATGACATAAATACATTACACCTACAAAGAAATCAGTTAATCAGCCATAATATATTTCTATAAAGTTTAAAGATTAGTTTAAAGTTTAAAAAGAGAGAGATGACAGGAATTATAAGGAGAGAAAAGAGAAGGGAAAGACATAGATGTTTGGAGGGGGGAGGTTGTGGGTAGCCTAGTGAAGAAGTGAAAGTGAAAATGTTCCTCAGATTTCTGAGGAGGAAGTCAGGAGGCATAAATACGCAAACGCTCTTTGACAAACTCACACAAGCCAGGGAGCAGAGAGCGAGAGAGGGAGTGCGCACAAGAAAGAGGAGGAATGACAGAAGCAGGTAACATAGAATTATTCAACTCTTCTCTTTCATACCTGTCTATTTTTATCTTATGTTTAATGTGTCTTCCTCGCTTGTTGTTCATCATAGTGACAAGTTGTTTACTTTCATTTCCATTCACCTTTCTCTATACTTGTTTCTTTCATTTGCTAACTTATCTTCTCTTTTGCTAAGTTGATCCCACTGAAATGGAAAAATAAGCATGTAAATGTGCTTTGATACAAACTGTCTCTTAATAATTTGTCTCATTTTTTCCCCCTCACCCATTTCACTGTGTTTGGGAAATATGAGGGAAATCTTCACGTAAAAGAAGGAAAGACAGTAAGAGAAGAGATCACTTCAACTAGAATTCACTTACCGGTAAATATTTATGAGGTGCCATCAAAGTTGTTATTTCTAAAGCGAAGCTTCATATTTCAAGCTAGTTCCTCTTTATGTTTGACTTCATGTGACTTAATTTAGTTCATTTTATATCCTCTCTTTTCATCTTGTCTTCATTTAACTTGCATAACCCCCCTTCTCCTTCTCTCTCCCTCCCTCTCTCTGCCCACTCTTTCTCTGATATGGAACAGGTTTTTCAAGATACAAGTCTACAGATGAAGCCAGATAAATAAACAAGTTTAATTCTCTTGCGGAAACATTAAACTTGTTTGTGGTAAAAGCTGTTTCAATGTTATTTCATTTTCACTTACATTAAGGAACTCATGATGAATGTAATTAGGTTGAAATTTCCACATGGAATGTTGAATGACGAAGTATTGCTGGATGTGTTTATTCATGTGTCAGTGAAAATGGCCACAGCAGTCTGGATGGTAACGGAACCCATAATGCAGCTGTTTGGTTGATTGACAGCTGGCTATGGATTCTGTGGCCCTCCTTTCTTGCAGGAGCTTAAAGTTGAAAATTGTGTTTTGGCTTCATTCAGATATGATATTGTACTTCTGTATTACTCTTGAAATGTCTTTGAATATAACTATGCCTGTATTCAATATTAAGTTAATAGTTGCTTAAAGGTATAAGAAAAAGTTTATTTAGAAATGTATATCTGTGCAAACCGTGTGTATATGACAAAGTACTGATGTTGCTCTGGAATGACACGTTTTCTCCCGGATCGCCAACAATGTGTTTCGCCACCGGGAACTTCGTGTCAGCCAAGATTGACATCAATTCCTGACAATCAAGAATCTTCATACTTTATCACTCTTCCGTGTTCAGTAAATCACAGAATCTTTTTCAGACATTTCAATTTTGTCTCTGTAATTCTTCAATAAACTAAGAACATTTGTCATAACATCCCTTTTTCTGATTACTTTTTCACCTTTAGGCTTGAATAATTCTTTAGATTTACATGGTGTTATAGACATTAATGACAGATGTTTGTATTTTCAAAAGCTATTTACAAAGTAAAATATTTGAGTCAGTGTTGCTGTTTTAGTTGATCTGGGAGGGACCAAATCCAAATCTTACTGTAAAGCAACAAGTGATATTTGGCCCAAGTTCAGCTCTTATAAAGGTAATACCTGCCTCAAACAAAGCGGAAGTACTCAAATAAACTTCCAAACAACCAGCATTAAAATATGCCTTGGTATGAAGTGTGACTAGATCTCATTTTGATATATTTTTCTAAAGATTTCTATAAATCCTTTACAAATATTGTTTTATCAATGTTACATTAAGGAAATATTTGAGTATTCCATCAGAAGTCAATTGTTAAAAATGTGTTGATGCTAAAGCTGTTTACTGGAAACAACATTCCGGATGCAGTCTATTGAAACATTAAATAGAGTAAAAGCTTTGCTTAGGGGAGAGCGGGGCACAACCTAACGCATTTTGGTTTTGGCTCAATTATTTAAAAAATAATTAGGTTAGATTAATTTTTATTTTACACAAGAAACATACACATCTCTGCTACAAATGAACACTTAAAGTTTTTTTCTAGGACCTTCCATTTTCGTACAGTTGCACTGAAAGTGACAGAAGTGCAAATGTTACAACTTACCCCATATGCGGGGTTAGTTGTAACAGACAGAGGGGTTAGTTGTAACACTTGTGTGTAACACACATAATTCAGTACTATTTTATCTGTATAGTTTGATATTGTTTGTACATCTGTATAGATAGATATCCATACATCCATCCCTCATCCAATCATCCTTCTATTATGGATCAATATCATGGATAGAGATATAGTAAAAGGGCTGAACAGTTTTGCATGCAAAATTATTATTATTATTAATAGTAACAGCAATAATAATAAAAACAAGCTTAAAATCACATTTTAAAGTGTTTATTACATGAAAACAGGCAATATTTTTTATAAATAAACAAGTGATCAATATAGTAAACAAATCCCATAGCCTACAATATTGTGAACACTTGGCGGCTTAGTTGTAACACTGTGTTACAACTAACCCCGCTGTGTAAAAAATATTTTAAACCTAGCTAACAGTTGCTAGGAGTTGCTGACATGTTTCAAAATGGTGCCATGTTTTAGCCAACAAGACAGTGATTAAGGCAATATAAAGTTAGATTTGGTGACGTACACACACAACTCAGAAACAGAAAAATATGTATGATGAAAAAAAATACTTAGATGGTGTCAAAACACTCTTTGTCCCGTATCTTCACAAAATATTACCAAAACTTTTCACAAATCCACGGGAGACCGTCTTCTGGCAGCGAGAGAAAAAGAGCGTAAACACAACCCGCGTGACCCTGAGTAACTACGTAAAAGGTCCGTGTTACATTTAGCCCCGCGTTAGGTTGTGCCCCGCGCTCCCCTATATTGTTAGAGAAAAAGTCTTAAAGGAATATTTCACCGCCCTAAAACTAGAATATTCTCTTAGTCTTATCATTTACTCACTGTCATTTACTCAGTTCATAAAAAGAGAAATTTATAGAATGTCCAAGCTGCTGTTTTCCATAAAATGAATAAATAGTGACCATACATCAGCATAAAGCAATATTTGTAGTGAATACTTTAATGACATAAATGCTTTTTTCTTCACCAAAAGCTATCAAATGTATTGTAATATAGTGCAAAAAAGAAGTCATGTGTTTTTTGTTTTGTTTTTTAAAGGAAAAAAAGTATTTTTGGGTGAAGTAGGCTAGCCTACATTAATAAAAAATGATATTTAGTGATAAGAAGGAACATCTAAAGGTGTAGTTTATATTATTGAAAATAAAACAGCTTATGAACAAAACGCATTATATCAGAAGAGCAGTTTTACTTTCTTTTCTGTCACTGACAGACCTGATTTTGCCACACCCAAAATGGCGTCTTTCGAAAGGTCACAACGTCGCAACCGGGGAACTAGTGTTGCATGAAAATGTGTCCCCCTCTTACCAGTGACATTTCTTAATGTTCCGGTCCCCATACATACATCTGTTTTTATCGGTGATCAATGTGAGCAGAGCACCGCAGTGCTGCTACAGTCAGTCTCAGTAACAATCCTCGAGTTCAGGCACTAATAACAATGTCAACATATTGAGCTGAATCATGGAGGAAGCAGTGCCTTTTAGCATCGTGTCCACCGTCAAAGCGCTGAGCGGCGCTTTGCGGGGAGACGCTGAAAATGAAGCCGAAATCATCCGCGAGCGAGAGAAGCTCTGGTTCAAGGAGAGCAGCGCCAAAAACCTGAGAAATCGCGACTTCTTGTCACCCAACACGGTTTTGACGACGTTGTACGCGGGTGGAGAGGTCAGTCTGAAATATGTGCTTATATGTGCGTTTATTTATTTTCTGCGTTATGAGCTCTTCTGGCCTGCATAAGTGACAGATGCGCTTCTCCGCATGGGGATTTTACGCATGGCTTGAGGCACCGTTTTGGATGTATCAAGGTTTTGCTTGGACGTGTAACGTTAGTTATGCATCAAAGAGAGTCACTGACACAGAATTGTCAGAATGTAAGCCCGAGCTCTGCACAGACACGCAGGGCGCCAGCTAGACTGTTGACATTGGTCGCATCGACAAAACATTTGAACCCTGCGGCAGAAATGATTAACTCTTCACTGTCCGTGACATCTGGGTCAGGGTATGCCAATAATAAAAATAACACGCATTTGGAGAACCACAAAGTCATAATGAGTTCCTAATTATTTAGGTCATCCCAAGAAACTTTGTTTGGTTTATGTAGTGTGAATAATTCAATGAGTTTAAGAAATTTCAGTACGTAAATGTTTTTGACTGAAGATTAAAATATATTATTTAAAAATAATAATGATGTGTGCAGATTAATTATTTATAATAACCATTCCGTAAAAATGATTTCATGGTGATGTTATAATCTTTGCATTCATGTTTGTTTTGTGCCTTTTTTCTTAATCACCTAACCATTTTTAACAAAAGTTTTGATTTATTGTCCAGGTTCCCTGTGATGTTCTCAGTGGTATTCGCTCTCTTCGTGGCAGCGATGTATTGCCGATAGGAGCCACTGAGGTGACAGCAGAAGGGCTGCGTGTGTGTGTGGATCGCTGCACAGCATTCAGACGTGTTTTATGTGGAATAATGCCATATCTGAGACCTGCTGCTCAGAGACAGGGCTGTGTCCTCATCAACTGCCCTGCCCTCCACACCAAACAAGCCGTGCCATCTCCCGACACGCTAGCTCTGGGGCAGCTACGAACTGTTCTCATTGCCGACCACCTCGGGGCACAGCTCAGAAGACAAGGGTATGTGCTATGACTTCCATTATCTTTTACATTTTGTGACCAAAAAGGGGAGAAAAATCAACTCTTTCTTTATTCTATTTAGGTACACTGTGTCCTTTTGTCCAGCCTTGCCACAAGAGAGTGACATTGTCAACTTCCTGAAAACACTAGGCATTGATTGGCCGACAGTCCCTGTCAGCTGGACCAATGAGGACAGGGAGGAGAAGATGAAAAAAGCTTTAGAGAACTCGACCTACAGAGACAGAGAAATGGAGAGGGGAAAGAGGAGAAGCAAGGGAGAGGAAATAGAGGGAGAGAAGAGAGGGATAAAAGAGGAAGTTAGGATAAACCTTAAACAAGTGGTACAGGACGAGGATCTTCAGGGTTATGATCCCAGTCTTGGCACTTGCACAGGTGAGCTGTAGTACCTGAGCATGTGTGTGTGTTTATAAAGGATAGAACAGGTTACATTTCTCATGATTTGGCTTAGATACAAGATCTGTGTCTGTTTTGTCAGTAAATGTCATTATTAGGGTTGCATGAGCATATTTGATGTTGAGATTTTAATCGTATTGTAGTGTTTTTTTGTTTTTGTTTTACTGTTATTAAGCCCTGCCATCGGCCAATAGAGTTCCAATTGCTAAAATGTATTTCTTTAAAGAGATATTTTCTATTTCATTTTCTTTTACAAGCATTAAGCAATATTGGTTGGTTATCATGTGATATTGAAGATTTTTTTATTTTATCATCATTAGTCCATATTGGTTATTTAATTGTGCATATTATTTCCTCTATTTTTACTTTTAGATTATTTTTGCAATCATCTTAACACTCACTTAAAGTTGATTTAACAACACTGGTAGTGGTAAATGTAATCTTTAGCAAATGGCTTTTAAATTTGATTTGTCACATACTAGCGTTGTGAATAAGAAAAAATGTGAAATGTGTCTGTTTTTCTTTGTAACATTTGACAATTTTCAGTTATATTTTCAAACTAGTTGCACCAGAGGCATCAAGTTGAGATGAACTGAGTCATTTCTAGTGTTAAGTGAATGATCTGTTGGATAGCCTCAGTTTTCCTCAGTCAGTGATTTCTCTCTTTTCAGTGCAGAGAGAAGCTTTGTGTCATCTGGCCCAGCTGGACAGCGCTACTGCAGATTTCCCTGTGAGTTAAAAGAACCCTCTGTCTGGCTCATAACCGTCTGCTTTAAATTATAGCGAGTTACCATGTTTTAGATGGACCCCTGTAATGGATTTCTGTACTTCAGGTCTCTACGGCGACAGCCCTGCATGTCACTTCCTGTCAGGATGAGTTTCGTCAGCAGCAAACAGCCATGCTGTGGAGAGCAACGGGTGCAACGGCAGTGCAGGTTTCACACCCTCTGCCCACACAGACACATTTGCCCATCAGCTGTAGAAGCATGCTTTACATGCTAAACAATTGCTTTCTGTATATTCTGTCCTGTAACAGGAAGATTGGGTGGGACATATCGAAAGACTCGTTTCATTTTCCCCCCTAATAGGTTTTAGTACAGATCCCCGCACATGACATGCGGGGAAAAATATATATAGTGGCCACTAGGGCTGCAGCTAACGGTTATTTTGATAATCGATTAATCTGTCAATTATTTTTTCCGATAAATCGAATATAAATTATTATACATTAAAAGTTCATTTTAATCCATTATTTTAAACAATGTTATTCCACATCGTGCCCAATGCTGTCCTCCAAACAATGTGTAACATGAAACCAAATATTGTGATTGTATCTATGTAGGCTATGCTGTACATTATAAGAAAAAAGGGATCAAATACAAATATTGCAGTCTAAACCAAAAAACAGCTGATTGTTTACTATTTTTAAAGCAGAAATTAAAATGACTGAATAGAAAATTATAATGAACAAAAACACAAAATTGTTGTACTTGTAGAATTTATACATGCACTTAATTTCTGACAAAAAAATATTATGGCAAAATGTGTAGTTTAGTCAGAATTATTGCGCTCCGTCTGTTTGACGATTTACTAAAACGAAGGAACGAACTACACAAATGAGGGAATGAATTAGTAAATTGTGGCCACCAGAAGAATTTGTTCCCCCTTATTTTACTAAATCATGGCCATGTTGTAATTTGTTCCCTTGTTTTAGTTTAATCAAAACGAGGGACCGGATTAGTTACTAAATGAACTAAAACGAGGGAACAAATTCTTAATTCATGGGAATTAATTCTTAGTTTGTGGCCACGGTATATATATTTTTCTTCACATGTCATGTGTAGGGCTCTGTATTCGTTACACCACAGCTAAAAAACATTATCTGCTACTACCTAATTGGTAGCAGTTGGAATTTTGGTGAGAATCATGCTCATTTAAAGAGCATTTAATTGGATAAAAGTCTGTTCAATATTTATGCTCCCCTTCCTGGAAGATTAAGACTATTCTTTTTAAGTGTGTATAATTGTTTAAAGTGACTTCTTTGTCAGTTTTTAGGTGTACACATATTGCATATTGATGATATCAAAGACCATCTCTGTTGGATAATTATTTAATGAATGATTGCTCTCTCCCTCTCTATTAGAGATTAGTGATTTGTGGTCCAGTTAAAACTCCCGGCGTTCAGATGAATGCAGCTCAGTATCTTCAGTAAGGAAAACCTTTAGAACAGCAACTCTCTATCAACTGTTACAACAGCTCTTTGTAATTCTATATTAAAAAGACTACTGTCTAAGTCTGATAATTACAGTGTTTGTTTGTGTACTGCTGTAGGTTGAGAAAAGCTCAGATGAAAGAGGCCTCAGAAATGAAGTATGGAGACCAAGTTGAAGGTGTGTTTATCTGTGCTTATCTTAAAAAGGCTACTTTACTGCATGGATTAGCTAAATATCCCAGAAACGTTTGTGATGCATGTTAACACCAGATTTCAACCGCGTCTGTGTGCTTGATATCGATTTACTTCTTCCTCAAACTATTTTAGGTCAGACATGGGATGACATCATTAGAGTCATGACCTCGGCCACCGTGAGGTTTGAACTGCTATCCACAGTACACACAAGTCCGGTGAGTATGTTTGCATGTGCATACGTGGAATGTATTGACCTGCATCAGAGATGATTGACATCTCTTTTTCAGGTGACCTTAGATGTGCAGCGGGACAGTGGTGTGTCCACAAAGGGCCCTAGGGGTGGAGTCTTTGTCATGTATAACTGCGCTCGTCTTCATACACTCTTCAGCAGCTACGAGAAAGGGGTGGAGCAAGGTAACACACACACACACACACACACACACACACACACACACACACACACACACAAACACACACACACACAAACACACACTGTAGTGTTTTGACTTGTGATTTATGATCAAGATAATGTCAAGATAGTAAACTTGGAGAGGTTGTCTTTTAAAGCGTATGCAGTATGACTACACCCAAATCTTAACAATCTGCTGTTGTATACATGTTTAAAGTCCAAACTTTATTAGGCAAATGCTGTTTTTTTACTGCTAGTTACTGTTCTAAAACCAAGGTTCGAGAAAAGCAGTGAAAGATGATACATGTGGTCTATAACTATAGACAAAATGTAGATCAAATGTACAGAATATAACAACGATAGGCAATAATATAGTCTGGCAACAGAGGTGCAGAATTCTAGGTAACACTTTAGTTTAGGGTCCAGTTCTCCATATTAACTAGTTTCTAATTAGCATGCTTATTACTAGGATATTGGCTGTTTATTAGTACTTATAAAGCACATATGAATGCCTTATTCTACATCCCTTAATCCTACCCAATACCTAAGCTTAACAACTACCTTACTAAATATTAATTTATATTTAGGCAAAAGTTGTAGTTAATAGTTTGTTAATAGTGAGAATTGGAGCCTAATCTGAAGTGTGACTGAATTCTGATTGGTTGTGATGTTTGGGGCAGTGTACAATTTTGTGATTTGGCTGAAGTATAGGAATCCATTCCCATCTTTCTCCATTGGGCCTTTTGATTAATTGCACGTTAAGTAGTAATGTAACGAAAAATATTGTCTATTTGTCAATAATATCCATGTCTATTTTGAAATATGTAGGTCTTTATCCAGAAATCCCTGGAGGCACAGAGCTGGACTTTTCTGCCCTGAAAGAGGAGGTAAAGCAATATGTAACTAACATTCAGTACAAGCACACTCAAACATGATCATATTTTTTTAAGTATTCAAGTTGCTATGTATAAAGACATATACCAAATTTATTCAAACAAGCTCTGTTTTTGTGTTTCTATGATCTTGTGCCAGTTGTTGATATGATGGTAATGTTGCCATTTTTTATTTTTAGGGGGAGTGGCTTCTTCTCTTCAATTACCTCATTCCATTCTCTGAGCTGCTGGACCAATCAGGACAGGTCCTGGAGCATGAAGGGGGTGGAGCTAGAGTTAATTTAAGAACAGAACAGGTACTTATAAATGTTTCATTGTTCGGATTGTTTTGTAATGTAAATTGATTTAATTTATTAGTATAATTTAGTCTAATCTCAACCAGTCATATGTCGTATTCTATCTGCTGTCCTGGCTTCATTAATACAGCCTTCCATAATTGTTTTGTTTGTCCATCAGGTGTGCAGATTCTTGGTGTCTCTCAGTAAAGATTTTAGTTCTTACTACAACAGAGTTCACGTCCTTGGGGTAAGACATTATCGGGTCTGTTTGGTTGTTTGTGAATCAGTGAATTTCAATCAGTATCAATTTATACAAGGATAATTCAGATTCCGTTACACTCCTTTTATGGGCCAGGTGATCATATGATTTAAGTCCTGTTCACACCAAGGACAATAACTAACGATAAAGATATAATTGTAAAAAAAACGTTCTAAATGTAAAAGAATAGCAGAGTCCTATTGTTCCTATAATGATAACGACATATCTATATAGTTGAAATCACTTACAGAATGTAAGTGATTCCATTCTGTAATCCCCCCCCCCCCAGGTAATGAACGATAAAAAGAACAGCCAATCAGACTCCATTCTCAAGCATTTAAAGCGGCAGATGACAAAACTGCACTGCGTGCTTATAATACACAGATTGATATGGTGCATTGATGTAGACGCTAATATAGTTATCTTTATAGCTTTCGTTCTTGGTGTGAATGGGCCTTTAAGTGTGTGTGTGTGTGTGTGTCTGTTTGTGTGTGTTTGTGTGTGTGTGTGTGTGTCAGCATTTACAATGATAAATGTAATTAAACAAGTTCACATAAAGTTCAGGGCCATTAACTTTCTGCTCCTCTTTCTCTTTCTCTTTCTCCCTCTCTCTTTAGGAGCCCCTGCCTCATCTTTTTAATCAGATGTTTTGTCGTTTATTATTGCTGAGAGCATTAAGAGAACTTTACCACAGCGCCCTGGACTCCCTTAACTTGCCCCCAATCCCCCAACTATAGCATCTCCACTGCAGACATTATACTCGAATAGTCACAAACTGTCCCTTAACAGCCAGAACCCTTCCATTTTACTTGTTTATTACACTTTCTCCTTTCTCATACCCATAATTGCCTGACAACCTTGTCCAAATGGTCCAATATTCCTCCTGCCCTCCAAAAAGACTGTTTTAAATGTCATAGACACAAGGCAGGATATACCCCCAAATCTGTTACTCTTCATCCTTTCATCCAAAAAATAATTTTACCAATTTTGGGGGGTACCATTCTCCTGTACCATATTCATAGATTTTGCCCTCCTGCATGACAATGTATTGTATGTAATAGTATTTAATGAGTGTAAGAGCCCAGCTCTGTTTGTTCAACTCTGAACACATATTGACAGTGTAGCACAGTTGTTCTCACAGTCTGATAGATGCACACACACTAAGGTATCTGTCACCTCTGTTTCTGATTAGGAATCATGTCAACAGGGTTGGCTCTTTCACACAATCATTTGGTATTCTTGAAATGTCATGATCTGGGATGCTACTTCCTTGAATATACATATAGTCTTATCTGTACCAAATATAAAGTCTTAATTCTAGAGTTTCCCGCCAGTGTCCCTCACTGTTTGTGCCACTGTAAGTGTACAGGTGTACTACTGAGAATCCTTGTGTGCCATACAGAGTGTTTCACAGATCTGTGCCATATGTCACAGTATTCAAAACCCTGAGAGTACGAAACACGTTTTTCTCACACTTCAAAGTTTTTGATAGTGGTGATCTCACTCAATGTATTTTAAAAAGACAAACCCACAGAGACTTAATTAAAAGAGTGTCTGCCTTAACCTTTGAACTGATTGTTTTTCAAGTGTACAAATGTGTGACTATACCTGTACACAAGTCTTTTACCTGGGCAAAACTATTTTAATGGTGTGACTTTACAATTAGGTTTAATTGGTTAGTTGGCTTAATTAGGTAACTAACAATGAACATAATTTTTTACATAATTTATTCATCTAGATTGTTTGTTCATCAACTAATGACTAAGACATCAACTAATGTTAATTTATACAATTAAAATTTGTTTGTTTTTTAGGTGTATGTAGAAATTAAAATAATCCTAGATTAGTAAATGCTGTAAAGGTATTGTTCAATGTAATTTCACACAATTGCATGAAATATTATTAATGTATAGGACCTTATTGTAACGTGTTTCCATTTCATAGTCATGTTTATACCAATGCCAGACATATTTTTTTTGTTAACAGATAATATTTTCCGCATTAAATTGATTTTTAAAATATTTTTTTACATTTATGTAAAAATATGATTATGCATTTTATTATACATATGATACATATCATACTTTTAGTCAGTAGGGACGCATTACATTGATCAAAAGTGACAGTGAAGACTTTTATAATCTTACAAAAGATTCCTATTAGCCGTTTTCAACTTTTCATAGAATTCTGAAAAGAAAAAAATAATTGTTTTCATCATTGATAATAATAAGAAATGTTTCTTGAGCACCAAATTAGCCTTTTAGAATGGTTTTGGTTTCAGCTTTGCCATCGCAGGAATAAAATAATGTTTTGATTTTAATATATTTTAATGTCATTTAAGTTTTAATAATCTTTCACAGTATTATTGTTTTTACTGTATTTTTTATCAAATATATAAAATAAGACATTTAAAAAAAATTTTTTTAAAGAAATCTTTTTGACCCAAACCTTTGAATGGTAGTAGTCTATGAAAAAACATGGGAAATTGTGCCTCCATATTTAAATATCTGGGGCTTTTTTTGCACCACAGGTTCAATATCTGGTTGATTTCTGATACTGACTAATACTGACTCCAAACTCATCAGTGTGTTGTATGATTAGAATATTAATTCAATATGAAGTGGAGCCAGAATTATGACCATGACCGGCGTGACTAAACATCCCAAAATAACTTTGAGTGGGGTGAAATCATCTCATCTTTGTAATGGAGTATGTGTTAAATATGCAGCTCGAGTTTGTAATATAGTGCAGGACTGAACATTAATAACAGCCACACTGCTAGAAAATGGCTCTTGTCTTCAGTGCAGTGAGAAAATTACATTTGTTGGTTTAAACTCTAGAATACTGTCAGCCATGCTGGCCATCTGAAGTAACAGAAGGTGTAATACCATAGTTCAACCACTAGAGAGCAATCTCGATTCTAGCTAAATCTTGTTCGCTGTCTCTCCCTCTTATGTGGCCTAGGGCTTGTTAGGCTGTCAGTCATCATCACTGCTGGGCATCTCTTCCTTGAAGACAAAAGAGGGAGGAGAGATGAAAAAGGGCTGAGAGAGAAGAAAAGGAGACTAGTGCGCGAAAAGGAGTTCAAAGAATGAAGGAGAGTACGCTGTGTAATCGCTACAAGCAAAACTGCTGTCTTTTCAAGAGGTGTGTGTGTGTGAGAGCGAGATGAATGAATGAGGTCAGAAGTGCCCATGGGAATTGAATGATTTTTGTAGTTGTCAAGGATAGGAAGAGAGAGAGGGGGAGAAAAGGTGGGTGGAGGAGGGGTGGAGATGATTGAGGAGAGTGATATTGATGTATGTTGTTCTTGTTGACTGGTGTGGAGCCCTAGACAGGAAATAACAGTGTGAAGTGGGTGTGGTTTGTGGAGTGCTGGGAAATGACACATGGAGATAGATTGTTACTATATCTGTAAGTGTCGCTCTAGCAGAGATGATGTTTTTTGTAAAGTGGCCTTTTATTTGCAGTTTTAGGCAGTCCAGGTTTTGTTTTTGACTTGAAGCACATGCGGGGTCCAAAATTAACACTCAACAAGCACCATATAGAAGTAAAAATTGGCTTTTGTGAGCATCTAAAATGGAGGATCTCGCCAGTTGGCCAGTAATTTTATTAGGAGCTGCTAATCCATTTTAATCCCCGTTCACTTTCAGTCTGAGCACAACTAACAGGCTTCCAGGAAATCTGAATTCACTTCAAACATTCTGTTCACACTCGAACAGGATTAGGTCTGATTCACATCAGGGTCGAGTTGACTCATGCCCTTCAGCTGTTGACTGAAGCTTGTTAAAACGTGGCTTACATTGAATTATACTAATTATACTCTGAACATTGCTGATGTCAATTCAAATCCAAGACTCGCACGTCTTCAAACTTTTAAAATGTAATTGAGAGACAATGACCAATGCAGCAAGTGACACAATGACCTGCGCTAAATACTTCCTCTAACACAGTCCAATATACACTAGTCAACTGATATAAATGCTGTTAAAATAAACGCTGTTCTTTTTAACTTTCTATTCATCAAAGTATACTGGGGACAAAAGTACCACAATTTCCACAAGAAAAACTGTTTTCAACATTGATTAATATTAAGAAATATTTTTTGTGCATCAAATCAGCATATTAGAGGGATTTCTGAAAGATGATGTGACATTGACGACTGGAGTAATGATGCCGAATATTCATATATATATATATGGCCAAATGACGTGTTATGGCAGATTATATTTTCTCATAATATTGGCAGGTATTGTATGATTTTTTTTTTTTTTTTTTTTTTTTTCAGTATATGGTTTCTGACATTATTGCCTTGGCACACAATTCAATCTAAAGGTGATGAATTACACCACCGATTTCACACATTTTTTTTAATTTCTCTTGTTTAATCCCCTCAAATATCAGCCGAGACTGCAGTGCCAGAACAGTGTGCCTCACCGCAGCATCTAATTAAAACAAAACTGTAGTGTGTCAAGCTTCGTGTGTGTGTGTGTGTGTGTGTGTGTGTGTGTGTGCGCGCCGACAACATGCTGAAAAAAAATCTTTCTCAAAGCTTTTGGGTTGCCTCTGTCAAACACTGAAGCTTAGAGATTGCGGCACCGTATTTGATGTAGATCTCTCAGCTGAAACTTTTGATAGTTTGACAAATTTAGACTAGCTGAAATCATTCTTGATGTGTTGAGATCTTTGAGATTGCACAAATCTGTCATTTAAAACTGTGTCAGAACAACCTCATGTGATCTTTCCTTAACCACCAAAAAAAATAATCCTTTTTTGTGTTTGAAAGAGTAGTAGGTTGTTTATTGAAAAATGCTCTGCTTTATGAATCTGTGTCATACTTTGAATGTATTACTTTGGCATAGTATTTTAAACAGTTGCTTATGAGTTTTAGATTGAGAGCAAGTTCTGCCGAGGAAATACAGATGCTAGCAGAGTCAGAGTCATCCAGGCATGTGTGTGTTAACAGATAAGGACCTTGTGCAAAAGCTTCTTCTCTCTCCTTCTGTTTCTCCTCTAACATTTTCTGTTCCTCTGCTGATAAAAAGAGGTTAGAATTACCTACTAACCATTTCCTGTCTCTTAGTTAAACATGTCAAGTTCACAGATCTTCCTTCAGAGAGGATGATCTCCCTGGTCCTCTGAAGATAACAAGTCTTAAAATGTGACTGGTGTCCCCACAAGACTCAAAAAATGTAAAAGAGATTGCTTGCTATGTGAAATAATAATGAGCAACAGGTGTTCTTCTGACTATCGTGATATGCTTGTTGATGGTCATCTGTTTGTTTGTGGGCTTGGGAATTCATGGTTCACTATTTTTAAATGTATTACATTTTATAAAGTTTGGGGTCTTTTTGAAAGAAGTCTCAAATTCTCACCAAGGCATTTATTTGATCAAAAATACAGTAAAATATTGTGGATCTAATTTTTTTTTTTTTTTTTAGCTCCATTTATAATATCACATCAATAATGCTATTCTCTCTCTCTCTCTCTCTCTCTCTCTCTCTCTCTCTCTCTCTCTCTCTCAAATTCAAATTCAAATGAGCTTTATTGGCATGACTTGTACAGTATTGCCAAAGCATTGGCCATTACATTGGAAATGAACAGATCAATAAAATGAATAATTTCTCTCTCTCATGAACCAGCTCTCTCTCTCTCTCTCTCTCTCTCTCTCTGTCTTATCTAGTTGTGAGTCTGTCAGGCTTCAGATCCAGCAGCTGGGTGAGAAACTAGCTGGATTGGAGTTTAAGCAGGTCTAAAGCCTGAGTAAGACAGCTAGATACCCCTCTCATCTGTTGCTAATCCACTTTAATCCCAGTTCACTTTCACTCTGAGCACAACTAGAGCGGCTTCCAGTCGATCTGAGTTCAGTCCAAACATTCTATTCACACTCAAACAGGATTAGTTCAGATTCATATCGGGGAAGACTCAGTCGCTGACAGATGCCCGACTGAAGTATGTTTAAAAAATAGCTGCTCTATAAAGGCAATTATATCCCATGCTGGAGCAAATTAATGTGCTCCTCCTCTTTAGATGTAATAGGATCCAGTAAGATTTGTTCTCATTAATATAATATGGCATAATCTTTAGGGTCCTATTAAAGGCGCATAGCCAATTCTTTTTCATTAAATTGACTCCCCTTTTTGGCATGAATGAGGCTCTTTTTCAGTGTTCAGATTTTCTAATATATGTATACTCTTATTGATGTTTTTAATGTTACTGGTGTTATTGATATGAATATTGAAAAATTGTATTAGATATTTATGTTTGAATATTATGTATTGGCATTGTTCTCAGATTTAGGCACAGATTTATGCTTCTCTTTTATGTTTTATTGCTTTAAATCATCTGGATTGTCCCATTTTGGTTTTCTGTGTTAGTTTAGCATACGTAGTGCAGTTTCATATATATTATGTATCTGTACATAATCTATAGAATCTGCTGTGTTGGCGCTGTGACCGTTGTGTTTGAATGTTGGGGGAAGGTGGTAAGCAAGAAAATATTTATAGCTGCATTATAATAACTCCTTCTTTTCTGGCTTTTTTAAAATGTCACCCCCCCCCCCCCCCCTCTCTCTCTATCTCTCTCTCTCTCAATTTTCCTCTTACTTTCACACTGTAACTTGCTTGCTCATTCCCCTGCCTTTTTCTCTTTCCCTCTCATTCCATCTATTTTTTTCTCATTCCCTCTATTTTTTTTTATTTGCTGATTTGGGTCACTGGCTGACTAAGAGACAACTCACAGCTGGCCTATAAACAACCTTCCCCTTTCAGCGGCATTAGCTTACACACACACACACACACACACACACACACAATCTCCTCTCACTCCAGCACTCAGCGGCACAAATCTCTCACATTCTCACTTGGCATCATTTGTGTACTGGGTCTTTTAAAATGAGCTTTATAGACCACTCTCTTATCCTTTGTATTTTCATGTCAAGACATTTTCTGTGCTGTTTTGACATAGAAGTGCAGTGTAGTATAAAGATTTATATAGGAAAATTAAGATGGTATTAGCAAGAACCTGAAAGAATCACCACCCCTCTTCCATGGACACTTTTAATCAATTAAAATTGTATTGATTCAGTAAATATTGATCAATATTTTTACAAATAAAATAACTAAAACATTTGAGTCAGAATTCTGCTTTAGATTATTTGATAAATATAAATAGTTTTTCTATCCTTATTCTTCAGTTGATTTTACATTCCATTATGACCCTGCCCTTTTCAATTGTCAAAAATAGGAATAGGCCTGTTTAACTTTATCATTATGCGGTAATTCAATCGTGATGTTATTATTAGGCCTATTAACTTAATCATCCAGCTGTGTTTGTGTGTTCATTTTTCAGCCCTCTGCACTTATATTGAATCACCATTTTGTCGGAATAGACCGCGAACAGCAGATTGCTGTGTTTGTTTATGAAATGGGAGTGATGCGTCAGTAATGCGATGATAACACTTTTTGAAGGGTGCGCGCGCGGGCACGGATGGACTAATTCCAACTTTTCATGCTAACAGCGAGTCAGAGAGCGCACGGTCTGCTCTAAGAGTCATTCGAAGTTAAATTACGAGAGCTCCATTTCGAAATCCAATAACCATGCGGCAGATAACGAACATACAGTGTTCGTATTAATCCCATAATCCTCTAAAATTGCTAATGACATCACTATATGCTTCCGTGCAACAGCGGCGCGAAGCGCTTATGCACGAGCCGTGGACAGGGTCCTGTGGTGAGGGCCTGTGTGTTGAGTGTTCTTTGCTGTTATGGATTCTGGGTGTGGTGGAGCCATATTGAACATTCAGGTTCAGCTCACGTGCGCATCATTTTAATTAATTCGCGCTCACCAGGCACAGACTTGGTGTGGTAACAGTCTCGCCATGCTCACCACAGCACACTCCGCCCAATTTACACCATATGCCTTCACCCGTATCTCAAGTGCTCTGTGTGTCTTGGAGAGGCGGTTGCATTTTGAGAGAGAGACAGATTAGTGTGTAGGTGTCAGAAAAAAATAATGCTTGAGTTTTGTATATACAAAGAGACTGCATTATTTAAACCTCACTTTCTGCATGCACCCACGCTTGTTTGTATAGGCTAGTGAATAAAAAATGGCCATCACGGTATGTGTGCGATTATCTGCCAGTCACTCTCTCTTGTGAATATGTATTATAGCCGCCTGCCCGTTCAGGCCCAGCCGTGACAGATGCTCACTGGGCCGAGGACACCTGCTGCTCTGGCCACAGGGGAGGGGTTAGTGGGGTGAGCAGAGAGGACAGGGTTGTGTGTTGGGAGGGGGTCTGCCGGATGGAAACAATTACAGATCAACAGTGCTGGTGAGACATGAACACAAACCCCTCTTCTTGATGGAACGTACCCCCTACTCTTGCCGTTCCCATGGTAACTCATAGAATAGCTGCGGCCTTGCAGCTGACAGCTTACCTGAATGTGTGTGAGTGTATGCGTGTTAAAGGACCCCAGGTGTGCTCTGTGAAGTGTGCGCCCCTGTAATCCGCAGGCTGGATTTTTGGGGATTACAAATCAGCCCATTAGAGCTCTCACTCTTCTCATCTCAAAACCCGCACACACAAAGGCTGCATAAAATAGACTGTCTTTTTTTTGTCTCATGCAGATAGGCGTCTTATTAATAATTTTGTGCACCGCTGTTTAGTGCAAGTTGATTCAGTCTTGAATATAACAAGATTGTGCTTGATATTAAAGCCCTGTAATATTGGTTCTTGTGGTTTTGAACCCACAGAAATATGTGAGATTGTCTTTTTGTAAAAAAATTTTTTACTCACTTTGAATTCCAACTTCAAAATCTACAGAGACCAACGCCTGTGAGACTTGAGCTATGGATCTCAGCAGTCAGCAGGACACCAACTGAGCAGGACATGAGCGCTGTCTGGTTCTGAAAAGATCAGGTGCTGTACACTCCTTTAATGGTTCAGAGATTGTTTTTTTCAGTCTTTACATTGTTACATTCACATTTGATCCAATATATTCATCAGATAAGGTTTAGTACATTATTGTAGAGATAATTTCATGTGTTTATGTGTGTGTTCACATTTACTCCAAGATATAGTCCAAGAGTTCACTGGTTCTGAAGATTTTTAATTTTTGCATTCACATTAGATCCAACATATTCATGAGATCAGGTGTAATACACCAATTTGTAACTGGCTTAGATTTAAAAAATTTTTTTAAGAATTTGATGCTTTCCTCTTTTGTAATTTTATGAATATTGATCACATTTGATCCAACATATTACTGGTTTAGGGATTATTGTTTTTAAATGTTTTTTCCTGGATTAAATTGAAGTATCTTTGTTGCACTCACATTTTATCCATTTGCATTTATGCATTTGGCAGATGCTTAAAGTGACTTGCTTTCCATTCTTTACCAGTGACTTTCATGCATGAATCAAACCCCAAGCCTTGCTATGTTTGAGCCACAGGAATGCTCATATAAATCCTTTGTGTATAAAAAGTCTTATCATTCACCAGGGTGGGCATTGAGAAATGCTGAAGTTCAGATCATATGCATTTTCATGACATGCAAGAATGTGAATTAAGGGCTCTGCTTTATTTGGGGAATGATGAGTAACACTAAATATGACTGCACTTCCCAGAGGGTGTTTGGCGAGCCGCTGAATCGCATGCGTGTAACCCATCAGTCTATCACTCAGGTTTCACAGAGGAAGCTCTCAGTTATGGGAATCCCTCTCCTCCTCACTTAATGTGATTTTGGTCTGCCGTGACTGTGTGATATAATACTATCAAGAGAGTCTAGACATACACACAGGCACGCCCGCAGAAAGAGACATGAATCTCATCCTCCACAGTCAACGAGGAAAATTCACAAATCATTTTTTTCGTGCTTAGACATCACTGGCAAATGCACAAAGAAAGCACAAGTCCTTTACCACAGTCATCTCTGCTCAGCTCAGACTACAGCACAGTGGAGCGCGAGGGCAGCTTATGGAGAGAGAGAGAGAGGGAGAGGGAGAGAGAGGGGGCGTGCGCGCGCGCACAGTATAATTGAGCCGTATGAATTTTTCAACATTCGTGGATTTGTTCCAACCGTGTCAGTGGCAGGCAGACTGCGAGACACAGATTGGTTTTTGTAACGCGCAAGTCTATTTCTGACTAAGCGTGGATTTCACATCCGCCATACGTGACACGCGCCTCTGAAATGCACCCACATGCAGTGTGATTTAAAACAGGAAAACAAAAATCATAGTTAAAAAAATGTCTCCATGTCAATTCAAACAATACATTTAAAATGAGACCGTGTCTGAATAGGAGGTAGAGCTGGCAGAAAAGAAAAAGAAAATGTGATATAAATGCAATGCACTGAATGGAATACGCCTTGGGAAATAGAAAACTGAATAAGGCACGACGTCACATGTGGACACCAATTGATTGTTACAGCCACAACCTTGTTTTATAGGTTATGGCTACAATTTTTTTTATGTATGCTATTCATCATATAGGCTATATTTAGAAATATGTATGATGATTAAATTGGTATATGGTAGGCTATATTGTGTTTGTTACATTTTATGTTTTTTAGTTCTTTCTTTTTTTGCATTACATTGTGTTTTATATATGTTTGTCTTAGCCATTGATTAAGGGAGAAGTCACTCGCTGAGACATCATCATGTGGCTTTCTGTTACAGGTGTTAATATGGAAGATGTCAGTTTTGGATACAAAGGTTGGTATTAACAGTATATAATTTAAATAATCTATGGACTTATTGAGTTTTTACGGAAATAGCCTACATTGTTCCGTTTTCACGCGTCTAATTAATTTGATCGTTTTTCATTTTGATATTGTCATATTGTCACGCCTGTAGGCTACCTCCCCAGCGGTGGACATGGCGTCATCTGAGAGGAAACAGCCTTGCGCACACTGGAACGAACCATTCCCGTATGAGAGAGAGAGAGAGAGAGAGAGAGAGAGAGAGAGAGAGAGAGAGAGAGGAAGAGAGAGAGGAGAAGAGAAAGAAAGAAGCGAGAGGGGGAGGAGTGAGGGTAGCACCGGGTTCGCTGTGAGCCATGTTGGATGTGAATGAGAGATGCTGCGCTCGTGTCGCTGCTAGCCGGAGCTCTACCAAACACCGAGAGTAGATGCGAGCTTCCCGGGATCACCGAGCGACCGGGGAGCACGGCGGAAGGAGTCGGGCGGTGGTGGATGAGCTGGCCACTTAGCCGGCGTTTGGAGAGAGAAAGAAAGACACTTCGGTTCAGAGAGAGGGGAGAAAGGGGAGAGAGAGAGAAAGGATTTCACCAGACTAATGGCTGCACTGCTACTGGACTTGGGCTCGCTTTCGCCGCTGTTGTTTCTCCTTTTCCTCAGCTCTTTGTTCACTGTTATCCCGGGGAGTGCATTAGGGCCGTGCTGCCGCTCTCTGTGCACCCACCCAGCCCCCGGAGACGCTCAAATCGCCAACCTGCCCGACGGAACGGTAGCGGGGGCTTTGGCTGGGGGCGATTGGAAGATCCACCCTGCACGGACGGTACGGTCGCATAGACGGGAATTGCAATGCGTACGGTCTAGTGCAGTGGGAACCTCCTCAGGTCCGTTGAGTACGGATTACCGGAATTCTAGTACATCAGTATCGGAACCGGCGGCGCACACCGGACGCTGTCATCCCCAGCCTTTTTGGAGTAACGGTGGCAGCGGAGAGAAGGGCGTTGTTTCTCGTGTTCTCGCCTCTCCGGTTCAGTATGGCAAAAAAAGGACTATACAAAGGACTAGAACGCGCTCGCGGCCACAGACGCACCTCGACACGGGGAGGGTTGTTGTACAAAGCTTGTTGGATAACTCTAGACCCGCAGATAGCAAATCCAGGCCTAAGCACTGCCCATGTCACCCAAAACGGGAGTTTGCCGCTGCCAAGACATCAACTCGGTCGTTATTAAAAGCCCATTCTCATTCTAATGTGGTTTCGGACGCCAATAAATTGCACAAAGCGACAGCGGAACGTCCCCTTTCAGGCACCCTGAATGTTATCGATCTCACCAGAGAGGGCTGGAACGGGTCAGGCTTTGAAAATACCCGCGGGTGCTCGGAACCGTGCGCGCGGCAGCTCTCTCTAGGGCTTGGAAGCGAAGCAAGCAGCTGTCCTGAGTCACACCGGATCACAGGTTGTTCTGAAAGGCATCCAGCCTGGCACAGCAGTAACTGGCACCGGTTCAACATTTCTCTGGGGCGCTACGCTGTTTGTGAAAGGCAAGCAAGGGAAAATACAAACACCACATCTTCAAATAACAACTCAAAAGTACAATATGTGCATGCAAAGTCTGATCGGAATAGTCTATTGAAGTATTCTTGTACTCTCAAACGGACTGATGCTCGGGATTTAATGACACAGGCTGACTGGGTCAGAACTGGGACTTGCTTTGATGACAGAAAGACTCATTATAATAGATCAACTGGGATCAGCGCTGCTCCGTCTTATATCGGTGATGTTTACAACTCTGACTCATCTGCTACTGGCACTCCCAGGGGTCATAATGCATCACATATCTACCTCTTAATCGAGCTAAACTTTCCTAAACGGTCTCCTGACTCACACATTCACATGCTTGGCAATCACACAGAGCGCGCGAGAGAATATTCAGCACCCGCTCAGTGGACAGCGCCGGTCTCCGTGCATGATCTCGCTTACTCGAGTGACTTTACTGAAAGTTTGTTGCTGAAGAATTGGAACAGTAACAATAACAACAACTGCGCCAAAAATCGTAATAATAACCACAACAACAGCAGCAGTCCTGGCGATCAAAATGCAACTGAAACTCAAAATGTTCCTGGCACTGAAGAGCGCGACTTTGTAAAAGGGGAAAGCGCACGCTCTCATTCTCCTTGCTCCGGTGCGCGTGCAGAGTGTGGTGACTACAGCGCCGACGACAGCTTAAGCGCCGATGGGGGAGCCACACGGCCGCAATTAAAGTCCGGTAAACGGGTGTCATTACAAGCTGAGGGTGTCAGCCAGCAAGAAGAGCAGCTGGAAGCCGCGCCTGAGTGCGGTAGGAGGGAGGCACAGATAGAGGGCGGGGTGAAAGGGGAGGGAAGGGGGGAGGGTGACAGACAGCATGTAGAGGGAGAAAGGGAGGAAAGCATAGAGTGGGTGATTGCAGAAGACACAAAGGACGAGACAGTGTTACAAGAGACAAATTTACTGAGAAAAAAAGAAAAAGGTCAAGGCAATGGCACCTCTCAGTCTGAAAGAGAGAGTGATGAAAACAAAGAGGGAATGTATACTGAACAAAATAAGCTTGCATATAGTGTAGATGGGGTGAGAAACACACACAAAAAGCAGTTCAGTGAGAAACTAAAAGCAGTAGAGAGCGATGAAGTGCAGAGAGGAGAGGAGCAGGAGTACAACGAAGAGCAGACAGGTATCCCTCCTGTTGGGCGCTCCCGTAGAGCTGCTAATAGACATCCCCATTTCCCCCAATATAACTACCAGGTTCAGGTTGCTGAGAACCAGCCTCCTGGTACCTCCGTCATAGCTATGACAGCTGAGGACCCTGATGCTGGTGAGGCAGGCAGACTCAGTTACAGCATGGCCCCTTTAATGAACAGCAGGTCCATGGATTACTTCCAAATCGACCCAATTACTGGCCTTCTTGCCACCACACACATTCTGGATCGTGAACACATGGACTTGCACTACTTCAGAGTTACAGTCACAGACCACGGCTCACCGCGCCTTTCTGGAACAACTATGGTGACCATCACCGTGGCTGACCGTAATGATCACTCTCCTGTGTTTGAACAAACAGAGTACCGCGAAACAATTCGAGAGAATGTGGAAGAGGGATATCCTATCCTACAGCTACGAGCAACAGATCTTGACTCACCGTCAAATGCCAATATACGCTACAGATTTATTGGAGAAAGTGCACCTGTTGCACGCTCTGCTTTTGAGATTGATCCACGATCAGGCTTGATTACAACACGAGGTATTGTTGACAGGGAAGCAAATGAGCGTTATACATTGCTGGTGGAAGCAAGCGACCAGGGGAGAGAGCCGGGCCCACGGTCAGCCACTGTTAGCGTCCATATCACTGTGTTGGATGAGAATGACAATGTTCCACAGTTCAGTCAAAAGCGGTACGTGGTTGCAGTTAGAGAGGATGTTCGACCACATTCCGAAATCCTCAGAGTCAGTGCTTCGGACCAGGATAAAGATGGGAATGCTGCTGTGCACTACAACATAATCAGTGGGAACAGCCGAGGACAGTTTGCTATTGACAGTGTTACTGGAGAAATCCAGGTGGTCGCACCGCTGGATTTTGAGACAGAACGTGAGTACACGCTGCGACTGCGGGCTCAGGACAACGGACGCCCCCCTCTCTCCAACAACACTGGAATTGTGAGTGTGCAGGTCACCGATGTCAACGATAATCCACCCATCTTTGTATCCACACCTTTCCAGGCTTCAGTGCTGGAGAGCGCTCCTATCGGTCACTCCATTCTCCACATACAAGCTATTGATACAGATAATGGTGACAATGCACGTCTGGAATACCGTTTGACGGGGACTGGCACAGATACACCATTTGTGATCAACGCTGCCACTGGTTGGGTCACAGTGAGCTCAGAGCTCGACCGTGAATCGGTAGAGCACTACTTCTTCGGTGTTGAGGCTCGAGATTATGGCGCCCCACCTCTTTCCGCCACAGCTAGTGTTACGATCACAGTAATGGATGTTAATGATAACCGACCAGAATTTCTACAAAAAGAGTATTACGTTAGACTAAATGAAGACGCAACTGTTGGAACAAGTGTGGTCAGCGTAACCGCAGTTGACCGTGATGTGAATAGCGCCGTCACATATCAAATCACTGGTGGAAACACACGTAATCGCTTTGCCATTAGCACAGCCAGTGGCGGAGGACTTATCTCCCTAGCACTACCTTTGGACTACAAACAGGAACGCCGCTACGTGCTAACAGTCACTGCTTCTGACAGAACTCTCCACGACACCTGTCAGGTGCACGTCAACATCACAGATGCCAATACACACCGGCCCGTGTTCCAGAGCGCTCATTATTCAATAAGTGTGAATGAGGACCGGCCTCCTGGCAGCACCGTGGTGGTCATAAGTGCCACAGATGACGATGTTGGAGAAAACGCACGTATCACTTACTACCTGGAGGACAATATTCCACAGTTTCGTATCGACCCTGCATCCGGAGCGATCACACTTCAAGCCGAACTAGACTACGAAGACCAGATGACATACACTCTTGCCATCACTGCTCGGGACAACGGAATCCCACAGAAATCTGACACTACATATGTGGAGGTCAACGTTAATGATGTAAATGACAACGCACCTCAGTTCCTGAGCCCCAGGTATCAGGGTGGAGTCAGTGAGGATGCTCCACCTTTCACTAGTGTCCTACAAATCTCTGCTACTGACCGTGATGCTCATGCCAATGGCCGTGTCCAGTATACATTCCAAAATGGAGAGGATGGTGATGGCGATTTCACTATTGAACCAACCTCTGGGATAGTCCGAACCGTCAGGAGACTTGACCGTGAAAGTGTTCCCTTCTACGAGCTGACTGCATTTGCCGTGGATCGCGGTGTTCCACCTCAGCGTACACCTGTACACATTCAAGTCAGTGTTATGGATGTCAACGACAATGCTCCTGTGTTCCCTGCTGACGATTTTGAGGTTCTAGTCAAGGAGAATAGTGCCGTTGGGTCAGTCGTAGCTCAAATTACAGCGACTGATCCAGATGAGGGCCAAAACGCTCAGATTATGTATCAGATTGTGGAAGGCAATATTCCAGAAATCTTCCAGATGGACATTTTTTCAGGAGAACTCACCTCTCTAATCGACCTTGACTATGAAACACGGAACGAGTATGTAATTGTTGTCCAGGCCACGTCAGCGCCGCTAGTCAGTCGTGCCACTGTGCGCATTCGACTGGTTGACCAAAATGATAATGGCCCTCAAATGCAAGACTTTCAAATCATCTTTAACAACTTTGTATCCAATCGATCCAACACCTTCCCAAGTGGGGTAATTGGACGAGTTCCTGCCCATGACCCAGATGTTTCAGATCGTCTCTACTACACTATAGATCGTGGAAATGAGCTGCACCTGCTGCTGTTGAACCACACGAGTGGGGAGATCCGCCTCAGCCGGAAACTGGACAACAACCGACCATTGGTGGCCCCGATGCTCATCACCGTCACTGGTAAGACCAAAAGAAGGAGGGAAAGATGTGAGGCAGAGGGGGAGGGAGAAAGAAAAGGAAGAAATGGGGAAATGAGGCAAGGGCTATTAAGGTCATGAGGATGAAATCAAATCAGGTCAAATTGGTTTTGCTAACTCTTTTCTTCAGAGCTCTATTATGAAATATTGCTGAAGGCAATGTGTCAGTGTGCAGAGTCTATGTAAGTGGCAAAATGGAAAGAATAGAAGATATCTTTGCAGAGAGCTGACCCTTGACTTGCATTTTTCCCTCTAAAGACATTTAGCGATCAATGTAAATTACTTTATGCTGGCACGATTTCTTACTGATATTAGCAGGTAACAATACCTTTTAGGAGTCTCAGTGGTAACATGAGAGAGTGTAAGTGCTGAAACGAGCATTGCTTGGCCGCAACGGCTGATGTTGTTGATGGCGTTGCTGGGAAGTGTACATAATTGTGGCTTTTGAAAGGTTATATATGGTGATTTGTTATTTACAGACATTGTGACTAAATGGTAAATTTATCAAGATGTGTTGGTTTTGTGGCTGTTTTGTGTTTATCTATCACTTAGAAAAAAATGTCCTACTTGACTTGAAAAATATTGCTGATTTTCCGTGTGTGTGTGTTGGCATATAGGCATATAGGTTGGGTAGTTTGTAAGACTGCAGTGTTGGACAGCTCAGTTACCCTCTGGTCAAATTCTAACTCTCTCTCCTCTGAGGAAAGCTTCCGTTTCCATCCCCCTCTTGCTCTTCATTCCTCATTCATTTTTTTTGCTTCCTTGCTTTCTATCCCTTTCTTTCCCTTTTTTTCTCTGTTGGGTTAAATAGTATAAATATGTGTTTCTAAATGAGCGGAGCAGCTTATGCATTATTTGACTTTATCAGAGTTTTGATGTCCCAAGGGAAACGGAAGGTTAATTTGAAGGAATTTCCTATGAAATAATTCCTTTGTATTCTAATTCACCCAGAGAAACACCAGTTACAGTTTCCTAATGAGCACATCTCATTGTCTGTATGATGAGATGACATGGTTTGAAGCTCAATGTCGCTTTTATCTTGTTATTCTCCAAACAAGGCTTGTATGGATGTGATTAGTTCTAGTGTTTATTTAGCTACGCCTTTAATGATGTGATGTACAAAATGCACATTTGAGGTGTAGCCAACATCATTATTTGTCTCAGAGATAATGCATGTATTTCAAAATAAGTGTGTGTATGTGTGTGTGTGCATACTGTTAAATGTAGTTTAATAGAGGATTACATACAGCCCTCTTATCTTGCATGCTCTCTCTCTCTCTCTCTCTCTCTCTCTCTCTCTCTCTCTCTCTCTCTCTCTCTCTCTCTCTCTCTCTGTTCTACTTTACTTTGAGTGTAATAGGACGTCCTTAGGGGAAGCTTGGCTTTGGAAACAAACGGAGCACAGTAATCAGCTGTCAAACTAGTGCCCAAGATTGTGTGTGTGTTTGTGTAATCAGATGGTTTAATATTCGTTCATGCAGCCATCTACATTGTTTATGCCTACATCTGGGTTTGTTTGAGCATATATTAAGTTTGTGTGTTTATACACATGTGTTTGAGTGTGTAAGTGTTTGTAGTTGAGTGCCTTTTGGCTGATGGGGTAGGAATATATTTCCATGTGACTAATTCCAACTATGAAGGGCAAACACATCTAAGCATTTCACTTTATTTCTGTCCGCAAACCACACATACAGTGACCCATGACACCTGGGGCCTGTTTTGGTCATGCTAAGTTTGTAATTTCAATGTTTAGAAGTTTGTCAAATGTGAGAGGTGCTGTTGTGAGAATTTGTCAGCATGTGCATGTATCAGGTTTGTTGTGTCAGGTCGTGAAACCTGAAAAAAACTATAGGAACCTACAAAACCTATGTCTTTGTTTATTTCATGTTTTTGTGAGCTGGTAAAAGGTATTTGCATGTTTTCCTACGACCCCAGCAAGAATTGCATCAAACACACTCTCACAGACAGTTATTTCTAACAATCCCCTTGTGCAAAACAAGCCTAAAATAAAGTTCACTTTAGAATGGGTAAGGGAGCTAGATTATAAAAGATTAAAAGGGTCTGATAGAGAAGTAGAGAGAAATACAATGAAGATAGAAGACATGATGGGTTTAGGGAATGTGTATAGGAGGAAGAAGAAAACAGACTGAGGAAGTGAAGATAACAAAACACTGAAGTGTGGAATAGAGACTTGGGAAATGGAGGGAGGTGATTGAACAGAAGGAATAGAAAGAGGAAAGACTCTCTGAGTTCAGGTCTATGCTTTGAACAGCTGAAGGAAAATTATTTCAGATGAAAGAAATGTAAAATTGCCCTCTTTGAAACCAACCATACAGCTCTCAACATGCTTTATGAATGGCTGTATATGGAATGCTTCTGTTTGTATTTGTGCCTGCACTTACAAATCATCTTCATAACCAGTATTTTGATCTGGTTTTCCAGTAAAATATAAAAATATTATAAACAAGATAAATGTAATTAAAATCTAAATGCACTATATAATAAGACGTCTTCGATAAATCTTGAAGTATTATTACAATTTAAAGTTAAAGTTAATATATTTTAAAATGTGATGGTAAAGCTGCATTTTGATCATTATGATCCTTCAGAAATTATTCTGTTATGCTGATTTGGTGCTCAAGAAACATTTCGTATTATCCATGTTGAAAACAGTTGTGCTGCTTAATATTTTTGTGGAAACCATGATATATTTTTTCAGTGTTCTTTTCAGTAGAGCTTTACTTTTGTAAAATGATAAATGTTTTTTACTGTCAGTTTTGATCAATTTAATTAATCCTTGCTGATCCATCTTACTGCCCTCAAAATTGTGAATAGTGTACAATATAGAGCAATTGTTTAGGAGTTATAATCAGTGGCTGAATAGAGTATCCTTTAAAAGTTTTTTTCAGGCAATCAACTCTCTTAACGGTCTAAAGTGACTATATATATATATATATATAAAAAAATGTATTCTGGGACCTGTTAAATTTAGCTATGTAAGTGTAACCAATCCGATTTGAGGGACATGTTTACAGTTTATGTCCAGTTTAGGCTTACAACAAGGGTTAAGGGACTTCTACCTCATTTATTCACATATTATTTCCCTCTGATTCTGAGAAGTTATGGGCACTACATTTCCGGGCAGGAATGTTGTTCTAAGATCAACAAAATAATTGTGTTTATAATTATATATCTTGCTTGGCAAAATCACGGTGACTTCCACTGACTGCTAATGTCAGATGCCATAGACAGATATTAAACAAAGAGCAAGCAAACACACACACATGCTGGTGATTTGACTTATCCTCTGTGGGAGTTTGAATGTGTTGATTTAATCAGCATGAATAATATTTTTTTCCTGTTGTAAGCTTCATTAATCATTTAAACAAATGTTTTGTTTAGTTTTATTAAGACGATGAGTTACCAGTGTGTTATGTGTTACCCAGGGGTTATACCCCTGCACATGTTAGAGTAATTACAATTATTTACTTGTTAATTTGCCATAATTGCTCTTATTTGTTTGACCTCAGTGCTTACTGGAATATGACAGAAAAATAATAGATAAGATAAGAAATTGCTGATTTGCTTCTGTTGTGTTTTGCGCCATGTGCTTTTCGAGTGCATTAGTTTAATGGCTGCATGGTGCTAAAGAGAGAGATGGGGACTGTTTTCGGGAGGTCAGTAGGGAGTCACTGCCTTATAATCCTGTAATCAAACCAGCTGCCTCCTCGCACCCTTCCCCCTACCTCTCCTGTACCTCGTTCTCTCCCCCCACACCTTCTTTTTGTCCGTCTTTTCCTCATTTCAGTCTCCACAAACACACATTCCCGGGTCTCTTGTCTGCTTGATATTGCCTTCATCTTTCTGACGTCTATGTAAACACTCCTGCTCCCCTGCCTCCATCCTTCCTCTTCTAACCCGTTCTCGCTCTCTCCATCTCTCTCTCTCTCTCTCTCTCTCTCATCTCTTCTCTCTCTCTCTCTCTCTCTCTCTCTCTCTCTCTCTCTCTCTCTCTCTTCCTCTCTCTCTCTCTCTCTCTCTCTCTCTCTCTCTCTCTCTCTCTCTCTCTCTCTCTCTCTCTCTCTCTCTCTCGCACAGGGTGGCATTTCATCAAAGGAGGATATAATCTCCTTAGACACTGAGACATCCAGTGACATTAAAAACTTCAAGCTCACGCTCACAAATTTAGCTTGACAAACAAGACTTTATTTCTTACAGCAGTTCAGTCAAACACCTCATCACTGTGGAAAAACTACAAATATTTTGAGCTAAACTGTAATTTACAAACAGTACATGCAAACACTGTTTGGTGTGGTGAGTCAAGCAGGATTAAAGGATCTTTAAAGATCTTTTTAGAATTTTACCTTAATATATGCAGTCTGTATAGCTGTTTCTGCATGTAAAATGTCTGCAAAGTTTTAAAGATCAAAGTGCATGACAAATAAAGTTGTCGTCTCCTAAAAGAAGGAATCGCTTCTGAACTTCCGTAATGAGTTGTCAGCAATTCCAGCCTTACTTCCTGTTACATATCTACGTAACAACGTAACAAATTTGCATAATGCTAGTCTCTGATCTTCAATGCTACCTGCGAACAACGTCTACTTTAACCCACGCTCATTGTATTTATACCACTGCTATTTGTTTTGTACCCTAAACTTAACACGATTTTTTTTTTTTTAAGTAGAAGCACTGAAATTGCACACTTTACCTTTTAAGAATGTCAATTTGTTATAAATTTGGGTTATGGATTAACATGGCAGGTGTGGTTGAGTAGAAAGCATGTTTTGTTTCTGTCTGTGTGTTTGAGAGAGAGAAGTGGGGGATGGAAGGTGTATTTTATGAGAAATGCTTATCAGCATGAAAGGTATGACTTTTAAGTGGATGACATTATGATCTAACGTCTCTCTTCCACCCCTCCCCCCTTCATTTTATCTTCTGTGCTTTTATTCTTTCCCATCCTTGACTCCTTACCAGCCTCCAGCAGCCTCACCCCAATCTCTCTCTCTCTCTCTCTCTCTCTCTCTCTCTCTCTCTCTCTCTCTCTCTCTCCCGCTCAATCTCTGCTGAATCATTTCCTCTTTTCTTCTCTTCTTTCACTCAATTTAAATCGACTTTAGAGTGAACCATATTCATGCACTTAATTGCAAAGACATTTTTAATGTATTCAGGGGGGAAAATCATTCAGAAAATGGAAAAGCAACTGTGAAAATGTCATAATTGTTGTACAAACAGCAAGGACATACTGAATAACACGATTTGGAATTGGACTGGCAGGGTGTTTGTGGTACTGGAGTATCAAAGCCCTTCAAACACTAGCATGCTTCACTGGTCACTATAATGATAATAGTGCAATGGTGTGTATTTTCAAACTCACAGCCCAAAAAGTGGTGCATGGTCCAAAATTAAAGCCAGTGGCTGTAATATTTAAACCCAAACTATTTTTACCCTCCAAAAGAAATATTTTATCCTCAAAAGAAAAAAACCCAATTTAGTACCATTTATGTTTGATTGCATTGGGGCATTATTTTCATGATAATTAATCAAATTTCCATCAACTGTCATCACTTTATTACAGATCAACGTCAACATTGATATATGATTTAAATATATAATTTATACATCATAGTTGTATTTGTTGGACAGTATTTCTGTATCGTTTTACAGTAAAAAAAAAAAATGAAGGCGTCACATTAGCCAAAATTTAGCCTACAAAACCAAGCAGCTGTCTATTGGTCAATGCTGCAAATTTATGTGGGAAAATAATGCAACATCTGCATGGGGAAATGTTTGCTTTCATGCGAAATGTTCGATCATGTGGATTACAATTGAAATTACTGGATTTCACCCGCAAAATGCCGCTAGTGGTAAAGGTTTCCTCACAACATGAAAATAATACACAATGAATGAAACACAGTAATAAATGAACCTGGTTTTAAAAATCGACTACAATTTCTACGTACAAAACATAATGTCTGAAATGTAATCTGGACATGTTTACATTGGGTACACCCACACATTTTCTGATCAGTCACAAAAAACCTTGAATCTTTTCATTATTTTCTCTATTCATCTTTCCAGTTTGCTCTCTTTTCTATTCTAAACTGTCTGTGACTGTGTATACCCAAAGTTGTATGTGCATTTGTGTGTGTATGAGCATAAAGTATGTGTGCATTTGATGGACACATGATTCACTGCGCAGCATGTTGCTTATTTCACAGTCAGTGAGCTGTAGATGAAATCACAGGCTGTACTGACACCGACCCGACTCACTTCATGTTGAGATGGACCTCTGAAGTAGTACAACTCTCACAGCAGCATTAAAATGTTTCACATTACAACAAAGTACAACATAGACTGTGACTATCAGAGAAACTAAAGTGATGTTTTGATAGAGCTGTCAGACATGTTCTTATCACTTAACTTACAAAAAGTGATTTGACATTCTGCTTTTACACATGCTGTGATACAGGGCAAGGCTTGTCATTTTCATGCTTATTATCTCTCCTTAACTCACTTCATCTTCCTTTTGTCTCCTCTCTGTGTGTTTCTCAGATGGCATTCACAGCGTCAGCGCCCAGTGTGTGTTGCGGGTTCTCATCATTACGGAGGAGATGCTCAGCAGCAGCATCACTGTGCGACTCCAGAACATGTCCCAGGAGCACTTCCTGTCCCCGCTGCTCACTCACTTCCTGGAGGGGGTGTCAGCAGTGCTTTCAGTCTCTCCTGATGATGTGTTTGTGTTTAACGTGCAGCCGGATGCAGATGCAGGAAAGGTGCTCAACGTTAGTTTCTCCGCGGCTTTGCCGGGAGGGCAGTTTTTCCCATCAGAGGCTCTGGAGGAGCAGCTGTACCTCAACAGACCTAGACTTAACACCCTCGCACATATGGAGGTAAGACAAACACACACACACACACACACTCACACACTCACACACTCACACACTCTCTCTCTCTGAGGCCTCATGGAGTATTTAGACATTTAAACAATATTTAACGTATGAATTTCATTCTATTAGATAAGGAAATACAAATCTTTTTTTTTTTTTTATAAATGTCATGTATCTATAATTTGTTTGTCTTTTGTTAAGGCTGCATTTATATAATAAAAGAGACATTGTGAAATATTAATACAATTTAAAGTAATTGTTTTCTATTTAAATTTATTTTAAAATGTATTTTTTTCCTGAAATTTGACATTTTCCTGAAAGTTGAAATTTTAGCACCAGTCTTCAGTGTCACATGATCCTTCAGAAATCATTCTAATATGATGATTTGCTAATAAGAACATTTCTTATTATTATCAATGTTGAAAACACTTGTGCTGCTTAATATGTAACCGTAATACTTTTTTTTGTTAGTTTTTTTATGAATAGAAAATTCAATAGAACAGCATTTATGTTTATTCTTTACTGTCACTTTAGATCAATTTAATGTGTCTTTGCTGAATAAAAAAAAAATCTTCCTGACCCAAAACTTTTGAACGGAAGTTAATTTTTTATGAAATAAATAAACTTTTCAAATTGACAAAAAGGTAAATCTAAAGTTATTTATTCAATTCATAGTTCAATGAAACAATAAATTAATTTAACTTAAAAAAAATGTGCAATTACAAATTTATTTTCTTCATCTTTTTGCCAAATACTTTTCTTTATCCATTTGCCAGTTGTTGTTTTTTTTTTACATGAGAGCAACCAATAAATGTTTGACTGAATTTTAAGGCATGCTGAATATATTGATCATTTATAATCTCCTATAATTTTGGGGGGAACTACACACACAAGTTCAGACAAACGCTTAAAAGCACCTTTTGTTGTGTATTACGGCAGGTTCTCCCATTTGATGATAACGTGTGCTTGCGTGAGCCATGTCAGAACTACATGAAGTGCATCAGCGTCCTCCGCTTCAACAGCTCCGCTCCCTTTATCGCCTCCCCTTCCACGCTGTTCCGGCCCATCCATCCCATCACAGGCCTGCGCTGCCGCTGCCCGGCCGGATTTACCGGAGATTACTGCGAGATTGAAATAAACCTGTGTTACTCAAACCCCTGCATGAATGGAGGAGTGTGCGCTCGCAGGGAGGGAGGCTACACCTGCATCTGCCGAGAGGATTACACAGGTGAGAGTGGGATTGTGTGTTTCAGTGAGAGATGTGTTATTGTGTCTTTCTAGATGATGGGGAGTCTTGCAAAGACTTGCGAAAGAACACACTTTGCGGTTTATTCTGGCCAAGAATCGCCCACTGGTTTACACTGCCAAAACAAACAGTAACATTTCAAATGTGCACTAAAGTTGGCTGTTGGATGTACAGTAGAATGGTGAGAATCATGTTCATACTGCCCAACAGACTGCAACGGATCCAACAAACCCAACAACTTTTGGCATTTGATGTTTCTTGGTTAGACAGGAAAAGGATAAACTATATAGATTTGATGCTAAGAGTAGGACTGGGTATAGACACAGATCTTTTAATTACATTCCAATTAGGTTCTGATTAACAAATTAGTTAACAAATTCAATTTAATTCATTTTCAGATATGTCAGTTGTAATGTCCATTTTGTATATATATATAGTATGAATGAAAGAAATTCTCAGCTAATGCTTTAAATTATTTAAGGAACCTTTTTACGTGGTAAACATATGAATTTACGGTAATTAATAATCTTAAAACAGAAGAATATCAAAGTGCAGTAAATGGAAAAACTGTTTGTACAACAAACACGTGTGTTTATAATTAAATAAGAAATACCAGTTTTGCACCGAAAGCAGGAACATTACATTTACAAATGGCCGCGCCTTCTCTTACGTAAAAAAATAAGGGGTTGTAACTTTTGGACTTCAAATACTGGTAAAGTAATAAATACGGAGTCTATACATAGATTTGTTTTGCTGAGGGCAATCAATCTTGGGATTTTCAATATTGATTATTGAGTAATCATCTAGTTTTTTTGAGATCGTTCAAATGAATATCACGATTAATGATAAAATCAATATTTTAACCCAGCCCTGGCCATGTGCGCCTCCAACGTTTCCAAATCCAGTTTCTAGTTTTTCTAAAGAGGCACTCGAATTGTGCAGCAGCCTGCCAATCCAACATTGCCAGTTTTCTGTTCAATATGCATCAGATGGCCAGTGAAGGGTCTGTGAGCGATCCGTGGGCGCACCATCTGATGCTGAGACTAGACGGTGGTGGGGCCTGGTGGAACAGCACAACTGTTAACCGTTTGTTTTTCAGTGTGTGTGTGTGTGTGTGTGTGGCCATTGGGGTTAAACAGACCTAAACTCTCAGCAGTGAAGTCATTCTGAAGTTAAATGAGCAACTCTTACAAACGCTGCAGTATGAGAGAAAGTGACAGAGAAAAAGAAATCCAACGGAAGGATGAAAGCAGGGGCAGATGCAGGATCCCCCCGAGGGCCGTACCATGCGTGTGGGGGTTGGGTAGGGTGGTTTAGCCCAAGAGAAGAAGAATAGCTTTGATGAATTAAACATCATTTTAACGAAGGGGAGAGAATACATTACCAAATAGTCTGGATAGGTACAGGGGAGTGGAGCGAAACAGAAAGAGAACGAGAGTGGAAGAAAGAGGGTGAAGTGCTCTTAATAGTAAGTTAGGAAGTGAACAGCTGGAGAAGAGAGAGAGAGAGTGAGCACCAGACACAAATATAAAAGGACAAAAGTATCTAGAGACTAAAGATAGAGAGACTAAAGATGGAGAGATATTTGTAGAGAGGGTTTTAGCCCTTCCCTGCTGGTTTTTAAGTGATTTAGAGTCAGCTGAGAATCAATGGAGATTTGTTTAAGTGTGCGCTGGTGTGTGTGAGAGCATGTGTGTGTACTTAAAAGCTCACCTTTTGTCCATGTCTAGATAAACGCACTTGAATGCTCTTTGCTTTTATGTAGGTGAATATCATGTGCTATCACTTGTGTTTGTTGCGGATATGTGAAGAAGACAATTCTATTTTTTGTTTTTGGACTTTAAGATGAACTTGTATACCTCATTGTTAACTGTGAGAATGTGTTTGTATTTTTGAGTTTGAGCATGTTTGTGTGTGCGTGCGTGTGTGTGTGTGTGTGTGTGTGTGTGTGTGTTTTCTGTCAGTTCTGGTTGAGAAGTTTAAAGAAATTACTGTTGGTCTGTGTGTCAGTAAGTGCTCTGTGAGCAGGAGCAGTCAGTGTGAAATGTTTTCTCAGAATTGCGTGTGTTCATGTCAAACAGTCCATATGGTTTAACTAGGGCCAGGAGCGGAGGAGAAACACTTTGAAAATGGAATTGGCAAACATGTTAAATAATAATAAAACATTCTAAAAGCAATTTAATTAAATTCTTATGATATTTCTTGCAATATTGGAACACTCTTTCTTTTACATTCAGCACCTCTACTTACAATAAACTATATAATTAAGCAGAAGATCATTTATGATAAAACTAGATTTAAAAAAAATTCAAGACAAACTTTAATTAGTAGTTTAAAAGTTTCATAAGTAGTATCTCATACAGACCGGTAAATAGATATATTACTATGTTAGGGTGATTCTGAATGATCAACATATTTATTGTATTGAAATTTGCCATGATTTTATGCTCACTGTCTGTCTGTAATAAGCACATATAGATCAATTGCCAAAAAAAAAAAGTAGGCCTAGCAAATTATTAAAAATAATTTAAATATCACACAAATTGTATTTATATAAGCCATGACAACAATTTATATTACTTCATGTAACATTAAATAATGAATATAAGGTTTTCTCTTTTATGAAATATATTAATTATATATTTTAGTTGGTAATATATGTGAGTTGGTGTTCAGGTTTCAGGGATTTTTCCTGCTTCTATATTTTTATTCTGGGCAAAGCGACGTATTTTAAGTTGGCTTTTGAACATTCAGTGCTGCTGTCAAGAGGAATGTGCACTTAAATCCTTTTCTCTTTGCATGTGATATGTTTGTAAGCTATGATGAATATGCTAATTCCTCTTGTTGAATATGCAGATAACTCTGTCTAAGTAGCCATAGGATAAAGGCTGGACTGAGCTGCTTTAAATCTGCAAGTCCATGTGTCTTGTGGGTTTTGGTGTGTGCGTGTGTGTGTGTGTGTGTGTATGTGTATGGCTGGTTTGTATTCATATTGAGCAGTTGCTGTAGTGTAAACATTGATGGTTTGTTTGCATGTGATGTGTATCTGTCCATATGTGCGTCCTGAGGCATTTTGCTGTATGTGTGTATATTTCTGTAGTGGGTCAAAGTTTGAAGTGCTTTTAAAGGCAGTATTTTCATACTCCCACTAAAGGGAGGCTGAGATGTCTACATGTGTGTCTGTGCCAGAGGTTTGTACATGCATGGCCATTAATGTGCTTTATTTAACCAGTGCCAGAGGCTCACCACCAACACAATGCTGGAACATCACAATGCCAGAATTTGGCTCACATTTGGCTCAGCAACATAAAGCCTAAGGGCAGGATCTGCTGATGTTTCAAAACCCAGACAACAAGCTGCTTTATGAAGGAGTGTGTGTGTGTTTGTCTGTTATTGGTCCATTGGGGGTTTCCCCGTCTACAGGTTTTTACAGAGTTTATACACATTGCGTGTGTGTGTGTGTGTGTGTGTGAGCTAGATCCCTGCTTATATAGTGATGGTACAATTGTTTAATTATATAAAATTATTTAGAACAGTTACTTTAATGTTCAGCTTTTTAAAATTTGACATAAAGCTGTGATAATTGATTCATGGATCAAGTAAAAAAAAAAAAAAATGGTAATGTGGTTTAGTTCCATTCACTCCCTATTCCCAGCATGCAATAGGGCATGAATAATTATTAGGATTTCATTTTGGAGTGTTTACCAGTTTTATTTACATTTTATTGCCACATTTGGTATTGTTTTGTTCCACCTGTAAAATCAGATCTGAATGTGAGGGTAGCGCTTTAAGCGCACTAAATGATCGAAGAAGTCTGACAAGTCTGTTGTTTTACTGGAAGATCAAGCTATTTTTAAGAATTATTTTTGGTGTCTTTGCCTTGTTCTTAAAAATTACAAGCTCAAAATGTTTCGCAATAACATAAAAGATTTGCATTAATGATTTATTCACAACAAGATATACCGGTAATAACAAATGTATGTTGCACAATAACATGCATTTAGAAAATGGATTCCATAGACTTTCATTTCATGCCGACTTGAACAACATTAATTAAACAAATTATTTTAATAGGCATTTCAATAGGCGCGTGTTAAAAAATGGACAGATTTTGAGTCCTGAGAACTTGACATTTTAAATAGTCAAAGTATTTAGTAAAGAAAATTGGGATGCCTGATATTAAAATCTGGCCAATACCAATAAGCCATATAATTTTTTTATGCTACGGCCAATAACTGATACATGTAAATGGCCGAAACTAAAATTATGAAGTATTTTGTCTAAATAAATCAAAATAAAATGCTAATGCTACAACTGAATTTATATTAAAATATATACTAAAACGGATATTTCTTTTGATTTAACAGTTTACATTTAACAGTGTTATTAAATTATTAGGGTTTTTAAAAATTATCTTCAAAATATCAGCACCTAATTTCAAAGATCAGCATCTAAAGATCAGCCAAATTGAATTGAAGAAGTGTCAATGTGTGCACGTGTATATTTGATGTGTTTTCTCTGTGTGTCTCAGGCGAGCGTTGTGAGTTTGACCGGCGTGCTGGACGGTGTGTGGCAGGCGTTTGTCGTAACGGTGGTACGTGTCGTGAGCTCTCCGGAGGGGGATTCAGGTGTGAGTGTCCTGCAGGAGGTTATGAGAAGCCCTACTGCTCTGTCACCACCAGATCCTTCCCGCCAAAATCATTCATGATGTTCAGGGGGCTCCGTCAACGGTTCCACCTCTCCATCTCTCTCTCGTAAGTACATACATGGACACGCTGCGTAATGTAAAGGCATGTAGTCTGATCTTTAGTCATGTGTCAAGTCCAAAACTATGACAGAATTTTTTTTATATATAATTTAGGATTTTTTCTGAGATAGGAGAGATTAATTTAAAACAGTAAAAATATAAATATATTTTTATATTGTATGAATGTATACATATTTATATATCATAAATTGTATTTTCCCCTCTGTAATCTATTTCTTACATTTTCTTTTCTCTCTTTCATGCTCTGTTCATGAGAAAAGCTCCTTAGCACTCTTCTTTCATCCTGTTTTTTTCTACTTCCCCTTGTGAGTGTTATTTTCTGGTCACGTGCTTGATGTGATTGGTCAGGGTTTGGTTGCTGTGGCACAGAGGTAATATAATGGATGTTTGTTGTAATCTCCAGGGTGACTAAAACAGAGCTATTTTATTTATTAATATGGTCAAATATCAACACATCCAGAAAGGGCACAACCTTCTCTCATCTCCCTAGACACGCCAGAATATGAAATCCTTCTCTCTCTCGGTTAAAGCCTGGCCTCTCTGCACTGAAAGATAACCATTGTGGTACAGTGTGCAATTTACCAACTGGCCATGTCCTATAAAAACTCTTTTAAATCTAAAAGTCTTTGCTCAGGATAGCGTAAACAGGGTCCATCTCTCTCACAGCTTAGGCCTTTTGTCAGCGTTTTGTCTGGACCAAACTAGTGCATTTGTGAATTTTTGAATGCTTTCCATCCAAAGGCATTTCAGCTATACATTTATGTATCAAAAAGAGATATTATTATTTTGGCTTTCATTTGGCAATTTAGTAGAAATGAAATCGCAATTTCAAATTATTATTTATACAAAAAATGTTTTTAACATGCAGTCAGTGAGTTTTGCCTTAACATTAATGAATCTTATTTATTTATTTATTTATTAATGTATTTGTGGTTAATAATTAATATTTTGTATTAATAATTAATCATTTTATTTTGTTTTTATTTTATTTTTAATCAGTTTTTATTTTTATATTTTTTATTTATTTAAAGTTTTAGTTATTTTGTTGTGTGTTTTTGTAATTTTTAATAGTTTTTAAAATGAGGTCTATTTAGTTTGTATTAATTTGTATTCCAGTTTTAGTGTTAGTTATTTTAGTACATCAAGTTAAACTAAATGAAAATGAGAAATGTTGCTTTGGCAACTAGTTAAAATAAGTAGAGAATTTTTATTTTATTTTATGGGTTTAGTGTATTATTATTAAATAATAACCCTGGTTTAGAATGCATAATGTAATTTAAAAAACATGATACATGATTAATAGCTTTCTCTAAAGCAATGTGAAGTAAACTCATAAGAACCCCTCAGTATTGCTCTACATGTGCACACTTTTTGACTTGAAAGCTCTAATGGATATTGTTTGCTGATCCCCCTGCCATGAAACCGTCCCATGTTGACTGGAAATTGAGTTCAATTCATTTAGAGATCAATTTCTGCTGAGTGTTCTTTAAGACAATTTGTGGGCATTACATTATTATACACTCTAAATGGACCTGTTCTGATTCATTCCAGATCTTTGATGAGCTTTAATTGTGTTTTATAGGTTTGCCACATTGGAAAGTAATGGTTTGCTCTTCTACAATGGCCGGTTTAATGAGAAGCACGACTTCCTTGCTTTGGAGATACTGGACGGACAAATGGTTCTTAAATACTCCACAGGTAAAGAAGAGTGAATGTGTGTGCTAAGAGTTTTACAATAAATCCTGGACCCATCTATGGTCCAAATGTGGGATTACATAATATGAAAGGGTTGCGGTGTGAATTTTGTGAGTCTGTCCTTTTCCACAGGTGAGTCGTCTACTCTGGTGAGTCCGTACCTGCCTGGTGGAGTGAGTGATGGCAACTGGCACACCGTTCACATCCATTACTACAACAAGGTGAGAAAATGCTCTGGAGAAGCTGAATTTTCATTTTTGGGTGGACTATTCCTTTAAATATTAAGTATTCTTCTGTTACTATGGATTTTTTTACTATTGAACTTATAACGTTTCCTTATATTCAGAATGTAGTTGTGTGCTTTGTGTTTGTGTACTTATGGGGAAACATTTGTGTATGTATCCTAGCCAAAGCGAAGTGTTAGCGGTGAGGTTCAGGGTCCATCGGATGAGAAGGTCGCTGTCTTGAGTGTAGATGACTGTGATACGGCCGTTTCTCTGAGGTTTGGCACTCAGCTCGGCAACTATAGCTGTGCTGCACAGGGGAGACAGACCAGCAGCAAGAAGTGAGCGTGCACACACTCACACATACACATTTATGTTCACATTGCACATGTTGGTTTCGCTCAGGAAAACTCGTATAGCATTTCTCTCATTCTCTCATTCTGTATTGTTTCTCTCACAGGTCTTTGGATCTGACTGGCCCGTTGTTTTTGGGTGGAGTTCCTAACCTGCCGGAGAATTTCCCGTTTGGTACAAGAGAATTTATTGGCTGCATGAAAGACCTGCACATTGACAACAGACCAGTGGACATGGCAGGATTCATCGCTAATAATGGCACTTTACCCGGTGTGTGTGTGTGCATTATGTGATGATAGTGACGTTCTGTTTCTCTGTAATGACATCAGCATACACTACCCCTCAAAAGTTTGGGATTCCACAAAAGTATTAAGTAGCACAACTGTTATTTACATTGATGATAATAAGAATGTTTCTTGAGCACCAAATGTGACACTGAAGACTGGAGTAATAACTGCTAAAAAAATAATCACAGAAAGAAATTACATTTTTAAATATATTAAAATAGAAAACAGTTATTTTAAATTGTAATAATATTTCACAATATTACTTTTTTCACTGTATTTTTGATCAAATAAATGCATCCTTGATGAGCTTAAGAGACTTCTTTCAAAAACATGATAAATCTCACCAGCCCCAAACCTTTGTACGGTAGTCTATACTTCCTTTTGTGAGCGTTTGTGGTCATTTTTGGCCTGTTATTGTCTGCTGTCATCGTGATTGTGCTGTAAATGTCTTTTTTTTGTGATTGGCTGCAGCATTTGTGATGTAATGTTCTGTCTTTATTAGGTTGCAGCGCCAAACTGCCTTTCTGTAAATCAAACCCGTGCCAGAATGGCGGCACATGTCGGGTGAGCTGGGAGACGTATTCCTGTGACTGCCCTGTTGGATTTGGAGGGAAGGACTGCAGCTTAGGTGAGATCTACATAAATGATTGCTCTGTTGATCTTTAAGTGAATCTTAAATCAGGATGCTAGTATCAAACAGGAACTATTACTAAATGTTAATGTCATGATGGCATTGCTTATGATGGTAATGTTGGAATGATACTTTCACAGTGATGTCCCACCCTCACCGTTTCCTTGGAAGCAGTGCACTGTGGTGGGACCTGAAGAATGAGGTCACCATCACCACACCCTGGTACATGGGCCTGGTGTTCCGCACCAGATCAAAAGAGGGAGTTCTCCTGCAGGCTCAAGCTGGACAGTACACCAACTTGATCTTTCAGGTATACTCACTTATAGAAATGCATGCAGGAAGGAAAAGAAAACAACTAGAAAAGCTTTAACCCTTTCAAAGTTATGGTCTGTTCTGCATCTCATTACTAATAAGAATTACTTTTAAAGAGTTGCATTTCTTTCCTGCACTGTTTTTTTAATGTGTCAGCCAATAAAGTGACATGTTTGGTTTTATTATAATTTTTTTATAATAAATGAATTATTTAAATGTACATTTACGTATTTAAATTTGATTTAATTTAAATTTTAATATCAAAATTAACTGTAAACTGTTGTAACTGGTATTTTAACAGAAGTGTTGTAGATTCACATTAAATAATCTAATTGGTGGAAGGAGGAAGTCCACTTTATTTTAATACAATTGTAGCAGTAGTTTCTTAATGTGTTTAGCTACTATTTTTTTCATAAGCATTTCATTTTAATTTAGATAAAACAATGGAAGAAATATGAATTGAAGGCAAGCACTAAGTAAAATCAAAGGATTGAATCCTCCATGAATTATGAACCAAGCTTTTCCTGTGGTATTCTGATGCTCTCTGGCAATAAGGAAAAACCTGGCCTTGTTTGCCTTCAAATATTCCAAGAAATGTCTTCATTCATTAAGAGCCTGATGAAAGAAAAACATTATCTGTTTCAGGGTAGAAAACAAACATTTTCTCTGGAAGCACAGTGTTAATTACATAAAATTAGCTTGACTTCCCATAGCACTTTGAAGTAGACAATTCTGCGTCGAACTCCAAAGGCTCCAGATACTTAGCTGATCAAATATAACTCGCATATCCTATGCAAACAATAAATCAAGTATGTGTCTGATTCCAGGTGGTTTCTGGTCAGTTGGTGTTCTCTGTGGCACGGGGTTCGACTCGGCCGGTCAGGTTGAGACTGGATCAGGTTCAGGTGTGTGATGGACGCTGGCACGACCTACAGCTCGAGCTCCGCGATGTCAGGAGCGGCAGAGAGACTCGATATATTGCTACAGTACGACTGGACTTTGGACTGTATCAGGTACACACACTTACATGCACACATAAGTGGTCCGCTGACTCATTGTTATAATCCCGTGTTGTAATCCATAATCTAAAATTCTGGAATATCACATCTTAATCTTTGTGGATTAAACTACAAATCAGACACAGGTCGCTGGTCTAGTGATTAAACACTGAAATGCATGCGACGTCACTAAAATGGACTAATTTAATCTCACTTTCTTTCCATCTCTCTCTCTGCCTATCTTCAAATCTCTCTCTCTGCCACAGGGAACAGTCATTGTTGGGAATGAGATTAATGGTGTAAAGGTGAAGCACCTGCATGTTGGTGGAGTTTTAGGGTCAGGAGAGGTGCAAAATGGGATACGTGGCTGTATTCAGGTTCGTCATTTTTGCAGTCTGTTTTTATAACCTCAACTGTGCTCATCGCACTTCTGTAACCTTCTTTTTTGTATGAATTATTGGCAGTTATTAATTCCTAACGGGGTCATTGTTTTTTAACAAGCTGACAATTAGTTGAATAATTAATGAAAACTTAGAGAGAAAAGTCAGAAAATAATTTACCAAGTTAATTCCCATTTATAGTTATTATTATAATTATTGTCATTTTATTGGAAACTAAGGATGTTCATTTTATTAATGGATTATTTATTTAGCTAATGTCAAAGGTCAACTGTGGAACACTACTTGTGATGCACAGCAAGGCTGTATCTATTTGATCAAAAATACAGTAAAATCTCTAATATTGAGAAATATTATTAAATAGTATTATATAATATATAATATTTTAAATAACTTTTTTTGTTTTATGAAATTTTCTACATTAGTTTTCTATTTTAATATATTTTAAAATGTAATAATTCATGTGATGGCAAAGCTGAATTTTCAGCAGCATTATTCTAGTCTTATTTTTACTCTAGTCTAATTTCTTCTTCTTCTTCTACTTCTTCTTCTTCTTCTTCTTCTACTTCTACTTCTTCTTCTACTTCTTCTTCTTCTTCTTCTTCTTCTACTTCTACTTCTTCTTCTACTTCTTCTTCTTCTTATTATTATTATTATTATTATCATCAGTGTTGAAACAGTTGTGCTGCTTAATGTTTTTGTGGGAGATCATTTTATTTATCAAATTCTGGGATCTTTGATGAATATAAAGGTCAAAATAACAGCATTTATTTGAAATGGAAATCTTTTGTTAACACTATAAAGGTCTTTACTTTTGCTTTTGATCAATTCAATGCATCCTTGCTGTATAAGAGTATTGCTTTTTTTGTACAAAACATTTGAACGGTAATGTATCTGATCTGAAGGTTGTATGTTTCTAAATGTATTAATATTATTTTTATGTATTGTATTTTATTATTATATTTATGTCTGTGTGCTGAACGTTCTGGCATGTGTCCTCAGGGGGTGCGTCTGGGGGTGCGTCCTGATTCCCCTGCATTACCCCGCCCTTCCAGAACCATCAAAGTGGAGACCGGCTGTAATGTTGGAAACCCATGTAACACATCCCCTTGTCCTGCCCACAGCCAATGCACTGATGAATGGGATCGTCACACCTGTATTTGTGAACCAGGTAAGATATGAGTTAGGTTGGATGCAAAACGTACTGAATGAAAATGTTTCAAATACATACAATGATGTAAAAAGAAAATTAGACCACTAGTGAAGATCTATGTTGCATTTTTAAAATGTAAAGCAATTTTTCATTACAATTTATATAACCAGCATAATGATTTGCAGAATTGTAGTTTATTTAAATCATTCAGTATCCTAAACATTTGTCTATTTCCAGGTTTAAGTTTTTGAATCACATATTTGCAATGTGGTGTTAGACGCCTGCATATATAATATGTATTAATAATACATTGAGCATGTCAGTGGTTTCTATGCTAACAGTGTGATAGTTCACCCACACAGAGTAAAAAATATACATTTTCAAGATCTGCCTGTGTTTGTATGAGCTCCCATCATGTCTAAATGAAGATACAGACTCGTTCACTTCATTATTATGCCGTTAGAGTTGCATCAGCCCAGTGTTATTAATAGTGCTGTGCAGAAAAAGAAATCAAAGACTCTCCTCATAAACTCTGAATTAATTTCTCAGACCCCCTCCTGGTAGAGTAAACCCACACGTACAACCACACACACACACACACACACGCGCGTAAGAGTGCCTCAATTTAAGAACAGAAATGTCTCTCTCATTCTTGCTCTGTTTGTTAGATTCCCATACATAATTGTAACATTTTTAATACGTCTATGCACTGCGGTGTGCTAGTGCTAGAATAAAGTCACTTTTTTCTGAGGGCTTTATTGTAATCCTGTAGTGACTTCCATATCATTCAAAGCAATGGAAAGCTTCACCAGAAGAGCATATGGTTGTATTAGTGTATTCCATTTCTGAATAGCTTTTCTTCATTCATCTTAATAGGGTTTGCACACACTTTTATACAGCAGTACAAATATCTCTCTGCAGAGAGAGAGAGAGAGAGAGAGAGAGAGAGAGAGAGAGAGAGAGAGAGAGAGAAAGGAGGTTATTGTGTCTTTTGATCAGTTGTCGTGCAGATGAAGGCTTTTCTATATGACTCTGGTGAAGATAAGATCAAGGCTGTGCTATTATGTGTTGTTTTGAGTCGAGAGTGAAATACTTTGTCCATTCAGCTCCTATCTGTTGTATGCCTTCAAATAAATATGTATGTGAAGGTTTTTTTCCTCACATTTAATTTATTTCATTGGGGCATATGTATAATTTGCTTTATTATCTAGGATGGATTTCATAATTTACTGCATTATCCCCCAATGGCATTCACTTATAATGTTAGTCATGTTTTATTTGATTCTTTTTTACTCTTTAAACAGTCAGTTTTTTGCTGCTGTGCCTTTAAGCCGTGTGAAATGAGTAACAGAATAAGCTGAGGGTTTGCTGTCGCATCCAATATATTTGGTGCTTCATCCTGCATCACATTGTTGTATGTTCACAAAACATTTCACTCTGAAGCATGTCGCTCAAACTGTCATGGTTGAATTGATGTGATCAGTCATAAAGTTGTGCAACGAAACAGTTTTTGCAGTTTACTTTCAATGAATGATCTTTTGAGCACTAAAAGTGTTTTCAGGCATCTCCCTCTATCTGACATTAATCTGTCAAACAGATAATGCTGCCCCAAACTCACGTCATTGGTTGAGCCAACTGATAGCAGTCCCAGTGATCATACTTCTCATTGAAATAAACATATGAATAGCTTACTTACAGTGTCTCTGCATTTTAAGCTGAGACAGTACAAAAAAAATACACACTTACTCTTTAAATATCAATGTATATTTGAGGTTAGTGTTGCAACAGTTTTTTTTTTTTTTTTTTTCAAATACAGGATTCTATGGTAAAAGTTGTATGGATGCATGTCAGCTGAACCCATGTGAAAATCAAGCAAAGTGTCACAGGAAGCCCAGCTCCTCTCACGGATATATCTGTGACTGCGAGGACAGTCACTACGGACAGTACTGCCAACACAGGTACACATGCACACACACCAAAACCATGCGTAATTACATGAGCACACTAACACACATCACTACTTGAATTCACTTCACTTCAAGTACCAATTTCTTAACAAACAAGGCAAAAATAGTTACGTATTCTTTTCCTTTATTTTTTTTCTCCCAATCCCCCCCCCCTTGTTTTAAGTAGAACTTTAACCAAATTTAGTGCGTTTTATACTTAAAAATGCCGATAAGATAATTGAAATAGATTTACGTCAAGATATATTTTCTGAAAAAAACTCTTTTTATCTTAACAGTTTTGCTTTTTCAAGAAAATGTAACTTTGTTATAAGGCTGATTTTGATGGGAAACAAAAGAAAAATACTGAAAAGGATTTCTGCCGTGTTCCTCCTTTGTCCTTTAGCCCAGTTACTCCTATTCTGATCTGTAATCTCGAATAAGTTGACAAGCAAATGTACCAGTAAGATAATCAGTGAGAGATGGACAAAGACTTTATAGATGCATTCAGATTTACGGCCGAATATGTGTGCATGTGTGAGTTTTTTTTTTTTTTGTCACACTAATCCAGTGTTCAAGCTTATCCGAAAGGCTGGATGTGTATGGCGGGTAGGTTTGTGTTCATGTTAATGATGCATTTGTTCTGCTTAGTTCATGTATGCGTGTGTGCTTAAGGTTTGATGCCTTTGAACGGATGAAAGTAGACTTAAGTTTGCCGACAGACTGTGACTCATGTGACCCTAAATCAACCCCTACCTCAAACACACACGCTCAGCCAAATCCTTTTCACAACAGCGGCAATCTCATCTGCTCTCTTTTATCTGTCGGCTCCATCTCTCTCTATCTCGGTGTCGCGCTGGCTCGCTCTCTGTGTCTGATCTGCCCTAGATACATAGGTATTTGATCAAATCTAACTGTGCGTCTGTTTGTAGGATCGAGCAGCAATGTCCTCGTGGTTGGTGGGGCAGCCCGACATGTGGACCCTGCCACTGTGAAGCAAGTAAAGGCTTTGACACAGACTGCAATAAGACCACTGGACACTGCCACTGCAAGGTATACACAAATAAATAGTTAACCTAAAATATTATAATAAAATAAATATGATCACAGATTGACATAATAAGATGGACATATACACTACGTTTTTTTTTTTGGGTTGGTAAGACTTTTTAATGCATTTCAAAAATACAGTAAAACCATTGAAAATATAAAATTGATATTATTGATAAAATTATTAATTCATGAGTACAAATCTTACTAACCCTTAAATTTCAACAGTGTTATTCTTAAATAGTCTTTTACCTGTGTGTAAAGACACTGCAGCACACACACCACTAAAAGATTTTTGGCCCTAATAATGTAAGAAAAGATGTACACTATCTTGGATTCCTAAACCTTCTTAGAGATGCACTAGACTGCTCTACACACACTCCATAAGAACACGCCATACTTTCTCAGGATCAGCTGTCACTGACGTGAAAGCTGTTCCAACAACCAGCAGCTTCATAAACATGCTGAGCGTTATTCTCCGAGAGCACTTCATGTCCCTGTTCTTCTCAGAGTTTCAGGGGAGTGAAAGCAGACTTTCTCAGGATCAGCCTGTGGTGAATTTCCAATGTGTATTTTTGCAGTTAGAGCTTTTAAACGCACAGTTTACATTTAATATACTGCAATTTGCATTACCAAATAAACGTAAATTCATAGAGTATTCACAAACACTCCTTTTTGCCGTTACGTACAGTTAATGCCTTCCAGTTCTGTTCTTTAAATAGGACTACTAGTTATAGTCAAACACAAACATGTATTTTAAATATGAACAGTACTTTTGAGTTGGTACTATTTTTAGGAGTAAATGCCTACTACATACAGTATTGCTGGCCAGGGAAGTGTTAATTGGTTTGTGTGTGTGTTTAAGTGTAATTAAGGGATTAGAGATGTGTGTTTCTTCACTCTGGGGTGCTATAATAAAGCATTACTCACCCTTACGCTGTACTGCATCAGGTTTTTCATTATCCGTGCATTACACTCCACTCCCAAAGGAAAACATGAACACGCACAATCTTATAAGGCTTTTGAAATATATAGTCAAATCTTTTTTTATTATTATTCTAGCTATTATGTTGTCAATATTTTTTATTATGTTATAATTACGATGGTTCGTGAATTTTAAAAAAAAAATTTTTTTTAAAGCAGTTCGTATTGTGTGAATGCATGTGTTCATATGGATGCTTTTGTGTGTATCAGGAGTTTCATTACCGACGGCGGGGCAGTGACGTCTGCCTGCCATGTGACTGCTACCCAGTGGGCTCCTTTTCTAGGTCGTGTGACCCTGAGAGCGGCCAGTGCCAGTGCCGACCCGGCGTTATTGGCCGACAGTGCAACATGTGTGACAATCCGTTTGCTGAGGTCACACAGTCAGGCTGTGAAGGTACATACCCATCCATCCGACCAACCAACCAGTAATGCCTCCTTGTAACAAATATTTGTTAATCATTTACTCGCCCGCTTTTCTCAGTGATCTATGATGGTTGTCCTAAGACCATGACATCAGCAATCTGGTGGCCCAGAACAAAGTTCAACCTGCCCGCTGCTGTCCCTTGTCCCAAAGGATCAGTTGGTGAGCTTGTAGATTCAGATCTGTGTCATATATCTTTTTTGAAGTCCATCTAATTCATCAGTCCATCTCTTTTTTTTTGAAGGAACTGCAATTCGGCACTGTGATGGAGAGAGAGGATGGCTGGACCCTGATCTGTACAACTGCACCTCTCCTCCTTTTGTGGAGCTAAACACAGCCGTGAGAAGCTATGATTTCACATTTATTATCCATTTACTATAATAAGGGCTGTTTCACACAACTATATATATATATTTTTTTTACATATAATATTGAAAATTTTGTAGGGATGTGTGTATATTAAAATTCTATTTAATTGCCAATTATTATTTTCATGTTGGGGCTCATAACTAATAAATGGTTGATATTAAAGTTCTGCACTATTTTTTCATTTTCAAATTAATGTAGGCAGCATCAAATTATAATGTGCTGTATGAAAAATACACACTCATTTTGATTTGATTTTCTAAAGATTGCTTTTAACAATCTAAATAAATTATTAGTTTTTTAAAGATTTATTTTAATTGAGTGTGACTTTTGATTACGGCAAAGCTAATTTAAATATAAAAATGAACATGCACTATTTTAAATGTCCAATATCGACCGATAGATAAAAAAATATCTAACTGATATGGTACAGATATATTATGCGTCCCTAATATATATTTTAATGGAGCCTGCAAGTTATAAAAATTTGGTTAATTACAAACACATATTTATATAACATCTACAAATCATTAATCTATATGAAACTGAATCAAAACTCAAAAGTGTTGCTGAAACGTAGTAAATGAATTGAATACCCAAAGCTCATGCAGACACAGGATGTGTGAAACAGAGCTAAGGTCCATTACTTTCTCACAGTGATGCATACAGTTTTGGAGTTGCTTGTCTACATTATTTAACCTTTTGTGTGTGTGTGTGTGTGTGTGTAGCTGGAGGCCTTGGAGAGAAATGAGACAGAACTCAGCACCATCATTGAGAAGAAACTGGCCCATCAGCTTCGTGATGTCACAGAGGCAACAACCCGTCTCTATGGCAATGACCTTCAGATAGCCGAGCGGCTGCTGTCTCGCCTCTTGACCTTTGAGAGCCTCCAGTCAGGCTTTGGCTTGACAGCCACTCAGGATGCACATTTCAATGAGGTGTGCATGACCTTAGGGAACCGATGAATAGCTGGAAATATGAGATTCAAATTTTATTGAGATTAATAAGACTAGTTGATTAACGTCTCGTTCTATTCTGTCTCTCACACTGTCTCTATCTGCAGAATGTGTTACGAGGCTGTAGTGTTTTGTTGGGTCCGGGCAGCGCTGCGTTGTGGAGAGGTCAAAGTTCAGGTCAGAGCGGAGCGGCGGGATTGGCCGATCTGCTGGAGCAGTACTCTCGCATACTAGCCCAGAACATGAAACAGACCTACCTCAATCCAGTCGGACTCGTCGCCTCAAACATCGGTCAGCATCAATGCACAACAAACAAATACACTTGCAATCAATAGTTTGGGGTTAATGTTTGTATTTTTTTATCACTTTTATTCAGCAAGGACACATTAAATTAATCAAAAGTGATGGTAAAAACATTTATAATGTTACAAAATATTTATATTTCAAATAAATGTTTTAACAATAAAGTGTAATTTTAGTAGTATTTCTGATTTTGAGGGAGTAAAAAAAGCCAGGTTTAGTTTTCAGTTTAAAATTCTCAATCGACCTCTCTGAAAATTGTTTTCAGATAAAATATTTTTATCCTTGAAATATACAAACATATATTGTTTTGCTGCATTTACAATATTTAAAGCATTTCTGTTGATTTTTTGATTTTTTATTTGTGAAAGAACCTTTCAATTTTGAAAGTTTCAAGACCAACAAAGGATATATACACAACACTGCAATCTTACAAACTACCCAACCTATATGCCCCCCCCCCCCCCCCCCACACACACACACACACACACACTAATTATTAATAATAGTATATAATAAAATAGTCATAAAAATGAAAATGATGGAAGCAAACACACACACACTAATTATTAATAATAGTATATAATAAAATAGTCATAAAAATGAAAATGATGGAAGCAAGTTTCACAACATTGTGAAAATCAAAAAGATTCTAGTAACGATAGAGCGGACTACATATATAAAAACAGATATTAAATATCATTACCCGTTTTAAATATATCCTGTTAAAATTATATTGTTACTACATTTCATTTAATCATTAAATTATTTTTTTGATCATTTTACGGGGATGGACATAACACTTTAAATGGTGTGTGGAAAGCACTTCAACTCTGGAGGACAGAGAGGCTTAGTCAGCTGATGGTGAGAAAAAGTAAATATTGGAAATATTGTATCATGTGCAGTGTGAGCTAAAGCTGAGAAAGATCAATGTGAGACTAACACCTGCACTGTGCACCTACGGTATGATCTGCAGAAACGGCAACTGCAGCACTACAGAGAGCAGATCTATTAAAAGAATCCTGTAGTTCACACGATGTGTGTTTGTGTGTTGCAGTCATGACTCTGGATCGTGTGGACAACCACACACACGTGCGGCGGCGGTTTCCACGGTATCACAGCACTCTGTTCCGAGGTCAAGCGCTTTGGGATGCTCACACGCATGTTGTGCTGCCCCCTACTGCACTAGTGCCACAACGCAACATCTGTAAGTCACATTCACACTCTCTAGTCTTTAAGTTCACTCAAAAGGCTTAAAACTATTGAGCAATACTTTGTGTTTAGTTTCAGCTCCATCTCCTGCTGGCCCTGTAAACCTGTTGGCCAATCAGACGCTAGAAGCGACGGCAGCACGACGTTCTCTGTCACTACAAGAGGCGCCTGTCTCCATTGTCATCCTCCTCATCTATCGAAGCCTGGGAGCCGCACTTCCTCCTAAATACCATACGGACCGTCGCGGCGTCAGGTTAGAAAGGGTCTAAATGAAAGATCACTTCAGAGTCAGATAATGTGTACAGTATATGTGTGTGATCATCTTTCTAACCGTGTATGTGCATCTCTCCAGGTTACCCAGACACCCTGTGTTGAACTCGCCTGTAGTGAGTGTGTCTGTGTATAATAACCAGACCTTCGTGGAGGGTTTTCTGGACACTCCGGTCTTGCTGGAGTTTCGTCTTCTGGAGACCAGCAACCGCAGCAAACCGCTGTGTGTGCAGTGGAATCACAGCAGCTCGTGAGTCTGGGTTTGCTGTCCTTATTTACTCTATTTTTTGTCTCAAGGACAAATCTAACCACTATTTGGGAAAAAATCAGCTGACCAAATCATTAAATTGCATTATACTTGCATTAAAGTGCTGGTCAAATGTTTGGAATAATTATGATTTTTTTAAATTAGAGGGTTTGTTCACCCCAAAATGAAAATGATCCCATAGTTTACTCACCCTCAATCAGAGTTTTATTAAAAAATATCATAGCTCTTCCAAGCTTTATAATGGGAGTGAATAGTTATGATTTTGAAGCCCAAAAAAGAGCATCCGTCCATCATAAAAGTAATCCATACTGCTCCAGGGGGTTGTTAATAAAGGCCTGAAGCGAAGCGATGAGTTTTTGTAAGAAAAATAGAATAAAAGATAAATAGAATAGAAAAAAACTTAAAAAAAAAAATTCTCGTTTTAGACTTCTATTTTGTGACCGGTGTTTTGTTTTGCCCTATCCTCTGCGCTTCAGCGGCTTCAATACGCCATCCGTCGGGTCAGAGGTCACTCTTTGGCTGGAACTCGACTTGACTTACCGGAAGCCAGTGATTCTAGTTTATAAAGTTATAATTATGGATAGTTTTCCTGTCACTATTGCTCAATTTAATAAAATTTTATAAAAATATGAATTTCTTCTTTTTTTACTATCTTATCCCAAACTTTTTAATGGTAATGTATAAAGGTTTTCACAAAAATATTAGGCAGCAAAACCCGTTTTAAACATTGACAATAATAAGAAATGTTTCTTGAGCAGCAAATCAGCATATTAGAATGAAGGATCATGTGACTCTGAAGACTAGAGTAATGATGCCGAAAATTCAGCTTTCCCTTCACAGGATTTTAAATTTTCATTTTAAATTGTAACAATGTTTCACAATATTACTGACTTTACTGTATTTTTTGCAGCTCTCGTGGGCATAACAGACTTTAACCACATAAAAAAAATCTTTCCGACCAAAATTGTATATTGGGTTTGTGTATATTGTTATTGTAAGGAATAAACGGTAAATACTCTGACTGTGTGTGTTCAGTGTATTAGCAGGAGGCTGCTGGACTGTGAGGGACTGCAGTGTGGTCTATAGGAACATGTCACATGTTCGCTGTCAGTGCCACAGACTGGGAACCTTTGGAGTCCTTATGGACAGCTCACAGAGAGAGGTACAGTACACACACACACACACACACACACACACACACACACACACACACACACACACACACACTGACACGCACAGAAAAATCAAGGCCACATAACTACTTAACAGCTCTTCTTCACAAAAAGATTCACATTTTCCATGTTTTTCAATAATACAATACTACATAGCAACAGGATGTTCCATAGTGACAATCTCCTTCAGCACAATCATCACTGCTAATATATATTTTCCTTCTCTCTCTCTCTCTCTCTCTTTGTTAAGCAGCAGTTAGAGGGTGACCTGGAGACCCTCGCCATAGTAACGTACTCCTCGCTCTCAGTTTCCATGGCGGCGTTGTTGCTTACAGTAGTGGTTTTATCGTGCCTGAGGGGACTGAAATCAAACACACGCAGCATTCATTCCAACATGGCTGCCGCTACTCTACTCTCCCACCTCACATACCTGCTGGGCATCAACCAGACGGAACAACAGGTCAGAGAAGAGAGATGTCTGTGTGTGTGTGTGTCTGAATCTAAATGTGGGAACTTTGGGTGGGCTCGAACACAAAAACACTATAACCGTCAAAAAAGACAGTCTGTGTGGTCTCCTTTGTGCTGAATGTACTTTGTTATTTGTAGATTGAATCAATCAATCAATCAATCAATCAATCAATCAATCAATCAATCAATCAGTCAGTCAATCAATCAATCAATTATATACAAATAAACTGGTCAAAAGAGGGTTTTTTTCTTCTTCTATATGACAAAAAAAATATGTTCTTTTGTAATTTCTATTCAACAAATAATCCTAGAAAAACGTATCATGGTATCCACAAAAATATTAAGCAGCACAACTGTGATAATATGATCAACATTGATAATAATAATAAATGATATATATATAATGGATATCAGCATAATAATGAAACTATTTGAATCAAAAATCACAAATTTTATATAAATATTATACTGTATGTATATATATATATATATATATATATATATATATATATATATATATATACAGTATAATATTTCATGTTTTCTTTTCATCATTTTTCTTTGTTTTAAAATACCAAGATCCTAAGACTTAAAGTATTTTGGAGCCCACTTCCACTTTACATTTTACAGCTTTTATAAAGCCAAGTGTAACAGCAGGTATTAAAATCATGAATAGTTCAGTATCAAGATGGTTGTCAGGATAAAGCACTAGGCAGCTTGAATATGATTTGTCATTCAGAAACCGACATTACAGCCATTAGCGCAATATGGTTCAAGAACCACTTACACCACACAGTGAGTTGGGAAACCGACGTTATTAAACACTTTTTTTGACACAGACACTCTTTCCGTGTCTCTCTCGTCCTCAGACAGACACTCACACATTTTATCTCTTTCTAAAGCCGTTTAACACCGTTTTTTTAACAGACACTATTCTCTAGAGTGCAAACCACTCACACTAAAAGCCTGTTACTGCTGAGTTCATTAATTTCAACTGCTGGGCTGGGATGTAGTAGGTGTGTATCTGTGATAGAGTATGTGTTCATTCATTATTCATCTTCTCTCTCAGACTATGACTTTGCTTGCGTGTATTGATTTTAGACCTCATATTCTCTCTTTTTTGGACATGTACAGCAGAGAGTATTCAGTAAATGATGGGAATGGGATCAGGAACTGTTTTGAGCTGGATGTGAACTCACAACACCTGACTGAGCACCTCAGCTCAATAAGTGAGAACACATGTGCCAAGCACTAGGCCAAGGGTTTTCAAACCAGTCCTGGAGGACCCCCAACACTGCACATTCTGTATGTCTCCATTATCTGACACCCTCATCAGGCGTGTTATATGAGGGAGACATCCAAAATGTGGACATGTTTGAAAACCCCTGCTGCACTAGTCAACCCAATGATTATTTTCTCTGTGCTGTACTCTGACTATGAATTGAATTATTATCATCAGTATGTACAACTCCATGTTTTCAGAATAGCACACTTTAGTCAGACCAAGGATCCCTTCTTTCATGAGTGCAGAAATAGAGTTGCAGTGCCGAGATCATTGCATTTTTTGCGCTCAACAGACAACTTTGATTTGCTACGATGCTCATCGCTGCAACATTTTATGCAATGGGAGTAAATCTAAATATAATGCTGTAATCAACACTTTCCACAACGAGTTAATCTCGACAGCTGTAATTGTAAATGCATCATGACGTTTTTCAAAAGAGTTCCTCATGTAATACTTAATATGTAAAGATATTATCCAATCACAGTATGTTTACATTGAAGTCTTAAAGGAGATATGCCCATTTAAAAGTCAGCATGAAACGGAGGTTGCGATAGTCTTTTCTTCCCTATTCTGACGTATATATCTGATTGAAATGGCTTCTTGAACAAGAAAATATGTTGGGCGGGACCACTAATCTATATAAATGACATTTATATAGATCAGTGGGCGGGACTTGTTTTTTTTCCGTGAGGAATAGATTATATGGTTGGATCATTGTGGTTTGCTATTGGTTAATCTCATGTGAGTGACAGGTTGTCCCGCCCTCGCATCAGTAAACACTTCATCAGAGAAGAGAAGAGATGTTGCTGCAAGAGGGAGGGGAAGTCGAGTATGAGGGCACATGAGAGAAAAAAAGATACATTATCCATAATGAACACAGCAAACAATATTAAGAAAAAGATTTGTCAATTTTGATTTCATGGTGACTTTAAATCAGAGGGGTAAAATCAGTGTAGAAAATGTAATGCATATTGTAATTTTTGAAGCCCTCCTTTATCAAGTATGCTGTTTTATATTCTCTTTTTGCTAACTAGTTCATTTTCTCTGCTTGGTGCAGTTTCTGTGCACAGTGGTTGCAATTCTGCTCCATTACTTCTTCATGTCAGCGTTTGCGTGGCTGTTTGTGGAAGCTCTGCATATTTACCGCATGCAGACAGAAGTGAGAAACATCAACTATGGAGCCATGAGATTCTACTATGCTATTGGCTGGGGAGTCCCTGCTATCATTACAGGTATAAACAGACACACACACACATATGTATACTTTTATATAGCTATGTTCTGTGACGTGTGTGTGTGCTGAAGGGCTGGCAGTCGGGTTGGATCCAGAGGGGTACGGCAACCCAGATTTCTGCTGGATCTCCATGTACGATAAGCTCATGTGGAGCTTTGCGGGACCAGTTAGCGTCGTCATACTGGTATTGTGCTCTTCTGTGTTTATGTGTGTTGTTTGTCCCATATAAAGGTCTCGTTTTTATTTCTCTCTCTCTGTGTTTTGGATGTATGTGGTCCAGCAATGATGATTTTAATTGGCAACTCTCTCTCTCTCTGTTTTAAAGATGAACGGTGGGATGTTTTTAATGGTCCTGCGTATGACATGCAACCCCACTCAGAAGGAGATAAAAAAGCTGCCTGTGATGTAAGTACAACATGCATGTATTCAGGAACAATCCAAATGAAAAGTGGGACAGAGGACATTATAAAACGTATTTTCATGAATATTAATTGGCTGACTTAAAAGGGTTAGTTCACCCAAAAATGAAAATGATCCTATAATTTACTCACCTTCAAGCCATCCTAGATCTATGTGACTTTCTTCTTACAGCCAAACACAATCGGAGTTACATTAAAACATATCCTATCTCTTCCAAGCTTTATAATGGGAGTGAATAGTAACTGAGATTTTGAAGCCCAAAAAAAGTGGGCTTCGCTTCAGAAGGCCTTTATTAACCAGTATGGATTACTTTTATGATGGATGGATGCGCTTTTTTTGGGGCTTAAAAATCTCAGGAACTATTCTCTTCCATTATAAATCTTGGAAGACCCAGGATATTTTTAACAAAACTCAGATTGTGTTTGGCTGAAAGAAGAAAGTCATATACATCTATACTATCAATTCTATATTGACAATATTGTGTTATTATAATATTTTATTGATGATGATAATAATAATAATAATAAATAACTATTATTATTGCTTTTGTTGTTTATTTTCCTGAAATTGTAATGTTATAATTGTTAAAATGGTAGTTTCTTCCTTGCATGTGCTTCTTCCTGCAATTCATGAGTGTCAAACTTGTTTTCAGCACAGAATTAATGCTTTTCATCTCTTTATTCTATATTAATTCCTTTTATCATATTTCTCTCTCTCTCTCTCTTTCTCTCTCTCTCTTTCTCTCTCTTTCTCTCTCTCTCAGTTCTACTATCCGCAGTGCCTTCCTCCTGTTATTGTTGAGTTCTTGTGTTTGGTTGTTTGGTCTCATGGCTGTTAATAACAGTGTCCTGGCGTTCCACTACCTGTTCATTGTCCTCTGTTGCGTACAGGTAAGTGTGTGTACTGGCTCTTTGACATCTTCTTTTGTGTGTGTGCTTGACTTTGTCCTTGTCATTGTCAGCTGTAAACTTGGATAATTGTGTCCTATGTAATGTATTATAATGTTCTTCCCCTACTCGCTTGTCTCAGGGTTTGGCTGTACTGTTGGTTTTTACTCTCCTGAACTCAGAGGTGCAGGAGGCCTGGAAACTGGCCTGTCTGGGCAAGAAAAGCCCCAGTGAAGAACCTCAAAGACCTCCACAGATTACTGTTAGTGAACATAAACACATATATTAACACATGACCCCCACTCCATGCACAGTTACACACACACACACCTATATTTGAACCCATGGAGTGAAAATAAGCATGTGGATTTGTAACCTTCTCTATGTGTGTAGGGCCAAAACCCGTTCAACAGCGCCTCACTGCTGGAACAGAGCGGATTACACCGCATCACACTCGGAACTTCAACTATCTCATCAGTCAGCAGTGCAAGGTCTGTCAACACATCGATTTTAGATTCAATATTCTTAACATCATTTATATCTCAAAATTAACTAATTTTAAAACAAAGAAGGATTATGATATAAAAGGAATAACATGGTAACACTTTACAATAAGGTTCAGTTTGTTAACATTAGTTAATGCATTAGGTCTCATTAACTATGTTAACTATTAAAAGTTGTAAAATGTTATATGTGAATTCATAAATTAATTGTTAATTCATGTAATTTAAATTAATGTAAAGTATTGAATTTAAATGTAATTATTCAATTTGAATGTGTACTAATTCATTAATATTTTATTTACTTTATTTACTTAAAAGAAAAAAATCAGAAAAAATATATTTTAACTTTCTATTCATCAAATAATCTTTAAAAAAAAAAAAAAAAAATGTATCGCGGTTTCCACAAAAATATAAAGCAGAATAACATTCAGCATGGAAAATAATACAAAATGTTTCTCGAGCAGTAAATCATCATTAGAATGATTTCTGTAAGATCATGTGACGCTGAAGATTGGAGTAATGATGCTGAAAATCATGATGCTGATGCCGTCAAATGAATAAATTACATTTTAAAATATATTAAGATAGAAAGCAGTTATTTAAATTGTTATAATATTTCACAATATTACTGTTTTAATGTATTTTTGATTACATAAGAGACTTAATCTTAATCTCTAATCTTAATCTTACTGACCTCAAACTTTTGAATGGTAGTGTAATTTGTAATAAAATAATAATAATGTTCACTACTACCGTAGTTTCAGGCTTTTTAGTTTCAGAATTGTATAATTCTAAATTATAAATAACTGGATTATATATGACTATTTTATTATTTTACAGTGTATTATGTATGTTTTTGACAGGGAGAATCTCTTGGCACGGCAGACTCTAGAACACAATCTTGCTCACACAGGGGCCACTGACCTGGACGTTGCAATGTTCCACCGCAACGGAGGTACACTAATACACAATAACCTGCATGCATGTACGTATTCACACACACAACACTTACACATTCCTTAACTGCTCGCTATTCATTCTTTATTCGCTAGTGGCCATGTCTTGTGACAAATCTCTGTCAGAATTAGTGACATTATCCCTTCTTCTTTCATTGCTCTTACTCTGTCTGTCAGGTGAAGACTCAGACTCAGATTCTGATCTCTCACTGGAAGAGGAGAGGAGTTTGTCCATACCATCATCGGAGAGCGAGGACAATGTGCGCCTGCGTGGACGCATCCAGCGGCGCTTTAAACGGACTGGTCACAGTGAACGTTTACTCACAGAGCCCTCCCACAACGGTGGAAAAGGTACAGATATCATTGTTGCAGATGCCTATATTATTGATAGTGAAGCCAAAGGAGTGCAGAACATTAGTTTCATGATGCCCAACTGTTAGTGTATGGAACTGTTTATGTGTCAGATCTGGATGGCAATGACCTGCTCTCCTATTGGCCAGCGCTGGAAGGCTGTGAGGCGCACTCTCTGCAGAAATGGGGCTCAGAGCGCCGCCTAGGGGGCGACTACAGCAAGGACGCAGCTAATAACAACCAGACAGATGCAGCGCTGACCAGCGGAGATGAGAATGGGCTCACACACAGACACCGCAAGGGTGAGACACACGTTCATCTGAGGTGTTATCCAGTATTGGCCAATACCCATTCATGATGATATTTAATTTTACATGCTCATTTGACCTATTTTTACATTCAGATAACCATCTGCCCTCATCTAATGTACACTTAAAGTTCATCTTTAAAAGCTATGGGCCAATGTCAGAGTTATTATAGTTAACTAAAACTGAAACCATGCCAAAAAAAATATATATTTATTTATATATATATATATTTTTTTTTTTTTAAACGAAAACATTATTATTGTTGCCTGGGCAATTAGATAAAAAAAGTCCATGTAGTTTCACTTGATATACTAATAACCCAGAGTAAAATTAATTAAAAAGTATATAGACATTACAAAAACTAATAAAAATGGCTAAAATCTAAATATAGTGTATGAAAATGGAAACCAATTCAAAATGTTAATACAAATATTAGACATTTATTTACAAAAAAAATTGAATATCCATTTTCCATACTGTACATTATAATGGCGTGATGTCTAAATTCACTTGTAGTAGTACTAGTAGCTTTTAGTGTTTGCAGTATTTTGTATTTATTGAAAAAAATAAAATAATGGTATTTTAATTTTCAATATTTTTTAAATAAAACAATAATAAAATAGTTATCGGCTTATTGTTATCAGCCAGAATTTTTATATCTATAGAAAGCTTATAGCCGTACTAAACCCCTCTGCATCCATTTCTCAGGAATCCTGAAGAATCGTCTGGGCTGCCCTCCTGCTCTGCAGGGCCTGTCTGCCGTGGGTCGCGCTCCCAGCGAGATGTCTTGGTACAGGACCTCCACGTTGGGTCACAGAGGCGTCCCAGCTGCCTCCTACGGCCGTATGTACTCTGGTACTGGCTCACTGTCCCAACCCGCTTCCCGATATTCTTCCCGCGAACACCTGGATTCACTTGCGCGACGACAGCGTTCCCGTGAAAACCTCGACCTGTTGCCGCGACGA
>NC_136890.1:20628778-20858778 GCF_949152265.1 Phoxinus phoxinus | reverse complement strand
TTTAAAATATATTTGTGTTCAACCGAATAAAGAAAGTCTCATACAGTTTGGAAATACATGAGGGTCAGTAAATTATGAATTTTGGTCCCTTAAGTAGAAATATGCTACTTTTGACTGAATGGAATGCAGCACCAGTGTTGATGAAAGAGAGGATTAAAGGAGATGAGATTTCAATCTGCTACTGGAACGAAGCCTGCTTGAGTGAATTACCCCTCCATATGATACACATGGTACATTCCTAAACATCAATTTAAGTTTAAAAAATATATTGTTTTGTAAATAAACAACATTGATAGAATAAAAAAAATGACTTTCCAAATGAAAGTAAAAATAGCTAAGATGTCATAAACATCTGTGTTCATGTCTGTGGATGTTCGTTTTCCTCGCTGTCGCTGCTGGAGGGCAGATAATCCGCGCCTATCTTCCGTAGTTTGGCTTGATAATATCTCTTCTTGGCCCGTGCCGCCTTCTCTTTCTGTCTCACTGCTTTCCTCTTCTCCTCCCACACACACTGCTGCAGCAGCAACAGACTCATCGTCTGCTGATGCTCCAGCTCCATCAGTTCCTGTCGACGTGCCTCCCATTTTGAGTCTGAGGTATAAGAGTCCATCGGCGGTAATGAATTCTCAACTGATCCTCTGGCAGGAGCACGTGGCACCGCGGGCTCTCTGTGTATCATCTCAAAGTTTGCACCCCTAGTCCCCGATCCCAGCTCCGAGGTGCTTCCTGCATGGGTTGGGTAGATGAGGGAGGGACGACTGGACCTGGAAGAGACTGAATGTGAGCAGAGAAGAGAGGAGACGGTGCCAGGAGGAATCCCAGAGTTAAAAAGTGAGTGAGTAGGTGAAGCCAAATCAAGTTCGATGGCTAAGTTCTCCTTGCTGTCAACTTCCTGTAAAAAAAAAAAAAAAGTAAAAAAGTTACATGCAGTAAACAGGAAATATGCAGTGATTGCAACACTGGTGAAAATAATAGTGTATGGAATACAGAATATTATATAACCACCCTTTAATATTTTTTTTCCTTTAAACAATTCTACATTTATATAATATTTAAATAATTATACATTTATATAATGATAATGACCAAGGCAGTATTTATTTGATAAAATATACAATAAATAATCATATATATTGTGAGATATTATTACAATTTAAAATAACACTTTTCTATTTTAATATTTTAAAGTGCAATTTTAAAATGTCATTTATTTCTGTGATGGCAAATCTGAATTTTCAGCATCATTACTCCAGTCTTCTGTGTCACATGATGCTTCAGAAATTGTTCTAAAATGCTGATTTGGTGCTCAAGAAACATTATTATTATTATCAATGTTAAAAACCGTGATACGTTTATTTCTGGAGGGTTTTAAAGTTCAAAAGAACATAATTTATTTTACATTTTTGTAACATGGTAAATGCATTTACTGTCACATATCAATTTAATCCATGCTGAATAAAAGTATTAATTCCTCAAAAAAAATTCTTACCCCAAACGGTATTATATATATATATATATATATAGAATTGTACATTTATATTCATTTTCACCAGTGTTGTAAGATGCATGTAAAATGTTGACCTGGTAACACATCATATTTTTTGTCATAAAATCTGCAATATAAAAGAAAACATTTAGCTTAAGATGCATTGTAGCAATCATTTCAAAGCCGATTTCAGTCTTACATCATTTTGACTGTGGTCAGCATCTTCATGCTCACTCCCATTAGAGCCTGAAAGCCCCATCACTGCAAGAGAGAGAATGACTCAATTCATCTCCTTCCATGTATAATTACCGAGTTGACAGCTGGGCAGAGGGGTAGTATTTCATCCAGTAGTAGAGATGACATGACTATTAATTACCTGCTCCAGGTGAGCCGCCCCTAACTGAGGCATAGCTGCCATCTCCATCTACCTCCTCCAGACAGGAGATCAGGTTTGGCACCAGGGCAATGACTTCTCTCTGCACCTGACAAGAACCACACACAACCGTACATGGAACTCTGCTACTAGAAGTTCCAAAGCATATACCGTAACTGAATTACTAGAAACACTTCAATTTACCTGAGTGAGGGCAGACACAGGAAGCCCAGCTGCCTGCTGTTCCTGTCTCTTCTGCAGCGCTACACGACATTCCACCTTCAGCCGTTTCCACAGCGTCTTCAGAGACCCGATGCTGCTGGGGGGTCGACTAGGGAACGCCGAATTGAAGGCCTGAGCCAGCTCTGCCCATACAGCGTTCCGGTGCACAGTAGTGTTGGTGTCTTTCCGAAAGTCCTGGACTGTATCCACCACCGCATGGATTCTCCGAAGCAGGAATAGCTTTTGCTCCAGAGTGAAGTTTGGCATGCGGTACGTCATGGTGGTCAGCATGAGTGTATTTGTGTGTTACTGGGTACAAAGGCCTATGTTGAGGTACTGTGTTACTTCATGTATAGAAAATCTATAAAATCACTATTTGTTTTTATATTCAACAGAACAGTCTAGTTTAAAAACTTTAAGTGTTACATGTATAGTTTTACATGACAACATTTGCAGTATCACAGTGTCAGTTTTTGAGTTTTACACTCCAGCATTACAGGAAGGTGAGGTCGGTTTGGTCCCGTTATGTGCAGTGCGCTTCCAGAGTTTCAGGTGCAGTGATATGTTAAACTCTGGATGCCACAGGTAAATACGAGTGTGTGAGGTCGCTTGATCATCGGTGCTCAATGGATATGCATCTGGGGTCCACCTGATGCGCAAGGGGTCACCAGGCACACATGTGAAGTCTGTAATTCAGCAGACAGAAAGCAAAATGAAGGGACTAGTTTTTTTAAATCTTAATATTTGCTCCACCTCTTGGAAGAATTAATGAAACATTTGATCTTTGGGGGGGGAAAAAACCCTATGTGCTCCATATATTAATTTATGCGAATCGGTTCTTTTGAACTGTTCGTTTTCAAAGAATCGGTTCATTCAGCAGTTCTTCTACGTCGTGACGTCGTCGTTTATTTTGCTGTAAATTTCTTTCTTTTTCGATCACGTTTTGTTAATATTCATCGTTAATTTTCACTGTAGTTTTATTTGTCCAAGTTTTTTTTACAACCATTCAGCTCATAAAATTTAATTAATTCATTTAAAAAAGTAATTAATAAACTATGTAATGTGTATTTACAATGTACGGTAATATTGGTTAAAATCTCTTGTGGAAAATAAAGTTTTTGCACCTTTGTACATTTTGCATTTGAAAAAAAAATTATATATTAAAACTAATCGGTTTCGTGTGTTGATAACGTACAGTAGCCTACACATATTTCCATGTTCCAGTTTTATTCATAGCAATTCTGCTATTTAGTTATTGAAGTAATAGGCTATAGCTCAAATCCTATGCTTTCTTTCTCGGCTCGTTTCTTGAGGATTCAGACTGAACCGACTCATTGCATCGATCAGACTAAAATAATAATTCGTACAGGAATCGCATCGCTATAATTACACGCAAGAGAACGAACAAAGCAAAAACAAGCTTTTAAATCCATGACTTGTTTAGTACTACAGGTGCGGGCGGAGCAGGCTGTATTTTATTTGAATTATTATAATTACGAATCCACTGTCTGGTTAGCCACAGCGCTAAACCCGAGCATCGCACTAAGTAAACCCGAGCTGCGATGTAAGACTACAGCTGGAGCTCACTGTTTTTAATGAAGCTCTCGTGCATTACACAAACGCTATGACAAACTGATATTATATCATTTATATTGACCCTACTTACATGCAATCATCAGTCTGACGATTTTATCCCGAATATATTACACTTTGTCCCCACCCCCTGGGTTTAAGCGGTCCGTAAGAAATTTAAACAACAGACTGGAGACACATGCGCAAAAAGACGCTCCGGGCGTAAAAAAAAAAAAAGACAGTTCACCCGTTTGTGCATTTCATATGATTTGTATACCATTCTCATGAGATCTGTTCAACACATATGGTTTGTGCATCAGGCAAAATATACAAATCTACGCGTTTTAACTGTAGTCTAAGCGCAGGACTCGTTTCGTCCAATTGACCGCCAGTGTGGTGCAGTCTGTGCAGTATTGAACAATGCGATTGGTCGATGCGCGATGTCAACGAGGAAGTGAGAAACACATGCATGCAGATTGCAGAACGAAACATGTTGGAACAGAGATGCGACTGTGGATACAGTATGAAAGAAAAATACACAAGTTTTCCATTTCACCTCCTCTCAAAATAAAGGCACGATCTCTAAAGGGACGCGTAAGTGAAAGGTACAAAACCTACTTGTTATCTTTTGGAACGTGTACGTTAACTGGTCATTCAACAAATTAAACTTCCCATTTAAACCAGTTAATGATAATGTTAGATCAGCTAATGAAGATTGGACCATTTTTTATTCATCTCTGGTCAGTTAGAACCAACTGTCATGATCCAAAACGCAGCAACCAACAGGGTAGGCTACTGTTCACTTAAGTTAACAGTTACTCAATAGTGTTTGTTTACTTGACATCGCCTTCCTTTATAATACTTTTGTCAGCTGAACCCCCTATGACCTAAAATGTTTACGGTTCTCTGATGTCAGTTATGAGACAAATAACATGAAGGTAAGCATAATAAAATAAATAAAAATGTTGTCAGGGTTTTACTATGATTTAGAAAAATAATAAACTTAAAATCACAAAATAAAATGTATGTATGTGATTTATATATGGAAATATTGATGATGGGCAGTTGAGTTATTAGAAAAATAATTCACATCGAGGACTGTTGGGCATTATCGGAATCAATTATTCCACCTATACTATATTGACCACACCTCCAAACATATTAATATATATATACATCATTTTTTTCATTAGCTTCTAATGACCCAGATGAACACTTGATCAGTGTGAGAATGTAGCCCTGGACTGATATAACTACACTGATTTGATTTGATAGTATAGTAAAGGCCATTGCGAGCATCATGCATGCATTTATTTATTTATTTATTGATTGATTTGTCAGAGACTTCTGCCATGTGAAAAACTTCAGGAAGTCATACAGTAATGAAAAATGCTGTAATATTTTTGTTGTGCTCTAGAAGTCTTCAGCCTGTGTTGTGGACCGAGTGAGATGGCATCTCCTGTGGGGTCTGCTGTGATGGAGATCGCTGTCCTTGTTGCTCCAGTTACTGCGCTGGAATTCCTGGGGGAGGATTTCCTGTTGACAGGTGACTGACATTCATTCTTTTAATGAACAGGTAGCAAATCATCAAACTAAAAATCCATTTTGGATTAAATTATGCAGGATATGACTCATGTGTAATTTTGTGGTGGTTTCTCTCTGCAACCATAAGTTTCTCCAAATGTTCTTGTTTGATCTAGTTTACATTTATTTAATCCATTGGTTAACATTAAAAACTATAATATCCTAAGTAGTTAGAGACTAGAAAGTCTTTAAAACCTGCATGACATACAGATCAGAAGAGTTTGACATGTAGGCCACATGTATTACAATATGAAACACCTTGTATACTGTTACCCATAACCTTCAAACATATATTGGGTACTGGAACTGTTTTTGTCATGTGATTTTGTATTTCATGTTCAATGCACTAGGGCTGCACAAATAATTTATGGCTGCTGCGATTAATTGTGAAAAGTATTGATAACTTCCCACATAGTTCTGTTTCTATGTTCTTGCAGTGATTAAACAGAATCCAAGACATGTCTGTTGAGGAATGTATTGGCTATAGAATAGCCTGTATATAATAACATGTAATGCATTCTAATATTCCAATATTGCTTTTCTATCATTTATGCAAAAAAAATGAATGCTGTTAATGCTGGACCAATGTGACCATTTATTCTCAAAGCATGTGCATATTCTGCCAATGATTAATGAGCATTTAATTAATATACTCATACAGGCATGGTCAGAATAAATGTCACCCCTAGTAAATATGATCAAAACTGGCTGTAAAAAATAAATCTGCATTGTTTATCCTTTTGATCTTTCATTCCAAAAATTGCCAAAATTCTAACCTTTCATTGAAGCAAGATAATTGAAAGTGGGGCTAAATCACATTATGAAATAAATGTTTTTCTCCAAAACACGTTGGCCATAATTGTCACCCTTTTATTGAATACTTTTTGCAACCTCCTTTAGCCAAGATAACAGCTCTGAGTTTTCTCCTATAATGCCTGATGAGTTTGGAGAACACCTGACAAGAGATCAGAGACCATTCCTCCACACAGAATCTCTCCAGATCCTGCAGATTCCCAGATCCATGTTGCTGCTTCTTCTCTTCAGTTCAGCCCACTCATTTTCTATAGGGTTCAGGCCAGGGACTGGGATGGCCATTGCAGATCTTGGTTTTGTGCTCAGTGACCCATTTTTGTTTTGATTTTGATATTTGTTTTTGGATCACTGTCCTGTTGGAAGATCCAAACATGGCCCTTTATAAGATTTCTAGCCCCGGCTGTTAGGTTTCGATTTTTTATCTGTTGGTATTTGATCCAATCCATGATGCCATGTATCTGAAAAAGATGTCCAGGACCTCTGGCAGAAAATTAGGCCCACAGCATTAAATATACAGCAGAGTATTTAATTTTACAAATGGGGTACTTTTTTATCCCTGTGTGCACCAAACCCATCTTAAGTGTTTGCTGCCAAAAAGCTATTTTTTTGTTTCATCTGACCATAGAACCCGTCCCGTTTGAAGTGCCAGTAGTGTCCGGTACTTTTCAAACGTTCTATGGACAGAGGAACCAAAAAAAATTGCTTTTTTGGCAGCAAACACTTGGGTTTGGTAAGATGGGTTTGGTGCACACAGGGATAAAAAAGTACCCCATGAGTAAAATGAAATACTCTGCTGTATCTTTACTGCTGTGGGCCTAATTTTCTGCCAGAGGTCCTGGACATCTTGTTCAGATACATGGCATCATGGATTGGATCAAATACCAACAGATAAAAAATCTAAACCTAACAGCCGGGGCTAGAAATCTTATAACGGGCCATGTTTGGATCTTCCAACAGGACAGTGAAGCACCAACATGGATCTGGGAATCTGCAGGATCTGGAGAGATTCTGTATGGAGGAATGGTCTTTGATCTCTTGTCAGGTGTTCTCCAAACTCATCAGGCATTATAGGAGAAAACTCAGAGCTGTTATCTTGGCTAAAGGAGGTTGCAAAAAGTATTTAATAAAAGGGTGACAATAATTATGGCCAACGTGTTTTGGAGAAAAACATTTATTTCATAATGTGATTTAGCCCCGCTTTCAATTCTCTTGTTTCAATGAAAGGTTAGAATTTTGGCAAGTTTTTGAATGAAAGATCAAGAGGATAAACAATGCAGATTTATTTTTTACAGCCAGTTTGATCATATTTACCAGGGGTAACATTTGTTCTGACAGTGACTGTATTTTGCACTACCGTGGTAACTTGCCATTAAACAACATTCTCAACCTTGTTTTTTGCACATTTCTGACTAGTTGCTACATGATAATTTCTCTGTACAATGCACCTTCCATATTTCTTCTACTTGTCATTTGCACTGAACTAGTCTGTACCTTCTTTACCTCATAACCTCACATTTTTTTATAGAAACAATATTTTATTGTAAATTCTATAAAAACATTTAATATTAACAACAACTACAGTATCAGTATCAGTGTTTTTCTTTAAAATAATGTAGACCTAATATGCTCATGTCTCTTTATATAATTGTATAATTTTCTAGTTCATGGCCATTTCATATCATAAATATATATATATATATATATATATATATCATTCTGCAGTGTTACTGCAACAACAATTACAGGACTTCATGCAAAAAGTTCAGCCTATCCACCTGAACGTGGAAGTCTTGCCCAAATCATATCGAAATTATCCTTTACATTTTGTATTTATTAGCTTATTTACCAAGCGGTTAATGTAACATTTAACCTATGAAAATGTCTTTTTTTAAAAGCACACGGCAACATAGTACTATCATTTTACACTGTTGCAATGCTTTTAACTTAAGTATGATAAGAAATGCTTGTTTTCTCTTGTCAATCTTTGGCATAAAATGCAAGGCGTATGGCACCGTATACGGACATTCTTTTCTGAACTACTGGTGCTCAAAACACGTACTTTCCAGGAGTTTCTTTAGTTAATTGGTTTTGTTGTGAGAGTCAACAACAGCACAGCTTAACCCCTCGCTCATTAATTTTTTTAGTAATGTTTAATTCAGTCGCTCTTTTACCCCATTTTAACTATGGGTTCCTATGAACACCGGAACAGGACAGCATCCGAACGGAATTTAGAATGGACAGATTCCTACTTCAGCGAAATATAAACAGGTGGTTTCCAAAAGTGACGACTGCACCTGTAAGAGTCAAATGGGATAAGCCAGAGGTTCCATCTTTTGACAAAGAGAGTCTTGGTTTTCTTCCTTTGCTGAATTTTATTCCTTTATTAAAATAAAAAAGTGCTTGAGAAATGCAGAAATGTCTCTCAATATTCATAATGTGTATTTATCTCTATAAACAAGTTATTAATTTGATTCTTTCCTGCAACTGTGTAATTTTGTGCAATTGTGTGTTTTTTTTTTAGGTGAGGGGCCAATCCTCTCTGTTTACAGTCTTCAAGCATCTACTAAAAAATGTGCTTCTTTAAATGTTCTCCATAACTACCGTATTCATGGGATACGACCTGGTAGAAAACATCAGTCTGGAGAGAGTCAGTTCAACAGTGTAATTTCATCTGAAATTTCAGTTTGGGACAATGACGAGGAGGAGATCATTGTTTTTGGAGGAAAAGGAGTTCGGCTTGTCAGCTTCAATTCTGCAGGACAATGCCTGAAGCTGATTGGTCCACTCTTGGAGCTTCAAGACTGGGTGCTGGACATTCATTGGCTAAAAGCACAACCCCACACATTGTTAGGCATAGCCTTGGCCCACAATGCCCTTCTGCTCCTAGAAGCAGAATCTGGTAACATTCTCTCATTCTACTCTTGTGTAGAGTCCTGTCTTCTCTACTCAGCACTTATGATTGGTCCAAATTGGGACTCTTTGGTGCTAGTGGGTGGGACTGTTTTCAACCAGCTCGTGCTGTGGAGGCCCACAGGGACCAAATCCAGTGGCCAATCCCAGGTGGAGAGACGTCTACTGGGCCACAGTGGAGTCATTTTCAGTCTTTGCTACCACCTGAAATCTGGGTGGCTGGTGTCTGCCTCGGATGACCGCAGCGTTCGTTTGTGGAGCGTGGGCACATTGGGTGGAGATGCAGGTTGTGGAGAGGAAACACCAACATGTCTTCGGGTGCTTTATGGGCACCAGGCACGGGTCTTCTGTGTCAAGCTAACACCCAGCCGTGTATTCAGTGCAGGAGAAGATGGAGCGTGCCTGCTCTGGGAATGGGGAGGTGAGGGGAAGGTGGGATGTACGTTTAAAGGACATAGGTCAGGTGGAGTGAAGGCTCTGGCTGTCAGCGGGGGAAGTATAGGCTGTAGGGAGGGATGGATGGCTACTGGAGGTGCAGATGGTGGGGTAAGAGTGTGGAGAGTGGCAGAGGAGAAGAAAGACAGCAAGGAAACTCAGGCTGAGACTCAGCTGGATCTGGGATTTAAAGGGCAAGGTTGTCCCAAAGTGGTCCGATTAGTGGGTGAGGACGAATCGAACACAGTTCTGGTCTGTACTGATCAAGGAGAGGTTTGCCTTAGTCAGGGTGACACCTGGAATGTCATCTGGCAAGGAGGAGCAGAATTCCAGTCATATTGTATAATGGAGATCGCAAGCATCCAAGTCCAGAATTCAAATTGCACCGTGTGGGTGTGTGCAGTGGGTAATCTGAACGGAGGTGTCCAAGTGTTCCTTATAGGGCAGCCAGGTGTGGGAGTCTTGCTAAAAGCTGGACAGGGTAAAGTTCACTCTGTACTTTGGGTCAAGGGACTGTCTGAAGGGTCATGGAGTTGGTGTCTTCTGGCTTCAGGCTCTGAGGGATTGGTGTACCGGTGGACAATAAAGGTGATGGAGGATGAATCAGGCCTGCATATGAAAGAGGAAACTCTTCTTCCATTCCTGCTGCCACCCTGTGCCAAACGCTGGCTGACTGCTGCAGTTACCTTGGAACAAAGAAAAGGGTTATACCTGTGTGGTGACCGGAGAGGGTCACTACTGCTCTATGCCGAAAGAGAAAAGAATGACACAATAAATGGAGGAGAAAGAAGAATGGACTCACAAGATCAAGAAACCGAAAACAGGCAAACGCAAATGGGCGGTCCTATATCTCCCATCAGTACCCTTTACGGAGTCCATGGGAAGCAAGGTGTGACTTTCGTGTGTGAGTATCAAGACTTATGTTACACTACAGGTCGAGATGGATCTGTAAGAATACTAACTGTTGAAGAAAACGTCCTGAAGGTGCGTAGAGTTCAGCGGGCCTGCAGAGGCATGGAGTGGCTGGAGAAGGTTCTGTTTCTGGGCTCAGATGCACCAGAGGTACAAGAAAATATGCTGAATGAGAGAATTGAGAAGAGGAAGAGCGATCAAGAGAGTGAAAGCGTAGCTGAGGCTCGGTTTGTAATGGTTGGCTTCCACTCTGTCCACTTCATTATATGGGACCCTCACCGACAAGAGAAGCTATTGTCAGTTGCCTGTGGAGGCGGCCATCGATCCTGGGCCTACAAATGCCCGATACACACCCACACGGATCCTCATGCACATGCAATCGGACATGGTACCCTTGTGTTCATCAAACACGGAGCTGTCATGGCATCACATTCATTATCGTCCACAGAAACCGATGTGAATGGATACACCCTGAAAGAGGGACTACATGGGCGAGGCATCAGCTGTGTGTGTCATCTTGGTAGTCTCACAAAGACTAAAGAGTTGTCAGAACTTTGGGAGATTTTTGTTACCGGAGGGGAGGATACCACAGTAGGTGTACTTGCCGTCAATCCACAGAGTGGAACTGTTAAAGTTCTTGCGGTTCTAACAGACCATATCTCAAACGTTCGTGCTCTGGCTGCCATCAGAAGAGAAGAAACTAATGAAAGAGGGAGAGGTGACCGGACAGATACCTCCTTGTCTTCTTTGGTGTTCTCAGCGGGTGGCCGGGCTCAGCTGCAGTGTTACCGGCTCTTGATTCGTTTGGATGAGCAGCAGGGTCAGCCGATCTGTCAGGTCACTCAGATAGGTGGCCATCGATTGGATAAGCAGTGGGAACAGAAGCGGAATCGACACAAGACCATCAAAATGGACCCAGAGACGAGGTACGTATGTGTCTGTCAAAATACTCTCTACTTTCCATGTGTGGAACTAGATATAGGTTTGGGAAGTTATTTGTGTTGTCTTATAGGGATATTTCCCCCTAAAATAATTCTGTCATCATTTACTCACCTTCATGTTGTTCCAAAAATGTTTTGGGGGGTTGTTTGATGGTTGGTAGTAGTTGTTTTGAAAATGTATGACCACCAGAGGGCGGACAGTACAATGTACTCCCTCCCATTGTAATTGTGCTTTTTTAATAGAGAGACTTACTGTGCAAATGCTTTCTCGTGTTTGCAGGTACATGTCTATGTCTGTTGTGCAAAATGGGACTGAATATGTTCTGGCTCTGGGCTGTAGTGATGGTGCAGTTAGGTAACTTTGTTTGAGATTAAAAAATAAAAACATATGAATTAAAATGAGTTTCAAATATGTTTCATGTTTTAACATTCTGTGATTAATGTATTGAGATGTGTTTTCTCTTGTAGGCTTTTCAGTGTGACTGAAAGCAATAGGAGTGTTGACATGCTTTGGGAGTGTTTTTACCATCAGAGGTGTGTGCTCAGTGTCGCCACCTACAAGCTGGAGGACACCCAGGGCAGAAAGTAAGGAAATGGTGTACATTTATCAAAAACATTGTTATTCTATGTTTTAATTATTTCTTACACTTATTTTAATTTGTCCATCACTTTCGGTCTCAGGGTTTTGTTGCTGTTCAGTGGCACTACAGATGGTTGTATATCTGTGTGGGATTTAACAGCAGTTTTGAACAGTAAGGCTGGTGTCAGCTGGCAGGGTGAGTCATACATACACCAGAACATAAACACTTGTTTGTTTGTTTTTTGATTATTTTTAATGTCTGTAAAACTTTTTTTTTTTGTGGTTAAGAATAACTTAAAGGGATAGTTCACTTTAAAATTAAAATTCTGTCATCATTTACTCACCCTCAAGTTGTTTCAAACCTGTATTAATTTATTTCTTCTGCTGAACACAAAGAAAGATATTTTGAAGAATGTCAGTAACCAAACAGTAGTCTGTACCCATTGACTTCCATAGTATTTTTTTTCCTACTATGGAAGTCAATGGGTACAGACTACTGTTTGGTTACTGACATTCTTCAAAATATCTTTCTTTGTGTTCAGCAGAAGAAATAAATTAATACAGGTTTGAAACAACTTGAGGGTGAGTAAATGATGACAGAATTTAAATTTTAAAGTGAACTATCCCTTTAAAATGATTTATGTTATTTGTTTGCATTTGTTATATGTTAAAGCGATCATCTACTCTGAAAAAAACCCCTCTTTATTTACTTGTTCTTGGCCTGTCCCCAAAATGTTACTATTATAATTATTATTATTATAAAATATTATTATTTGACTTTCCATGCAGCTGTTTTACATACAACAACATCTCCTAGTGACCACAGCTATTTGGCTCCAAAAATTACAGTGCATTTGCTTTGACTCAAAGATGGAGTATGTGTATTCTTATAAATAAATAAATGTTTTATCAATTACAAAGAGCATTACAAAATGTAATGCATAAAAAAACTGTGACACTGTCCCAAAACCCCACAATGTCGGGTACCATCAGGCTTGAGTCTGGTAATAGAACTTTAAAATATGTGTTTATGCTATTAATGATTTACCCTTTCTTTGCTTCAGGCCCATCAGCACCTTTCTTTTCCATACCTGTCCATCAAAGTGGAGTCAATACACTTGCCTTATCACCGCAGAGAGAGATGGGGCAAATGGAGGAAAACATGATCTCATTGGCCAGTGGCGGAGAGGATGGACAGCTGTCTCTACTGAGTATCAAGATTGATCAGAAAGAGCAGGAGAATGGAGCCATGTCTCTACAGCTACTTTCTCATAGGTCAGTGCCCCTGGCGCACTCTTCCCCTCTCACTGGGCTATGTTTACTAAGCCCCACACTATTGGTGTCCACCTCACCAGACCAACGCTTGTGTTTGTGGAGCGTGAACAGTGATGGCCTTCGCCCACTGAAGGTGCTGTTCTCACACACCGCAGATGCTGCTGGATTGTGGGCGTGGTTTGGGGTGGGACCAGAGGGAGGAGCCTGGGTGGTTGTTTGTGGCCAGGGCTTACAATTGTTTAAATTAACGGAAAGAGAGATGGATGAACCAAATGAAACTGTTAACAGGAGTGCAAAAGAAGAGGAAAGAAAGAAAGTGATGTTTTCACATCGTGTTTCAAGGACATAACACTGACTATCAGCACTCTTTTTTATGATTTATAAATGAAGATGCCAAAGAATTGTAATTGTAACGTTTGCGATTTTCAAATAAAGATCTTTTTAATGTTTAATTTTTTATTGTGCCAGGGAAGGTATCTTGTGAAGACAATTTTATTTTCAATATGGCCTAACAATGAATGTCTATACTCTGTTACAGAACCAGTCAAATTTTGGACACGCGATTGACTGAATTTGTTTCTCATCATCCTACATACATTTTGATATAAAGGCCAGTGGTGTTAACTAACGCAAAACTATTAAAAAACATTTTCGGTAATTGAAATAAAGCTGAAATAAAACAGCTTTACAGTAAGACAAAGGCAAGAACGGTATTGTTCAAAATTCATGTATAACTTTGATGAAAGCTTTTGATCCACTTCAAATGTTGACTACAGTATAAATATTTAATGAAAAACTTAAACTGATCGTTGAAGTACTAAAATGATAAAAAAAAAAAATGAATTAGTCTGTTTAAATAATAATAAAAATGGCAAAAGTACATAAGATTACTAAAACTAAATTTAAAAGTGAAAATATCCAAATGTAAGCCAATTAAAAACATTAATAAATACTATAATAATATGCTTTCTAAAATAAGAGAGACTTTTGATTGAAATGCTTGTAATCATATAAATTATATATAAAAAATAAATGACATTATAATTAATGAATTGGATGAACTGGGCCGAGCATACATGTGAACACCTTCAATACTGCTTAAAAAGAACCTAAGGATGATTGATAGATCGTTTTAATTTGGTTTATACACATTTTGTGTTTTTGTTTTGGTGATTATTATTCTAAAATGCAAAGTATAGAATTGAATACGGAAAGAATGAGTAGGTGTGTCCTAACTTTAAATGGTACCAAATATGTTGCGACTGTGTACGTGTGCATGTGTGTGAGTATGGCTTGAAGATATATTCATGCGTGTGTAATGGATCAATGGATTTCCTGGGCTACAGGCCAGCAGGTGTGTGTATGTGTGTGGGTGAGTGAGAGAGAGAGGGTACACAGTGTGTTGGGGGGCTTTGGCTGTGCAACGAAGTATAAATATTTCACCCCCTTCTCCAGTTCCCTTTTGTTCATCATCGTAGCGGCTCGATGGCCAGTCCCTTTAATCCACAGCTGAACGAATGAAAGCAAGAGAGGAAAGGAAACACGTGAGGGAGTCAAAGATATAAAGCCACAAGGTTTGCCGAATTTGAAAGAAAGGAATGAGAATATTTTCTGATTACATGATGTAAAAAAGGAGTGACAAAATGTGAGGAGAAAAAGACAAAAGTTGAACGGATAATGTGAGTATAATAATGACTAATGTGAGTAAAATTCAGCAATAGCAACCAATGTTACTTTAGTATAACTGAGATACCATTTAAGGTTTTATTGATATTTTGAAATAGTTTTTATTTTTTATTTCTTTGATTTTCATTTTAATCTTAGTTAAGGTGTTGGTAAGTTTGTTGTGTGTTTTTGTAATTTATGTATGTTTTTATTAATTTTTATTTTAGTTTGAGTTATTTTAGTACATCAATAATGAGAAAGTAGCTGAAATAAAATGTCTTTATGCATGCTATTTTATTTCAGTTAATGTTCATTTTATTGTGAAGCTGATGTGTCTCTTTGAGTCACAGTGTGTGTGTGTGTGTGTGTGTGTGTGTGTGTGTGTGTGTGTGTGTCTTGATCTTTTGAAAAAGGATGTCACGGATCAGGGAAACCCTTAAAGAGGACGAATCTGGAAAGAAGAACTCTAAGATACCTCAAAAACGAAAGAAAAAGGAGGCTGAAAATGACACGGTATGGCTGTTCCACAAAAATGACTTGAAAATGGATTTAATATACAAGTGAATATACAGTATCAGCACATTAACTCAAATAACATCACACTGATTAAATAGTCATGATCATGTGTGTGATATCACTATACAGGACAATAGACTGATATCGAAGGATAGGCTTCCTCTGATTGGTTCATCAGGCAACAGAACTGCAGGTATAGTCAATACATCACCTAAAGTTAAATGACTTGTAGTCTATATGGAATCAGTGCATTAATACAGTATATGGCAAGATGTTGTCAGATATTAACTGATTTGACTGGAAATCAAATGTTTTCATAACATTACACGAGAAGTAATGCTAATGCGTGACATATAAACTGTGTGTTTACATTGATCTTTGTTTCTCCTGTCTACACAATGTTACCTGAGCTCATCCATAGACAATGCAAGTGCAAACTCAAGGATATTCAGGAGGTGCTACGTTAATTAGCTGCTATTGTCCCAACATGTGCCTTTGTAATGGACTTGTTAGGCGAGGGGATAATTAGAACTGAACATGTGCGTGAGATAAAGTGGAATTTAGAAATATATGAGATCCTGTCTCCTACATCAAAACAGGTAATTAAGTTTATAAAGATATAAGATATAAAGTTGCAAATCTGAGAAATTGTGAGATATAGTGTTGCAAATAGCAGATATAAAAAACAATTACAAGTTGCAATACTCGCAAATACGATATAAAGATTGTTGTGAGACAAATAGTTGCAATTATATAAATATAATAGTTGCAATTATGAAAAAAAATCACAATAATTCAATATAAAATTACATTGGCAAGAAAGTCGCAATTATGAGAAATTGTCGCAATTTGGAAATATGTAGTCGCTATTACAAAAAAGAAAGTCTCAAATTTTTTTTTATTCTAATGTGGTAACAGGCTTGAGGCTTCAATATAATTCTGATTCTATTTCTGCATCTGTTCTGCTTTTAGCTAGGCCTTCTCTATCCACTCCTCAGGCCGACATGAAAAAACTTGGCCATCCTCCCATCTCATCTGTGGCCCCTGACAGCATGGCACCCTGGGAAGGCTCCTCCCACTCCGAGTCCTCCTTTACCAGTTTCCCCCCTCCACTTTCACCCCTTCCTCTTGCCCACTCGAAGCCAATCACAGCACCAGATCCTCCGCTACCCCCTCCACCCCCTTCTCAAATCAAAAACATTGAACCTGAGAATGGACAGAGTGCCAGAGTGAAACGCAAGCCCCTCCCACCAAGACACCCCTCTAGACCTCCCCGTTTACCCCCTCTGAGGCAAGTAACAAATCTTAGCTTTTCTCGAAGTTTCACTTTTTCGTTTTTTGAGCTGCCGGTTCACCAGTCTGCACGGAGCAGAGCGGAGCGGCTCAGAGATCTCACTGTGCTCCTGAGGCAGTTTCAATACTGAGGAAAAACATGCTACACCTGGGGCAGAAAAACTATGTGTGCAAATGTACATCATGCTCAAAATTACCAGGCTATGGCATGACTTCACATCAGCATTATATGCTTAATTCGATTTTTAGATTAAGAGTGATGTTGGATACATTTTTGGCTTTTTATCCTGTTTGTGATGCACATTTCTGCTGTTGTACTGAAGGTTAAAGATGCACTTCGTCATTTTTATGATGCACTGTATATATGGTCACTAAGGTACATTTTGTTTGATCAAATATATAATATATAAATACAGTAAAACATGAATCTTGTGAAATATTACCTAATACAGGTTAAAATATTTTCTCTGTTTTAACATTATTTTTAAATGTAATTTATACCTGTGATGCAAAGCTGAATTTTCAGCATCATTACTCCAGTCTTCAGTGTCACATGATTTTTCAGAAATCACTCTAATATACTGATTTGGTGCTCAAGAAACATCTCTTATTTTAAATGTTCTTCTGCTTAATATTTTTTAAGAAACTGTTTTTTTTTTTTTTGCAGGATTCTTTGATGAATATAAAGTTCAGAAGAACAGCATTTATTTAAAATAGAAATCTTTTATAACACTATAAATGTTTTTTACTGTCACTTTTGATTAATTTACTGCACCCTTGCTAAATAAAATACCAGTAATCATGTATGTATGTATATGTATATATGCATACAGTGACCAATGGAGTAATGGAAATTCCCCAGCTTGTGTTTGTTGTTTTTGATACTTTTTTGGCTGTTAAATGTATATTTAGAGGATGTGTGAGTGTGAGTTTTTACAACCTTTTGCCTTCTAATGTTAAGCACTGTCAACATTTATATTAACCGATGAGACACAGAGTTGGGGGAAATGACCATGATGATTATTATGTAGGCAGAAAACAATGAAAATATTTAAGGAGAGACATTGAGCTGAGATGCGTCCCACAGGTGGCCTGAGGTATTGTTGAGCTATTCGGGTCATGTGCACAGGGGTAATAAAGTGCTTTCCTCAGGACACACAGAACAGAATTCAGGGAATTCTTTTGACAAGGTAAGACAACTTATTGATAAGCTTATTTCCACTTTTATTGCACACTCAACTGTCCTCACATGTGCTCGTATCAAAGAGTGCTGATAGTCGCAGATGAGCTTTGATGCATTATCAGTTTTGGCTGCTGATATCTTTGCTCACTATTAAAGGGATAGTTCACCTGGAAATGAAAATTCTGTCATCATTTACTCAAAGTTGTTCCAAACCTGTATGAGTTTCTTTCTTTAACACAAAAGAAGATATTTTAAAGAATGATTGTAACCAGACAGTTGACTTCTATCATATTTTTTTGACATGGATGTCAATGGCTACCGTCAACTGTTTGATTGCCAACATTCTTTAAAATATCTTCTTTTGTGTTCAACAGAAGAAAGAAACTCACACAGGGTTGGAACAACTTGATGATGGGTAAATTATGACAGAATTAACATTTTTGGGTGAACTATCCTTTTAAGACGGCACCCTTTAGTCGGGACCAGATATTTTACATACTTTATTTAGTGTATTCCCACCAAATTTTTGTAACTGGAATACTTTTTACTTTTTGAACTGTAATACTGTGTTAGAAAATGAATTTCCTTTACATATAAATATGGCTTGTGTTGAGTTCTGTCCATTTACTGATAAATATATAAAACATTGCATATACACTTGATGTATGTCTTCTGTAGCTTCAGTCTGTGTGTGTGTGTGTGTGTGTGTGTGTGTGTGTGTGTGTGTATGTATGTATATATATATATATATATATATAGAGAGAGAGAGAGAGAGAGAGAGAGAGAGAGAGAGAGAGAGAGAGAGAGAGAGAGAGAGAGAGAGAGAGAGAGAGAGAGAGAGAGAGAGAGAGAGAGAGAGAGAGAGAGAGAGAGAGAGAGAGAGAGAGATGGGAGGGAGGGAGAGATGGGAGGGAGGGTCGGTCAAAGGTCAATTTTCTAATGACTAAATAAGCATTATTTATTGAAGAGTGGCGTGTCTTCTTATTGGATAATATAGCCCTACCTCCTACCAGGAAGATACATAATCATTATCTGGAGATCATTATTAAAGTACTACAGTAAAAATTGTAACAAGTCTGTTGAGTACAAGGTGTCGCTCACGTGATGTGTAATATGATCTCTGTTCTCAGGAGTGGTAGATTAAAATCTTTTAACCTTTGGTCAGACCGAAGCTGATCCAAAGATGAATGTCTGTGAACATTTGAGACAATAAATAACACTTTGGAAGTCTGGAGGAGGGAAAGAGCGCAGAATCTGTCTCTCTCTCTCCAATTATAGACTTCCAGTTTAATTGGTTTAGATTTGTTTGCTTGTAAGAATGATAATAGACGGTTTGCTCTGAGTTCAAGGCCACGTCACTACAGCTTAGCACAAGAGAAACATAAGCATACACTCCGTTTTAGGATTGTGCCTGTTTGAGTTACTTTTTCTTGTTCTCACAGATGGACAATCAAAAACTTTCACAGAGTGAGAATTTCAATCCTAACCCTGTTTCTGGTCTGAATGAAGCACAACTAGATATCCAGGGACAGCGCAGGTGGAAGGCGCATCGGACAATTTGGGGAAAGCTGAAGGAGGAGAGCCGGTGAGTGTGGGTGAGAAGAGTATAAGCTTATTTAAGAAGCATGCACACTTAAGATAATTGTGATCACAAAATAGGCACAGTGTCCATGAGAAATACACACACTGACCATTAATGTCTCTGTTGTTTTGCATCAGGTATTCAGGTCCAAGGCTGAAGAGCTGCTTCCTGTCTATTGCACCTCTCTTGTCATGGCTGCCACAATACTCGCTCAGGAAAAATGCTGTTGGAGATGTGATATCAGGAATCAGTGTGGGAATCATGCACCTGCCTCAAGGTTTAAGACTTTCACACACAATCCTGTGATATTTGAGCTGCTATGTGCTATAAATATATGGCTTACAAAAAACTTTATTTGCTAAGTATAAAGATTTTTTCACGGTGACAACGTAGATTAAAATCATGGTCTATTTTTAGGGTTCTCTGAGAGTGTAGACACTTGAAGTGCCTGTGATGTGACGGGTCGATTATGATTTGCATCGCCCTGTTTTTCATAATAGACACCTACAGATCTGCATTATCGTCTGGCAGCCAATAATTTTCCTCACAATGCACCGTGGTTCAAATCAGACAGATAAAGTGGATGTAATGACTAATTCTATTGTACAGAACTGCACACACTCCTCTACACACAAATTGTTAATTTTCAGCCTTTTTCTATTCTCATAGGGATGGCTAATGCATTGCTGGCTGCAGTTCCTCCAGTGTTTGGTCTGTATTCCTCTTTCTACCCTGTTCTCATCTACTTTATATTTGGAACATCCAAACACATCTCTGTGGGTAAGTACACATACGTGAACTATCTTTGCAGGTACATACACAGTGCCACTTTGCAAGAAAAAAGATTTTATGGAGTAGTTCACCCAAAAAAATGAAATGTTGTAACAAGCCCATTTGTTAATTTTTTTTTTCAATATATGGATTTGTAAATATAATAACACAAAATAATAATATTTAAACAACAAAACATATTTTTAAAAAAATGTAACGAATTAATTTATTAAAACAACTAATAACAATAAAATATACAACTACCAGTCCACGTTATAATTTAGAGTGATCTGTTAACTCTCTAAGTTATGTATTTCAGAAATATACAAAATCACAATTAGCTAAAAATGTATTAATTTAAACAATGTAATAATTTAAGGCAGAAACTATGGGCTCATTGAAGTAATGAATACGTGTTTCCTAACAAATGATTGTGCCATTTACAGTGTAATATAAAATAACATAATAAAAAAACTAAACTAAAGCATATTAAACATTATATAATATATATATATTGGTAGTCCATCAAGTGGCTTGGTTCTTATTTGATTGGCCTTTCAGGTCTATCTGATGATCTGTCTGATCCACAGGTACTTTTTCTATCCTTTCCATCATGGTCGGTACAGTAACAGGTGATGTGGTGTTGCCAGGCAGCGGAGCAGAGAGTGATGAGATTGAGGCCGAAAGCATGAGAGTTGCCTTTGCAGCTCAGCTGACCATTCTGTGTGGATTAATGCAGGTAAAACACACACATGCTGTATTAAATGTAGGATAGGCAATTGCGAAGAGGTTAGCAATAGCAAACTAGCTTTGAAAACATAAGATCCCACCCTCGCTCTCCATAGCCATGCCTCCTTCAAAACACATTAACGCACAAGCAGAGTCTGCAAAGAGTCACGAGAGACGGCGTTAAACTACCTCATGTCTCAAAGCACATAACATTACAATAATAATGAACTTAAACAACTTACAGTGCTCTTACTTGTACCGTTTGACTGCTGCAGATTAATTGCATTGGCGTTGATAGTGTTGTTGACATAGAAACGCTTAAATCCGAGTCTGAGTCTAGAACGTCACGGGTTGGCATCTCTTAAATAAAGCAATTATTGATTGCTGTCAGGATGTGAGGAGAGTTTTAACCAGTATAAAAAAGTGTTTATTAAAAAATTGCATACCCTGTCTTTAATTCTGTATTAGAGTGTGTGTGTCTTTGTATCAAAACTCTCTCCCTATATAGATTGTGCTATATGTGCTGCGTTGTGGAGGAGTGTGTCGGTGGTTGTCTCAGCCGTTGGTCAGTGGATACACTATGGCAGCTGCCATCCATGTGACTGTTCACCAGCTGCCTTTACTGATGGGCATCTCCATAGTCAGACACAGAGGCGTCCTCGCTGTGTTCTGGGTGAGAATGAGCTCTGTGTGTTTTACCTCTGTTATCTCCATATATCTAAAATGCTGAATGTACATGTGTTCGACAGATGTTTTCAAACTTTGTGTCTGAAATCAGGAGTGTATTACCAGCGACACTGGTCATTTCCTTTGTCTCCCTGGTTATACTTGTTGGTGGAAAGATGCTGAATTCATGCTGGACTACTCGATTTCCCATTCCATGGGAGCTGGTACTGGTGGGCACGCACGCACGCACGCACGCACGCACGCACGCACACACACACACACACACACACACACACACACACACACAAAGTTTTCAAGTTTTATAATATTCCATGGATCATGAACTAAAATTTATTTGTGGCCGTTATTTTTTCCAGTTGTGTTAGTTTTTATTTTTATGTGAATAAAAATGTGCCAACACTTTACAATGAGGTCCCATTACTTTGTTACCATACTATATTCCATTACTATATATTACTTTATGCATTAACTAACATTAACTAATAAAGAAAAATAAATTTGTTATAGAATACATATTGTGTATTTGTTAACATTAGTTAAATACACCTGTTCACTGTTAGTTCATGTTAGCTCAGTTCCAGTAAATAATATAAACAGATGCAACTTTAATACAACTTTTTGATTTTAATAATATATTAGTAAATGTTAAAATAAAATGAATCAATATTTTGTTTGAATCAAAAATTTTCATTGTTTATATTTCATTCATGTAGTAAACTATTGTTAACAAATGGTATTGGAGTAGGTTGTTTACATTTGTATAAATTAAACATCATGGTTTCCTTTTTTAAAATATTTCTGTGCAACAGTAATTCTTTCTTCATGTTCCCTAGATTATCTCTGCCACTCTGTCATCATTGCAGTTTGATTTGTCCGGTCAGTATGGAATACAAATCGTTGGACCCATACCAACCGGGTCAGCAGAGTGTTGGATTTTCTTTACAGAACCAATTAGCTGGACGTATTTCTGTGTTGAAACTTATTCTCTCTCTCATTTGTCCCCTTTTCTCTCTCCTTTTCTATCCCTAAGTCTCTCACCTCCCTCCCTCCCATCATTCTCCTTCTCTCAGGAGCTGTTATTGACAGCTCTTGCACTAGCAGTGGTGGGTTATGGTTTCCAAGCTTCATTGGGCATGATGTTTGCTCATAAACATGGGTACCCCTTTTACAGCAACCAGGTAACAAGCAAATGTTGTAACTTTAACAATTTGTTCCCTGGAACCTCACAATAAGGCTAGTGCAGATGCCCTCTTTGCAGCTTCTCCTCTGTCTGATCACAAATGGTATCTCCCTCCTGTAGGAGCTGTTGGCTATGGGTCTGTGTAACTCTATTGGAGGGGTGTTCCAGTGCTTTCCAGTAAGCGGATCCATATCTCGCAGCACAGTGCAGGAGAGTACAGGCGGACAAACTCAGGTGCGAACACCTGCTGTCTCATGTTACAGTCAAATGTACATGCACAAATGTACACTCACCGCGAATCACATGACATGGGAAGATTATATTGAGTATTTTCTCAGACTTTTAGTGTTATTCAGGCACTGGCCACATGAAGTACAGGCATTTAAAGACATATTTTTTTTTGCATTCATTATTTACAAATTGAAACGGAATTGTGCTGTAAGAAATGCAGCATGTGACTCTGTTATTAAGGCATTGAACATTAACATCTCTCTTTCTTATCAGCAAAAGCTCACTGATAAAATCCAAACCACATGCTTAAAAGAAAATGCCCGCACTGCAATAAGGTTTTTCTCCTTGATGAACATGACCTCTCTCTTTTTCTCAGGTGTCTTCTCTAGTGTCTGCACTATAATTCTATTGATCTTGCTGAAGTTCGGCCCCCTTTTTCAGCAGCTTCCAAAGGTCCCAATATCACATTCAATTGGGAAGTATATATTAAACAGATATAATGTAATAAGGTGATTGTATAAAGTGTATTTGTGTGTGTTTCAGACAGTTTTTATGGAGCTAAACGAGTCTCAATAAAGATAAATGCACACACTACATTCACATATGCACACACATGATTCATAAATACACACACAGGATACACAAATGCGCACAAAATTCACAAATGCACACACAAAATTTTAAAAGCACAGAAGATTCACAATGCATACAAAATTCACAAATTCACACAAAATTCATAATACACACACAATTCAGAAATGCAAACAAAATTTACAAATGCACTCAAGATTCAGAAATGCACAGGGCAAGATTCAGACGTGTATTTCTGATGCACACACAATATATATTGATTTACAAACTGCTTGCGGTCTGTGAACTTCACTGCATTTGTGTGTGAATTTTGAGACTCCCTTGACTTGGCTCGACACACAAATGCCTTTTTTTAAACAGGAATGATCAGCAACAATCAGATATCTCCCTTGGTTTAGCCAATCACAAGAACGCACCCCGCGTGGGGGATTGTTTACTCATAAGCCAATCACATGAATGCGTTCACAACAGCGCGATATGCATGTGGCGCGGGCGCGAGCGCGTGGAGTTCTGTCTGTCAGTTGGTTGAGAGACATAGGGTGTACTCACACTAGCCAGTTTAAAACCGTGCCCGAGTGTGTTTGACCATCCAAAGCGCGGTTCGTTTGACTAGTGTGAGTGCTCCGAACCGTGCCCGGGCGCGGTTCGATTAGCCGGCCCTGGCCCGCTTGGAAGAGGTGGGCCAGAGCACGGTTCAGTTGGACTCGGGCGCGGTTCGCATGCAGTGTGAGCTCTAATGGTACGTTCACACGGGGCGTGAGCGTCAACGCTTCCCATTGACTTTGAATGGGTGACGTCAAGCTTTGCCGAAATGAATTGTGGATCCGTCGGCGGCGCTTCACTGGCGTTGCTCGCAGCAGAAGTTGAGAATTTTTCAACTTCTGCCGCGAGCAACGCCAGTGAATCGCCGCAGGCGGAAGCGTCAGCCAATCAGGATCACTCTATGCAAATACAGTAGCCAGGCGGCAGCCAATCACGTTCATCACGTTCATCCTGTCATTCCTGTCTAATTTCATTGGCTGACGCTGCTATGACCATGGCGTCGTGCCAAACTTCAGCCACGCCTTCCGTCAAGCGTTGACGCTGAAGCCCCGTGTGAACGTACCGTAACCGTGCTGGAGCACGGAACAGGACGTCACGGTTTAACAGGGTGCGCTTGACAGGGCATAGCAGAAAGAGAGAGAGAGAGAGCCCCGGCCGCGCGCGCACTCACCCGAGCGCTGTCTGCTCTCTCTCTCTCTCTCTCTCCCTCGCGCATATTAATCGAAATCAATTAATACGATGGTGTCGAGAAAAAAAAACTCCAGTGATTAAATGTTTTCTGTGTTGACAAATCTAGTGCGATATCCTAAACTGCCGAATTCATTGCTGTTTTTTTCTGTTTACATTTCATGGTGTGACACTTCTCTTCATTATGCACCATAATGACGTAAGCGTGCTCCGGCACGAATGCTGAAACCCTATGTGAGTGCAGGCCAGAGGGGGTGGGGGGACAATCGTACTCGGGCCCGGTTCATGGCAACCGTGCCTAGACATCATATAGATATATTGAATTTCTGCACTTTGACATTCAGAGCACTGGGCAAAAATCACATCGCGTCAACACCCGCCGCGGGCCTTTCCGATGCTTTGTCTGAATTAAACAGTCGGATTCCCCTGGTCCGCACCAGTTCTAAGTCTCTATATAATATCTATGGGTTGAGACCTCAACATGGCTTCTGGCAACGACTTACCGCTCCCCTGTCGTTGCCAGAAGCCATGTTGAGGTCTCAACCAACTGACAGACAGAACTCCACCGCGCCCGCGCCACATGCATATCGCGCTGTGTGAACGCATTCATGTGATTGGCTTATGAGTAAACAATCCCCCACGCGGGGTGCGTTCTTGTGATTGGCTAAACCAAGGGAGATATCTGATTGGTTGCTGATCATTCCCTGTTTAAAAAAAGGCATTTGTGTGTCGAGCCAAGTCAAGGGAGTCTCAAAATTCACACACAAATGCAGTGAAGTTCACAGACCGCAAGCAGTTTGTAAATCAATATATATTTGTGTGTGCATCAGAAATACACGTCTGAATCTTGCCCTGTGCATTTCTGAATCTTGAGTGCATTTGTAAATTTTGTTTGCATTTCTGAATTGTGTGTGTATTTATGAATTTTGTGTGAATTTGTGAATTTTGTATGCATTTGTGAATCTTCTATGCATTTGTGAATCTTCTGTGCTTTTAAAATTTTGTGTGTGCATTTGTGAATTTTGTGCGCATTTGTGTATCCTGTGTGTGTATTTATGAATCATGTGTGTGCATATGTGAATGTAGTGTGTGCATTTATCTTTATTGAGACTCGTTTAGCTCCATAGTTTTGGCTGTAATTATTTTAGTTAATCTGCAAGGGGTTTTTGCACAAGTTAAAGATGTGCCTAAACTGTGGAATACCGACCGCTTGGACCTGGTAAGGGCACCCAATCCATTCATCCTAACATAACTAACTCAAGTACAACATGCACCTGGATCAAAATCATGTTCCATGTAGGCCTCTCATCCAGGGTGTTTCCTGTGTGTGTTTCCCTCTGAGACTGCAGGTAGTGTGGGTAGTGACACTGCTCAGTGCCCTGGTGTTTAACCTGGACCTGGGGCTTGGCATTGCAATTGTGTTTTCTCTCCTTACCATTGTCTTCAGGACACAGCAGTGAGTCATCTGCATTGTCTGATATGTATCTACAATGTCTCTCTCTATTTTTCTTTTTCTCATCTTTCTCATACTAACTTATTCTTCCTCTTTCCAAAATTTTCAGTGCCAGGTTTGCCGTTCTTGGGCACATTGCTGATACAGACTGTTACAGGGATCTGGAGAAATATGCAAAGGTAGTCTCTTATGCTCACCAAATCTGCATTTACATGATCAAAAATACAGTTAGACTGAAGTAATGACTTCTGAAAATAAAGCTTTGCCATCACAGGAATACATTATAAAATATAGTAAAATAGAAACCAGTTATTTAAAGTTTCAATAATATGTCACAATATCACAGTTTTTTTTTTACTGTATTTTTGACTAAATAAATGCACCCTCGGTAAGCATAAGAAACTTTTTGTAACCAATAATAAATGTTAATGATTCCAGAATTCCCTGAATTTTGTGGTTTCAGGCGCTCCAGGTCCCTGGAGTAACTGTGTTTTCCTGTTGTAATCCACTTTACTACGCCAATGCAGACCAGACCTTTACATCACTAAAACAGGTACAACCTAGGGGGTTGCAAAATGATCAAATCACAATTTTTTTCCGGAAAATCACGATTCACAATTTTATCACTATTTATCACGATGCCGGTGCTATGGACATTGGCACCGACGTGGACACACCGACACTGGCACACCGACACGGACACACTGGCACACGGACACACCGACATGGGCACACTGACACGGACACACCGACACTGGCACACCGGCACGGACACACTGGCACACGGACACACCGACATGGGCACACTGACACGGACACACCGACACTGGCACACCGGCACGGACACACCGGCACTGGCACACCGACACTGGCACACCGACACTGGCACACCGACACGGACACACCGGCACGGACACACCGGCACTGGCACACAAACACGGACAGCAAAACGGACACCGACACGACATAACAAAAAACATGAATTTGACTTGGTTACATGAGAAACACCTATTTATACACCAAGACTAATGACTAACAAGAAACACCATCAAGACAGTCAACCAATAAGGTAAGCAATAACAAATGTTTAACCGGCAAGGCTTTAAAGCACATGCAAGTTAATGCACTCGACCTCTGCATTAACATGTGATGTGAATGTACGTTGCATTGTACAGTATGTTGAGATGGAGGTGCCAGAGCTGCAACTGATAGAATACACTGTAGCACGATACTACAATATTTCTTCAAAAGCAGATTGTGGAGACATTTTCGTGATATTGTACACCTCTAGTTCAACCTCCATTATTTCCCCCTGCTTTCCATTCATTCTAATATGTCTATATTTTATTATTATTTATGTATGTGCAGGCAGTTAGCACTGGCATTGAGGAGAATCCTGAAGTAAGTCCTCCAGACCAGCAGGGGGCTCAGAGTGTGCAGCACTGCGTTATTCTGGAGCTCAGTGGAGTCACCTTCATGGACTCAGTGGCCACGGCCACATTCAAATCAGTTAGTGGCACAGAAAAACACACACACACACACACACACACACACACACACACACACACACACACACACACAGAAGTGTTTATATTTTACCAGAGATGAACAGAAATAGATTACCTGTTGCTGACTCTCATGAACTCCTAACTAATGAATGTCAGTTTAAATTCTGCATGTCATTGTGTCTGTGTTTGATGGCGAACGTGCGTGTCTTACCGCTCTCTCTGGGTCACAGGTGCTTCAGGACTTTGAGAACACACAGACCTCGTTTTTCTGTGCTGCATGTCCAGGTAGCACGTCTGACACACACAGCCACACTCTCACATGATCAAGCATGACGTTTTTATATTAGCATATATAGTGTGACTTTATAGGAATAGTTCATCCAAGAACTGAACTATTTAACATGTCTAATGCACTCATATATATAATCTGTATTTCCTGTTTGTTTCTAGGTGGTTTACTCTCTCAGATAAAGAACCATGGTTTAGTTCCAGATTTTCTGTCTCTTTCCTCATTTTTCCCCTCAGTGCATCATGCAATCCTACACTACCAGGGGCTACAGGTGTGTGTGTGTGTGTGTGTGTGTTTCCTCTTTGTGTTTGTATAGGGCTGTTTGTGTTTTGCCTTAATTCAACAGCACTTTCTGTTCTAATTAAATTACACATCTATATTTTACAGAACACAGGCACAGATGTTACAGAGCTGTGACCTTTAATGACCTCCCTTCATGAACAGAAGATACATGAACCTGCAAACCTGAAAGAACCCTTCAACACTGGGGTTTAGATGAGACACTTCTAGACAAAACAAAAAAGGAGAAGAACTTCCTATTTTGATTTAATGGTTTGGAGCAACTTTTTACCTTCATCTGGATTTAAGGTGATATGTGGCAACAGCTGTTTGTTTATCGGCTATTGAACGTGAAATTATCTCTGACACCATAAACAGATTTTATATGGTTTATTTGTTTTTGTCATTTTTCTACTTTTAGGTTTGAAATAGTTAAAAAATGCTGAAATATATAATTTATAATTGCCCTCAACTTTATGTACTGCATGTCTGTGCATCTGTAATCTCCCAGATTCTTTTTAACATATGTTTTTTTGTGTTCGAGACCAATTCGGGTTGTAGACAGTAAAATAAATCAAATATGTTCAAAAGAACAACATATATAAACATGAATAGTATGGAAAATAAAGATCTAAATAATTATTACCACTCCGGTCAATACAATGGGGTGTCTGACAACAGCCAAAATCCACCAGTTAATACGTAGAGTTCACACAAGTGTGTTGCGGTAATGTTTTTCTTGTACCCCCAGTGAATTGAACCATAAATGTCATTAGAAGAGACTTTGTTCTCAGGCTAGGTGCTGGGGAGAGGCCACATTAATATTTAATGCAGCTCGTCTCGCTCACACGTTTACTGGGGACATATAAGCTTATATTATATAAAGCTAATCATAATCACTACAGACTAACCCTAACGCCACCACCAACAGAAAACCTTTAGCATTTTTAGGATTTCTGGTTAAATAAAATAAAATTGTATTACAATTAAGGACGTCCCAAAATTTCCGCAAAGGAATGTTTGGTCAGTATTAGTTCACTTTTGTCCCCAAACTATATGTACATACACACATCAAGTTGAAAGTATAAATACCTATTACATGATTACATATTTACAATTTCATATACAAGTCTGTATATTCTCAAATAAAAACATGAAATGTCTCTACTTCACCGGATCAAAACACTTCAGAGTTCTTGAGGCAGGACGGGCAAATATGTGATTCTACCGTTAGATCTACCGTTAACATTTCATTCTTACAAAACCAATCGGTTTGTGTGAACCAAATGAACATGGTATTTTCTATCTAATCAGACTGAGATAAGGTGGCGTATGTCTCTAGTGTGAAAGTGTCTAACATTGACTCCAAAGAACCCCCCTCCTCCTCTGTGTTTTTGGGACTTTGCACCCCATATGAACACATTAGAATTCTGTCAGTAAGTGTGTGAATGGATCAGACTGGTATCGGAAAGGGCAGGATACACATTAACACAACCTGTGAGAGAAGAGAAGAGCCAGGGACGTTAATCTATTCATTGCTGTCCAGAACTTCACTGCACAACCAGACCTGAAGATCTTTCACTGGAGAACATTAAGGATTACATTTTCATTGTGAGGACATGCTTTTGGGATCTGTACACTGGAGGTGATCTGAACAGTGAGTGTGAGAAGAGACATTTAGTAAAGGTTCACATTCACGTCTGGAATAGAACATTGAGTATTCAATAGAGTTTCAAAATGGAAAAAGAGACGAAAGACACAGAGCTCAGGAAGAGGGTACCATATCACATTCACAGAGATGTACTGGATGAGCTCAGTGTCGACTACGTTGGTGAGAAATCAGATGTCACAATTTCAGCAAAAGAAAAACTCAAAGATGCTTTCAGGTGCGTATGTCTGTCATAGTGCTGAGCTTAAATTACATTGCATATTTAATCATCCTCTTGTGAAAATGCTTCTTTTTTGCATTCTTTCCATTACAGTTAGTATTTACAGCATTAAGAATGATCATGTTGTACAGTATGATTTGAGAATGATTCAAAGAGCTTATTGTGCTTTAATGGAAGCAACAACATCTTGGAGAAGTCTCAAACTTTTAAACCCCACTTTAAGTTGCTCTTCTTCATTTTTATGTCTTTCTCTGTCATTTTTTTTTATTTGTCAGGTGTACAGGCCCAAGGTTTAAGAGCTGTTTCCTATCCTTTGTTCCTCTCCTGGCATGGCTGCCGCGATACCCATTTCGAGAAAATGCTATTGGAGATCTGATATCAGGAATTAGTGTGGGAATCATGCACCTGCCACAAGGTCCAACACAAGCACGTGCAAAACACTCCTGTTACTTAAGATACTGTAGACCTAAACAAAAACACAAACAATCATATGTCACATGTTATGTATTTTGTGTGTGTAGGTATGGCATATGCTTTGCTGGCTGCTGTCCCTCCTGTTTTTGGTCTCTATTCCTCCTTTTACCCCATTCTCATTTACTTCGTATTTGGAACATCCAAACACATCTCTGTGGGTAAGAACACACACTTTCTTTGATTTAATTTGTTCTTGAAGGGATAGTTCACCCAAAAATGAAAAATTTGTCATCATTTGCTCACACTCATGTTATTCTTATCTGCATGACTGACTTTCTTCAGTGGAACACAAAAGGAGATATTTTGAAGAATGTTGGTAACTCTTTTGGTTCCCATTGACTTCCATTGTATGCACAAAAATACAAGGGAATTCAATGGGAACTGAAACTATTTGGTTACCAATATTCGTCAAGCTATCTTCTTTTGTGTTCCACAGTTGTGTTTGGAACGACTTGAGAGTGAGCAAATTATGACAGAATCCTTATTTTTGGGTGAATAAGTAAATCATATATAGCACTTATGTTACAAGCATGATGTCGTTAGGATGCGGGACACTTAAAGGGATAGTTCACATTAAAATTAAAATTTTGTCATAATTTACTCACTCTCAAGTTGTTTCAAACCAGTATGAATGCATTTCTTCTGCAGAACACAAAATAATATATTTTGAAGAATAATAGTAACCAAACATTATGGGCCCCATTGACTTCCATAGTTTGGAGGGGAAAAAATGCTATGGAAGTCAAAGGGGCCCATCAACAGTTTTGTTACCAAACTTTTTTCTAAATATCTTCTTGTGTGCACACACAGCTGAAGAAATAAATAAATACTGGTTTGAAACAACTTGAGGATGAGTAAATTATGACAGAATTTTCATTTTTGAGTGAACTATCCCTGTAAGAACTGGTTGATATTACTGATTTCAAAACTGCTAGGTGTCATATGTAATTTGAGAGCTGTCAGTGAACATCATTAGCAAATACTGACATACATTTCATTCACGACTTGAAATATGGCTCAATAGATATTGTTGTATGGACTACTGTTATGGTGCTTCTATAGTGCTTTTTTTGAGCGATTGACAGCTTTTTGTCACAGTTCACCTTGTTGATTCAGGATGAGTGAGAAAATAATGATAGATTTGACATTTTTCAGGGAACTATCCCTTTAAATCCAGACATTTGATCCCCACAAACATAGCAAACATTACCCACACTTTCTTATATTTCTCTGTCTACAGGTACGTATGCAGTTATGAGCGTTATGATTGGCAGCGTGACGGAGCGCTTGGCTCCAGACTCAGACTTCATGATGCCAGGCAATGACACCAACATCACCATATTAGACACTGTCGGCCGTGATGCGGAGAGGGTCAAAATCGCTGCCACTGTGACTTTCTTATCTGGCATTTTCCAGGTAGGTTCTCCTGGAATTGGAATTTGAGTATAGCTTTGAAGGTGTGTATGTGATTAAGTATCTGTGTGGTGTCTGTGTTTGTAGTTGCTCCTCGGTGTGGTTCGGTTCGGTTTTGTGGTGACGTATCTGTCAGAGCCATTGGTGAGAGCTTACACAACTGCAGCCGCCATCCATGTTATCGTCTCCCAGCTGAAATATTCCTTCGGCATCAACCCAAGTCGGTACAGCGGACCTTTGTCTCTTATATATGTGAGTATGAACACATTACAACAATATTTATAACAATAAATGCCATGTGACTAATGGATCCGGAGCATCAATTCTGATTGACTGATGGCACAGTCCCAAACACTTCATTAAGGACTATGCTGAACTGGGACATAAAAGGCCGTAGACAAGGACAAATAATCACATATGTGTAATTTGTGTTTAGAGCCCCCTAGTGGTGGGGGTTATGACTTATGCTCTGAAAGCTATGGATGATTTAATACATCTTTCACTATTTTTATTTTTCTCTCCAGACAGTCATAGAGATTTGTGCATTGCTTGGAAAGACTAACATTGGTACTCTGGTAGTTAGCATTGTAACCATTCTTGGCCTGATCGGTGCAAAGCAACTTAGTGCCTTGGCAGCACGCAAAATTCCGGTTCCTATTCCTGTTGAGCTGATCACTGTGAGTTACTTCATACAGTTAAACACACACATGTACACACACATTTACTTTACTTTTACAGCAAACTGAGGACAGACACTTTTTTTATAAAAGATAATTGCCAACGCCTTACAATAATACAATAATATTTAATGCATTAATTAACAATGATCTATACATTTATTACTGTATTTATTAGTCTTTGTGAACATTAGTTGATAAAATACAACTGTTCATTGTTAGTTCATGTTTGATCTATTAAATAATATTAGCAGATTAAACTGGTCCATCATACTTAATAATGTATTAGTAAATATTGAAATTAGCATTATTAATAAATGCTTTACTATTTAATAATAAGTACTTTTATCGTAAGTTCATATTAATGTAGTTAACAAATGGATCCTTGTTGTAAAGTGATAATTACAGTACCTGTCAAAAGTTGAATACATTTCTTTAATGTTTTTTTAAAAAGTCTCTTATGCTCACTAAGGCTGCATTTATTTAATCACAACTACAATTATAAACAGTAACAATGTGAAATATTATTACACGGTAAAATAATTGTTTTCTATTTTAATCAATTTAAAAATGTAGTTTATTACAGTGATAGCAAAACTGAATTTTCAGCATCATTACTCCAGTCTTCAGTGTCACATGATCCTTCTGAAATCATTCTAATATGCTGACATTTTAAAATATATTCAAATACAAAACAGTTATTTTATTTTGTAATAATATTTCGCAGTTTTACTGTTTTTTGATTAAATAAATGCAGCCTTGGTGAGAGACTTCTTTCAAAAACATTAAAAAAAAATTATAATGTATAATAATAATGTCGCCTTTCATTCAAAACTGTCAAAAATAGATACACATCAGTTTTTGGCTCTTCCAGTTTAGAGGTAATGTACCATATTTCTTTGAGGGTTTCTTAAAGCTTTAATCTTGTTTGTGTAGATTATTATCGCTACTGTGGTGTCATGGCAGATGGATTTGAAGACAAAATACAATGTTGAAGTGGTTGGACAAATTCCATCAGGGTAAGTCCAACACACTACTATGCAACACAAATACGACTGTACAACACTCTAAGTATCTGTATAGCATTGTTATGGTTACAGCTACAAAATCATGTTCAGCACCACAGTACATCTTTATGTTCATATACTTATCTGTACCTCTTCTACACACTTTAGTCTGCAGGCTCCTGTGGCGCCCGCTTTTTCAATGATGGGTTCAATGGTCGGTGATGCTTTTGCACTGGCTGTTGTTGGTTATGGCATTGCTATCTCACTGGGTAGAATTTTTGCCCTTAAATATGCTTACAAAGTCGACAGTAACCAGGTAAGAGACTCTAAATGGCTATATGGCTATTAAATTGTTACTTTGTATTCATCAAAGAATCCTGAAAAAAACATATCACGTTTAAAAAGCACAATGCAACATTTCTTATAATAAAATAAAATAAAATAAAATAAAAATAAAAAAGTTTCAAATTAGATTAAAAACTTTTCAAACTTTTCATGTCAACATACGCAAACAGCATAGTAAAACTGCAAGACTGGAAAATATGGTTTTAAGTGATATATTTAAGATCTTTGGATATCATCTCAGTACAAACACTAATAAACAAACAGGGGGAATTTAGCAAAGAGAGAGGTCAGTAACTGATTGATTCTCAAAATGCAAAATGTTACTCTGTTAGAGAAAAGCTGTACCTTGAGAAACAGGAAAATGGGTCACATACAAAAATGGCAGTTACTCTTTATTTCAAGGTGTTATTGTTACAGTGAAATCATACAGTAAAGTACTGACTGAGTAATGTTAATTAACAACAAACTTAAGTTAAGATTAGGATTTGGTTTAGGGTTAATTGTATGCAATTATGCATAATTTACTGTTATTACTATAATAGTAATGTGTAACAAGGACACTGTAAAAAAAAAAGTGCTACCAAACTGGCATTGCACACTATTTTCCTGGAACTTTAGTTCTTACATTCAAATCCAGTTGCCAGTTAAACCCCTGGCAGTTTGTGTCATTGATTGTGTCAATTCCAAAAGTTTGGTTTGAACATCTTTACTACTTGTAATGTGTTCTCCCCTTGGATCAGGAGCTCATAGCATTGGGTCTGTCTAACTCCATCGGAGGCTTGTTCAAGTGCTTTGCTATAAGCTGCTCGATGTCTCGCACAATGGTGCAGGTCAGCACTGGGGGGAAGTCACAGGTGAGAACATTAACAAAATGCAAACTGACATTTCCTTTTACACCTATCTCTTCCTAACTTCTTTTTGAATAGATGAATGGACCCTTGTGAAAAAGAAGTGCACTTAATTGAATGTGTTGATAACACAAAAGAACAAGTAAAGTATACCTGATTATAATTTCAACTGTAGTGTCGTTCATTATTACATTTAAAGTTAATATTTTTAAATACATTTAAAAATTTCAGCTTCATCGTTAAAAATGTGTAATTACAAATCGACACAAATAACAACTTACTATCATTTATTTTCATTTAATTGCAAATAACATGCAATTAAGTGTCCGAAAACATTCAATAGTATATTCTTTTAGAATGTTATGTGTAATTGGTATACTTTTTAAAGCTAGACTGTAAAAATTATTTTCATGATTTGTTGAAAAGAAGGTTATCTGTTATCTGTGGTTCAGATAACATAATATTTGGATTTTCTATTTATTAAACCAATCCTCATTGTATTAACTCAAAATTTTAATTTCAATGAACTCAAAATTTTAAGGCATCCAGGTAACTTATTTTTTTAAGTTAAACCAACAATTATTGTTATATGCTAAGCTAAGGTGTACTTCTTTTTCACAAGGGGATGGTTCATTCATTCGAGTTTTGAATTCGATTTTGTAGAGTAAAAGTTCAAATTGAATCCTCTCTCTGTCAAACTTTCAGGTGGCTGGAGCAATTTCTGCTCTGGTAATTCTGGTGATCTTGTTAAAGATTGGAGAACTCTTTGAAGAGCTGCCAAAGGTTAGTACCCTGATTCAGCTCTTGTGTGAGCCTGTCATGAATATTCATAGTATAAGATATCTGGGCTGAAGTCATGAATATGCTAATGTGTCCAATTACATAGGAATATATCAAGACAAATTGTTCATGTGTGTGCTGGTTTCTTCAGGCAGTGCTGGCTGCTATAATCTACGTAAACCTGCAAGGCATGATGAAGCAGTTTGGAGACATCTGCTCTCTCTGGAGGACCAATAAAGTGGATATGGTGAGAGAGAACAAGAAGGAGAAAGCAAAGCTTATGCAACACATTCAAAATAGGACTGAGAGCCAGAGGGAGTGAATAGAGTGACAGAAAGAATGGGTTAAAAAAAGAAAGATCTGCATTGACGGTTATATTATTCTGTCTGTTGTTTGTTTGTTTAGGTGGTGTGGGTGATGACTATGATCTTGACAGTGTTGCTCAATCCTGATTTGGGACTGGCTGCATCTATCGCCTTCTCCATCCTCACTGTCGTCTTCAGAACTCAGCTGTGAGTGACAGAAACCACATAGACAAAGCCTAAACAATTCACAAATGCACCATATTCCCATAATCCTAAACCCTAAATGACTAAACTACAGGACATACATGCGCACCATTTTCATAATTAAATGAGAATGTAAAACTGGTTATACATGCAGTCTCCTGTTTCACTTTACACTGTTGAAGATCCCAAGAGAAGCTTTTTCGAACGTCATATTTTGTTTCCTTTTGAGTTCCCTTAGCGTGGCCATATGCAATTAAAGTCCTGTTCTTGACAGCAGTTGCATATAAACTCTCCATCTGTCCCTCCTCGTTTTGTTTGCTTTCTTTTCCTTCAATACCCGTTTCTTCTCCCTACAACAGACCGAGATACTCTCTCCTTGGCCAGGTTCCTGGCACTGACATCTACAGACCAGTAGAGGACTACAATCAGGTGAACATGACCACGACACCACCAACCACAGCATCATTACTTCAACTGATTCTTTAGTTTTGATGTTGTTATATTTGGAACAGAAGAGGTGTTGCACAAATGTCAAATGGTTTAAGGGCATAGTTCATACTAAATTTGTTCTCATGAACAACCTGGAACTCATAGTAAAAAAAAACCCTGAATTACAGCACACTTCCTGAAACACCTACTCTTCCCTGGATACATATCTTAGATTATCTGATTATTCAATGACACACAACTTCGCAAGAGCATGACGTACCTGTAATTGTTTGACTTGTTAGTTTCTTAATAGTTCTCAGGGAGCGTCTGAATGTGTGGGTGTTGTAGTTTCAATTGTGTAACATGTAGGTGCTTTAAGACCTAGTATATGTATAATAAATAGTATTTATAGAGTATCTAAAATGGGTTACATGTGTATCATGCAGGGGATCAGGAGTATAAAGTGGTTAGTTTGTTGTAGTGCTATTAAAACTTTATTTTGAAATTCCAATTCCATGTCAAATGAAATTGGCCACAAGTTACACAGTCTTTGACCTTTAGCAACATAAAAATAATAATAATAAGACCATTGTTTGAAGACAGAGGAAATTGACTCAAGAGATAAACATTCAGGATTTTCTGGTGTCTCCTAGAGCTTTTGTCAGAACACATCACATTTAATTTGGTTGAGTTGTATTTGCATACGTAAATAACTTTGATAATTTGAGAAAATTATGATATATTGCTTGACAAAGTTTGTGCATCCAAATCATTTAGAATGTTTTTTTCTTTTTTAAAGAAATTATTGATTTCATTATTTATTTCACCGTCTGTTTTACACCCTTACAGGTGAAGGAGATTCCTGGTATAATGATTTTCCGTTCATCTGCAACATTGTACTTTGCCAACGCTGAAATGTACATCGATGCACTCTATGAGAAGGTAGACATATGCAAACCATACTCATATCTGATACATATTTATTCACACACATTTACATAGAGCATTTACAAGACTGTAACAAAATGATACCATCAATAATTTATGACAACATGTTTTTACATTGCTTTAACTTATCAAAGTAAGTTTAAACTTTTTGGCTATACAAGATTTAAAATCTTTTTAAAGTCAGTTTAATGCCATTTAAATTGAAATGACTAAAACATCCAAGTTGATTGAACTTAAAAATGTAAAAAAACCATTTATTTTTTTACAGTGGGTAATCATCCCAAACATACAATCCAACATAAACATGCACTGTGAGATTATACCAAACAAGCTACTGTACATATAACAAATGCGCAGGGCAGGATTTTCATGCAGTAAAAATAAATGTGCGTTTTTGTCCAGACTGGGGTAGACGTGGCTAAACTTCTCTCACACAAGAAAAAATTGGAAGCAAAGAGACTCCGAAAAGAAAAGAAAGCCGCAAAGAAGGCCAAGAAAGAGGCCAAGAAAAGAGCTAAAGAAGCTGCCGTTCAAGCTACTAAGGTCTGCATTTGAATAGACTGTGTGCTTGCATGTGGGTGTGTGAGATAATATGTGTGTTTGAGTATTCTGACTGAGCCAGTCGTCTGCTTTTAACCAGGGGGAGGATCTGCAGTTGTCGGACACCGATGAAAGCGGGGAGGAGCCGGAGTTGTCACACACAGGGGCAAATGGGGATGTCCATGAGATGTCATTCAAAGAGCCAAAGGATGTAGTAACTGTGGAGGCGGGGCCTGACTCCGACACTGACTCCACGCTCCCACAGGCAATCATTCTTGACCTGAGCCCAGTCAACTTCCTGGATACAGTTAGCGTGAAAACTCTACGCAATGTGAGACACAATCTGTAGCCTACTCATTAACGACTTAATGAATGTGTAACGTGTTTTAACCCTGTTGAAACTCTTTGTTTAATGGCAGATCTATAAAGATTATGGAGAGGCTGGTGTACAGGTGTACTTATGTGGCTGCCAGAGTGAGTGATTTCAAAGGGTTATTTTTGCAATGATTTTATAGAAGAACCATTTTGGGTTCCCCAAATAACCTTTTAGCGCAACCATTTTTCTTATTGTGAAGGACATTTTAATGATCTAGGGAACCTTTTTCCACTCTAAACGTTTTGTTTAATGGAAAGTTTTCATGGATGTTAAAGGTTCTTCATGGATGCCAATAAAGGACCTTTATTTTTAAGAATGTACTCCTCCATGTCATGTGCTCCCTTGGTTGTCTTCATGACGTCTGGAATGACACCTAAACACTGAGCATGCATGCAGTCAAGTCAAGATAGACCTGTTTGTCATCACTGATTGTAATCTCTCTCCCTCTTTCAGGAGGCGTTGTAGAGAGTATGGAGAAGGGTGATTTCTTCAACGAGAAACTAACAAAATCGATTCTCTTCTCATCAGTACATGACGCCGTTCTTTATTGCCAGCAAGGAAACAGCAAGGAGGTACAGTACATCCTTATCTCTCTCACACACACACACACACGCACACACACACACACACACACACACACACACACACACACACACACACACACACACACACACACACACACACACACACACACACACACACACACACACACACACACAAACACACAAATGTCAGAGGTTTCCTAATCGTAATCAGACATGTGCTGAGTATTGGTGGCCCAGACAGTATTTCGAAATAAACATGCATGAATAAACATAATTTCTTGCCTTTCTTCTTTTATAGGTTTTGCAGGGAACACATTTGTAAATCCAAACACCAAACGTTATACGGAACACTCCAGAACACAATTGTTATTTACACAATATTTGTTATTGGATTGTTATTTATTGTGTATTTGAGCTTGGGGAAGAAAAAAGTAAAGGAGATGTTTTGATTAATAATTTGTTTAAAAAATAATAATAATCACTTTTTAATGTGAAATATCTAAGAATGTGAGAATCTGCCATTGTGCACGTAAAAATGTAAATCTACTTTTGTAATGTAAAAAAACAAAAAAAACACACAGTTCTTGATTCTTGACAGGCTATTCCGGGTCATGGCACTATAGAGTTCCAGGTACATTTATGACACTGAAGTATTACACATGAATGTAAACCAAGTTTCAGAGAAAATAATCAGACTACTGGAAAGCTTTATAATACATTAAAAGTAGAGTTCATATTTTAGCAATATATAGCTACTAGTTCAAATGCTTGGAGTCCGTAAAGACATTTCAACATTTCAATTTTAAATAAATGCTGTTCTTTTGAACTTTCTATTCATCAAAGAATGTAGCTCAGTTTCCACAAACGATATGTTCCTTGAGCACCGAATCAGCATATTAGAATGATTTCTGAAGGAGACTGGAGAAATTATGCTGAAAATTCAGCTTGGCCATCACAGGACAGTTATTTTCAAGTGTAATAATATTTCACAATATTACTGCATTTTTTATAAAATAAATGCAACTTTGGTGAACATAAGAAAATGTGTTTACACTTTATTTTAAGGTGACATTTGTTACAGTGTAATTATATATTTAAATACTGAGTAATATTAAGCAACTACATGTTACTATAGGGTTAGGGTAGGATTAGGGTTTGGTTGAGGGTTAGTTTCATGTAATTATGCATAATTTACTGTACTTACATATGTTACATGTATCAAGGACACTGTAAAATAAAGTGTTACCGAAAATTCTTTCTAATACATTAAACATATTTACAGACCCCAAACTTTTGATCGGTATTGTAATTACCATATAAAATTCAATGTATGTATTTTAGTGTGTATAAGCTATGTATGATGTGATAACTTTGTATGCATGTGTATTTAGAATCAGCATAACTTAAATAAACGGTCATTTTCTTATTCTTCTGGCGAAATTGTTAGTCAATTTTATCTGCTTATACTTTAAGTTATTTTGGTTCTGACTAAAGAATTCAACGAAAATTTCTAAACAAACAATCATGTTTGGAGTCCTCTGTTTTATGTTTAGTATGAATTTAATAACAATCTCAGTGATATTAAAAATAAATCATGTAGTTCTATCAGATATCTTTACTTTTTTAATATCAAGTTTTAGTGTGAGAATTTTTTTAGACATTTATAATTAACATCTATTCTGTAGGCTATAACATTTTTCGTTTGATGGGCGCTGTTTCAATGTATGAAGACACATTTCAGAGAGTTCAAAATGGTGTGTAATGTATAGGCTAGGTCTTCCCTTAACAAGTTTCAGAGAAACTGGTCTGAACATTCTAGCATTAGCCCAATAGGGACAGATCATGTGGAACCTGCCCAACCAGCAGCGCATTGTTTCAAGAACAGATGACACCTTTATTGTGGCCAAAACACAAGCGCTGTGAAATGGACTTACTGAGAAAAGGTAAAGAAATAATATGTGTAATAGGCTATTGATCAGTATTACGACATCAAGTATTGTAAAATAAAATAAAAACTGAAGTACAATAAGTGAACAGTCTCATTTTTTAATCTTAGCTCTTAGACTTATTGAAAGACAGTTGACACCAAAATGAATGCATAATCCATCTCATTTAGCTGTAACGAGAGAGAGAGAGAGAGGGGGGGAGCGTTTCTCTCTCTGTGTGTGTGTTGGCGGGTTCTCACACAGCTCCCCTTTCCTTCTTCCTCCACCCATCAGGCGGCCACTCAGCATCTGTGGTGCGGATCAGAGTTAGTTGATCCCAGTGCGAGAAACAGCAGCAGACTGAGTGCGAGCGCCGCTGTCAACCATCGGCTCCGGTATTCCGGACCAGTGACACTGACTGGAAAAGTTGACTTGATTTCTGTCTCCAGCATTCCGTCTGTAGCAGGTTCAGGTAAGGATCCCTGGCTGGATTTGTTGTTTGATATCTAGTAAATGCTTCTATTAAATACGGGGGGGAGTCACCTATGCCAAGTACAGCCTAGCCTCTACTATATAGCCTACAGACTTGATCAGAACCGCGCATCGAGTCAAGCGAATTCACATTCCTTAAAGCAACTGTGTTTAGGGATTGAAAACAGATTTGTTTTATCCAATTGTTCTCACAAATGTATAATTGTTATATTTGTTATAGGCTACAGTAAGCTATAACCAAAAATATAAAGAAATTCCACTTAAAAAGTGTAGGCTACTGTTGACGATAATCGGTATGGTAGCCTAACATTTTACAGATATTCACACTCAGTCAGCTGGCTGTGGAACATTTGCAAAAAAAAAAACATTCAATTTAGATGGCAAATGGATGTTGTGCTAATATAAGGCTTTAATAATTCATATGAATTATTATTATTAGAAGTCTAGCCATGACAGAAAATCAGTTTGGTGACATTTTTACGGATAGGCTATTTAGGCTACACTTGAGAAACTTAGGCTATTGAGACAAAAAAAGATTAGCTGTGAAAATAAATGTGAATAAAAAGTCCATTAAGATGCAAACATGTAAATATAACGACATTAATAAATAGCTATTATTAATAATAGAGCATTCACAACATTGTTTTTATTGTGTCACTGCACAGTTTTAGTTATATTGTGTCAAATTAATAGACTAATAGGTTCTGCATGGTGCCTATAAACACTTAACAATTTCCTCTATCTTCTCGTTAGCAAAAACAGAAGCGAGAACTAGGCTATAACACACGAAAGCACGGGTGTCCTGTCATTGTGTTTCTCCGGGCTGAGAGATGGACATATGGAGGTCTAAATCAGTCAGTGCTGGCCCCAATTCTCCATCGACCCAAATACATAGCTCGAATTAATTGGCAGATCGATTCATTGGCAGCTTCTCTTCCTGTCCCTCTTGACACGCTGTCAGTCACAACAATTCCGCCGCAGTGCGCGTGCTATTTTTGCTTCTGTGTACACAGGAAAGCGCTCAACGCGACGACAATAGACTTTCTTTGAACCGTCGGTCCATTTCAAAGCGCGCGCGCGGTCAGGACAGTCCGTGTTATCTCTTCGGTCCTGACGTCAGCGAATGTAATTGAAAACACTCTGCCGGTCGCTGTACGGTGCGGTGCACCAGATGAATGAAATTCCCGGAATGCATATGTTAGCCACCTGCCTGTTAGTCGCCGCTGTTTCATACTGGTACAGCAGTGAGCTTCTGACAGCGCTCCGTCTGTTTATTTCAGACTCAGCCCTCAGCGGGGACATGCCGGAACCCGAAGGGACTCGTCGGTCACCACAAGGTCTCCCTTACACCGAACTGTCGCACATCGTCAACGCCGACGGGCTGCACTTGTTCTGCCGTTACTGGGAGCCCGACAGTCCGCCGAAGTAAGTGCAAAACATGACATGACAACACATAGACACAGAGATAGGTCAGGCCACCTGGGACAAGGCAAAGCGAACGATCCCTCCGTTACGGTCTCCGGTAGAGCAGGACGAGAGGCTGATAAGCGTTCACGGAGGTTTCATAACGGAGCTTATTTTTAACTTGCAATTCTTTCACGCATCTAAACAGTTAATTTAACACGCATTCTACAAGGCTATAACAGCGCAGGTTCATATTGCAGTAAACGTTAACAGTTGGTTGATCTGTTTTCCGCAGAACTTCTCTTTTATCACAAGATAAAAGAACTGTTGGGCCACTCACGTGATGTAAGTTGGCGAGTGAGGAAATAGACGAAGTGTAGGGGAGAGCGGGGCACAACGTAACGCTTTTTGACTTTCTCAGTTTGTGTAAATATACTTAGGGTTTAGAGGATTTATTTCCCCCCACATTCATTTCCCACATGTCTAGTACAATTATGTGGTTTTGTTTTATTAATACAGTGTATTCTTTTTTCCCTGATTTTCCCGAAAGAATGGAAGTGAAATGTGACAACATGCCCCATAGATAGTTTTAAACTTCAACAGTACCCGCCCTCAAGGAAGTTAACGCTTGTCAATGGAGAGAGGCCAGACTATCTGTAAATGAAATGTACGAGAGTCTGGTAGAACCAGGCTATTGTAACATCACTTAAAATGCTAGGCTATATGATCTAATCAAAACAATATACAAGTCAAACCAAAATATTTTCTCAATGAAATACAATTATTAACTTTTTCATATAAAATAATGCCATTTTTTGGCAACAAACACACCGGAAAACATAATACAGCATCGTTCAAAACAAAATAATAATGAATCATCTCTGAACATTGTCTCAGTCTTTATTTACATGTTTCTCATGTTTTCTCTATAGAATTCATAAAAATATAGACTATAATAGCATATTTCTAATAGGGGCACATTGTTACAGCATGCCAGCTGCACAACTGGGATTTAACCCCTGCTAGTGTCTTATACTGGTTAGCAACACATTAAAGAACTATCTCAACTGTTAAATAACATATTTGAGATTAAAATAATATCAGATTTGTCTAATTTTAAATAAACACAAAAAATAGAGATGAAAAGTAAGAAATCCCATACGGAAATGTAATTTATGTACATATATGAAATATACATATATGAAATATATCCACATATATAAAATATATATACCCATATATATGCCCATATATAAAACCTATTAGAAAATGGAACAATTGACATATAAAACCAGACCATATATGTATAATAGTGTTTTTTTACATACATGTCACATATTGTTTTCAAATAGAATTTGTGTAGTATTTGTTTTGTTTTTATGAGCTGGTCAAGAAGAGGTAAAATAATAATAAATAATACATTTTATTTATAAAAGATTCGAAAATGAGATAGAAATTGAAATGAAATGTGGATATGTAGACTTGATCTGTAGACTTGAAATAAATAGTTAAATAGTAAATAGTTTGGCATATATAAATTAAACGTATCGGTGACATATATGGTCAAAACATACAGTATTATATAAATAATAATCATATACATCATATTAATATATGTCAATATACTCATTTAATATGGCAAATTTATATGTTAAAAACCTATATCAACATATATGTAGAGATATGTATATATGTGATAGCAATATATTGTCTTATATTCAGCATATATGACGTCGTCACTAGCGATATAGAGACATATATGTCATATATTACATTTCCGTATGGGATGTACTTTTGCTATGGTTAAATAAATGTTCATTGATATCTTACAAAGATTTCTGAATTTTGGCAAAAAAAAATCTCTATATAGTGTTGATATGCAACTAGTAAATACACCAAGTTTTGTCATGCTGGCATGTGTGGAAGTATTTAAAACAAGTGTGTTACAACTAGCCCCGTGTTACGTTGTGCCCCGCACTCCCCTATATATATGCTGAATAAAAATATTTCACACATAAACTCACTAAATAATTCAGTATGTCTTTTAATGTTTTTATTAAATTAAATTAAATTTCAAATGATTTATACGTTGTCATATGAAGTCAGTAGGCTAATGTTTCTGATTTAAGTTTAATGAAAAACACACTTAACAAACAGTGGAAATAATGATAACTTGTCTTGCAACTAGTGAGTTAAATCAGTGAATTCAGAATGTCAGAATTCTTAATAATCATATAAGGCACAAAGTACCTCGACTTGCTTCTTCTGGCGAGATTCTGAAGTTAACTAACTCTTAACTATCCCATGAGGCCACAGGAGAGGAATTGTGACTGACACTGTAGGTCACATGACAACATGAAGAATGTAGTATGTCCAGATCTTCTGGACTTTTTAAATATTCACTTATCAAGTACATACTTGTTTACCAATAGAATGACCTGCTCAGAGAGTATGTGATTTCAGAAGCAGCCTGAGTCTTTTTTTTAATGAATCAGTAGGCCTAGCCATAGAAGAATCGGGTCATAAGTAATACGCATTGGGCTACATTGGTTGCTTTCTATCCCACTGAAAAATGAACAGCACTTTTGAGAAATTACATTGCAAATGATATAAACTGTCATGAAAGGAAGACTCCAGGTATATCAGTCTTCTAGAAAAAGCGGTTTTATTTTACATATCCAGTCGGCTCCTCGTGGGCTTTACCCTGCTGACATCATTTGTCATTCAATTGACACACTTGTTAATAATAATATGTTTACTTAATTGAGAATTTATATCATACAGACAGTGCCTGCTTTCACTCACACTGGTTTTCAAGTGATATAAAGCCAGTTTGTCATAAACACTGTCTTGTTAAATGACTACACTGTCCTGAATAACTCATCTGGTTAAACGGAACGAGAAAGGGGCCACTCAGTATCTATGCGGTGAATGTCTCTCGGTTTCCATGCAGAATTTGAGTCGAAAGCCCCTTCTCATGGCCTCTTTATGACCACTTTTAGACACACACACACACTCTCACAGTACAGATCTGCTCTAGTACACTTTTCTACTTGTGTCATCATCAGCTGTGGTTCTTTTGAGTAATTGTAAAATAGGTAATCATTTTGAGAATGTGGTTTTGTCAGATGCTTCCATATCTTACTGCACACATTCATACAGGCAGTTTTATGTTTGTGTGTGTGTCATCATCTTAGGTCAAACAGGTTAAACTCTCTGTTACAAAAGCTGTTGTTTTGCCATCAGCTATTCACCCTGAAGTGGCCTTAGTGTAGCCCAGGGGAGCATGCCGTTACCATAGTTACTACCTCTTTCCCTCTCTCAGACTAATTTGATCTCTAATGCGTGTGAGTGTATATGACGGGAGAGTGTGTGTGTGTGTATCTGTAGTCTGTACATGTTCATGTGAGAGGGAACTGGTAAGCCACAAACCATGTGATTCTCAGTTAAATGTTATAAAACCCCAAATATTTTATTTTGGTATGTGGATGTCGCATTTCCCACGTGACTGAATGTGATAGATTCAGAGCAAATAAAGTCTGCACCCGTCAGACATATTTATATCAAACATCTGAAGGAACGCTATCAGGATCCCCTTTAGTGCTGCACTCTGTCATTCTGTTTATGGTGAAATATTCAGCCTGTTTGATCGCTTGAAGGTTATGTGTATATGTTTACTGTTTAGAAACATCTCAGCTTAGGGATCTACAGCATGGAAAATACTGGATGCTTTGCATCATTCAGCAATAAACTCATCCAATATGTGTTGTTTTATTTTATGTAACAGCATCCAAATAAGGACAAATAATGAATTGAATTTGAATCCCACCTGACAAGATAATGCTTAGACTTTGCTCTTGGAAGACAGTTTATATAGTTTATATCAGCTCTTTTCAAACTTTTTGATGAGTAAAATATGAATCTAAATATGAATCTAAAAATTATTATTACATTTACATTTATGCATTTATCAGACTCTTTTATGCAAAGCAACTTACAAAATAATACAATTTATTGAATAAAAAAAAATAGAATTTGCACACCGTTTTGAACTTGAACATGCCCCTGTGGAGGGCTGCAACTTCACTTTTTAAAGGACAATCCTGGCCGGACTACTGTTGTCAGTGATATAAGTATTTGAAATGAACATGATTTCTTAATGTCAAGTGACATATCAGGGCCATTTTATGATTAATTGAAATAAATTTCTTACAGCTCATTTAACTAATCAAAACTAATCGCTTGTAAATTACTTGTAACGGAATTCACAAAACATACATAAAATTGTTAGCATATCACTTGATAATCATTTAAGAATGTATTGTAAAAAACTAAATAGGTTATTAAATCAAATATGTCCAGCGGCATCCGCTGGAGATGCCGCTGCACTGATGGCCGCTGGAGATGCCACCGGAAGTGCCGCTTCGAGATGCCGATGCCGCATTTTGCGCTTGCTCTTTCTCAGACGATTTCCAGCCGAAGAATGAATTCTGACCCGACACATGACGTATTGACGAACGCTGAAGCGCAGAGGATAGAGCTAAACAAAACACCGCTCACGAATTAGAAATGTCGGAGCTTGAGTTTGTTACCCAGCTCTATTCGTTTGAACCGCTTGTCTACTCTACCTAAGCTTACGCTACTCCTACATCCTACCCAGAGCCCATATTAGACATTCTCTGATCCTACCCCATACACCAGAACTCGACTCTGTCGTGAACTCGCGGACGGACGTTACCGGAAGCTAGTGATTACTTTATATAGAGTTATAATTATGGATATATTTCTTACAAAACTCCTCGCTTTGCTTAAGAAGGCCTTCTTTAACCCATGGAGCTGTATGAATTATCTTTATCATGGATTGATGCTCTTTTTTTTGGGCTTCAAAATCTCAGTTACAATTCATTATTATAAATGCTTGGAAGAGCCAGGATATTTTTAATAAAACTCTAGTGTTTGGCTAAAAGGAGAAAGTCATATACACCTATGGCTTGAGGGTGAGTGACCATTTTTGGGTGAACTAACCCTTTAAATTATGCTTTTATATTGTAATTCTATCTGGTAAATGTGAATAAATGAAAACATCATTATGTTAAACATATTTAATTAATATCTTAAATGAACATGCTAATAACATGGATAGGCCTAAAAGTACATTTTATAAAAACCTTTTTTTGCCCTCTCAAATTTGTTGTGGACCTTCTAGCACTAGCTTGCACCCGTGACATGATCTACACCAAACCAACCTTTGAAAGTAAACATAAACGTAGTAAGGTTGCCTGTTGGAAGTTGAACTTCCACTTTCCAAACAATTGGCATGACAGATGTGATCAGCTGAAGTAACAAACTGTTTACAACGAATTCAGCGGTTGGCTTAGCATTCAGAAGAATGCCTCTGCTCACAGTCCAGACATCATCTCACACTGTCCCTTTACAGTCGCTTACATGTCATGTTCATGTCCAGTGCGGATGCCGGCAGATGCAACCAGAGAAACAGGAAGTGGGTGAAAGTTGAAAAGACCACACTAGCTCATTGTATGACCCCTGTAATGATTGACAGATCGCTCAATAGATAATCTGGGCATTGAACCCATGCAAAGTGAAGTGAAACACTCTTACACAGTCTGATAAATTGGGTCATGCCAGTCAGCATGTTTCATTCTCTAGTGTCTAATGGCATTTAGAGAAGAATTCCTTTACCAAACATGGATATTTATACAGCTGCCAGTGCAATGCCAAAAGACACACACAAAGTTGGCCCTCGCAAGCGTAGCCAAAACTGTACAGGGACACAGGGATAATTTCATTATCTATTTATCTCTATTCTGCTTCTGATGTTTGTTGCTTTGTAGATCTATTTTGGAATTCCAAAGACGTGCACACACGCATAGCAAATACACACAGTAGTCTCTCTGTCTGCCTCGCAAACTCCATTCCCAGGGTTCAAGGACTAAAACTTTTGAATCTGAAGATGATCATGACTACAAACACACACAAACGTTTCCATTTTATCTCACACCAGCAGCTCTTAGATCGAGTGGCTTTATTTTTAGTGAATACATTTCTGTGTATGATAGGGAAATTAATTGGAAGATTAGCAGATTCTGCAAATAGAAGTAAACCTACGCACTCTCAGTCCTCTGAGACCATGTGAGCCCATTATACATTTACAAAGACTCTTTTTGTTACTGATCAGAGGCTGCTTTGAGGTCATAACAAATCTGCTAGTGTAGGCCTAATAAGTCTAGATTCCCCATCTCCCTCCTTCATCTCTTTCTGTCTTATTTTGTCTAGGTTTTTGGTTGTGAGAATACTAATGAGTGTATTTTGTTGTTCTGGTGTGAGACTTAGGATGTGTCTGTATTTCACTTTGGGATCTGAGAAACCGTCCTGAATAATATCAGTAATGATGACTTTCGCTTCCGTTAGCGTTTTTTTCACGTACATTTTTCCATCGATACGAATGCAGACTATACAATCGTGAGAAAACGGGTCCTCCATCGAAATCGGGTCTCCATTAGGGCCCCAAGCGATCTCATTGGCTTAATGAACTTTTAATGGGTACTCTCTTAAGTGCCTGATTTTAATTGTTGTGACATGTCGCTTGAACCACGTTATAATGACCAATAATGCACTGCACTTACTTCAATATCAGTTCAATATTGCAAGAGTAATGTAATGGTTCAATTATTTGTTTATTATTATTATTATTATTTATTGACAGTTTATCAAGTGAAAGAAATTGCATTTTTTTATTATGGAATATATAGTAAGCAATTATGTTATAAATCAATGTTTTTTTGTGTGTACTTAGTAGCATACAATTAATAGCAGATAGTTGAGGGAAACCGATTTCTCGTGAAAACCCCGCCACAACAGTGTCACTGAATCTACAACCTGACACAGACAGCGTGACCATTGCTGCTCAATTAGCGAATGACTCAGAGTCGGTTCGTTTTAGTGATTCAGAAACATTCAGAGAAACCAGTAGATAACTCAAGGAGAGTCAAGAGTTAAAACGCATAGAACTGTGTAAGTCTGTGTAAATATCCATTTGTTTGTAAAACACATAAATGTATTTATTGTTGAAGATATCTCCTCATCTTGCAATGAAATTGCATTTCAAATGTTTATATCTTAAGTACTAAAAGAATTGTTAAAGAAACAGTTAAGGAACTGGAATTGTTAGGAAGAATCTGAACTGAAACTGTTCTATTCTTTACGATTCCCAGCCTATTTCAATAATTTGCATTTTTCCTCCATCAGGGCGCTGGTGTTTGTTGCCCATGGAGCAGGAGAGCACTGTGGGGGCTACGCTGACATTGCTCACAGTCTGACCCAGCAAGGCATTCTGGCGTTTGCCCACGACCACGGTTAGTGGCAGACTCCTAATCAACCGGCTGAAATCCCCAACATACAGATTTGTTGGTTAGCAACGGCGCAGCAGTGTTTTGGGTGGTGTAGGAGGGCGTGCTCTTTATGAGGCTGTGAGAGTGTGGGGTGAAAAATGTATTTACTCCCACATCTGATTCCTGCTAACTCACCCACCCTGTTTTCTTGACATTTATAACAGATGTTGTGGGAATGGAGTCATGGACATCCTGGGTTTAGAGTGGGGGATGGAGCTGAGAAATGACAGAAATGAAATGAAACAAGAGAATATAGAATATAGCAGGTGCTATGTGTACAGAATGTTAAAGAGGTTTTGTGGCAGTGCCATGGTAACTAATGATTCACACAGAGAGACAGCAAGCCGCCTTGTGATGAGCAGTTGGGGTTCTGTGAGTGTGTGATTTGACTGTCTGGTGTCTCGGTGTGAGTAATTGGTTCTATTGAAATACAACAAACAGAAATCATTACAGTCAGTCTCCCTCTATCTGTTTCTTGATCTCTTTCTGTCTCTCTGCTCCTCTAACAAGCAGCTTCACCTCTCATTATATATACACACCACATGCTTTTTACATTTCTATTCTATTAATTTTTTTGTTGTTTCATTATTCATTTTATGTTAATTTGATTAAATGTCATGAAAATTTCCTGAGCTCTTCTTTGTGAGCTGTTGGCATAATTTTGTGAGTGACAGTCCTCTTTTATCTCCTGTTTAAAAGGAAAGCTGATACACAAAGATGAGGGGAAATGAGGGAAGGATATGTTTGGTGTGTTATTCTCTTTCTCTTTCTGTCTCAGTTGGTCATGGGCAAAGTGAAGGTGAGAGAATGGATATCAAAAACTTCCAGATTTACATCAGAGACTCCCTTCAGCACATTGACATCATGAAGGGCCGGTACCCCAAGCTGCCTGTCTTCATCATTGGACACTCAATGGTAACATACACTTTGAAACCATCCTCCTATATTTTTCCATAAGTAAACAGAAAACATATGTGTTCTGTCTCTTTCTAGCTCCTTTCCGCTTTTTAAATGTTTACTAGCATGACAAACAATCCTACAGTACATTTTCATTGTACAAGCTGTAGGTGAGCTTAAAAGTACAAGACCAATGCAAAGTAAATGAGATAAGTAATATATTGATTTGCATTGTATTGTATTAATGCATTCATGCAGCTCGATTTTAGCAGCCAAGTTTTCAGCTCATTTGTTTGCATTCTCACAAGTGTGCAAAGGTCTCATAATTATATTTCCATGTTTATATAAAAATTCTTTCCGAAAAGCATCTCAAAAAGATGTAAATATTTTTTTGTCTGGGAATTTCTGTACAAACATTTAACACTCTGTTTAATAACTGTTTAAAGCCAACTACAACTGTTGATAAAGTCAATGTCAACTATTTCAGACTGTCTGACTCATGGGGTGGAGGCCACAGGAAGAACTGTTTTTGCTTTGTTCCATTTCCCATGTTCAGTGTGTGTTAAACCCAAACTATGGATGACTGAATATGAACAAGAATCCATCTGAAAGCTCTTTACTTTTGTTTTTACCCAATACTTCCTAATAAAACAGTCCAGTTGCATACTCAAGAAGCTTCATGAGCCATATAGACTAGAAATGTGTCTGCATGTATCTATACGCTGTATTTTTTCGAACATCACAAAGTAGTGTTGTAGTGATGGGCATTCTGGTAAAGGAAGAAATCCTCCATCTACTGCTAATGCCCATAATGCACCTCTCTCCTATTCCTTCAGAGCAGATTCTCAATCTAGATAATGAAATATGTTTTTGCTGCTCTCCATCTCCCTCACTTTCCTTGACTTTTATTTAATTCCTCCCCTCTTTCTCTCGCTAATCTATTATCTTATGTAACAACAGGCTGTTTGGTCCTTATATAAGCACAGCCTTAAGTCTTTAATAAGAAAATGAAATTATTTGTTACACAATGCTTCCTATAAGGAAATTTACAATCTTGCTACATCCAGTCGTGGGATTGTGTGTCCTTGAACTTTTCGCTTTCTGTGACCTGAGGAACTGAAGCTAGTGGCTGAATAAACATTTGCTTTCCTATCACATGTTTACAGAGGAAAACGATCAGTGTCATATAATTTTGTGTGTGTGTGTAAAGAAAAGGAAAGGCGTGTAAAGAAAAGGAAAGGCATGTACAGATCGGTGTGTTTTACTCCCAATGATACATCAATTCTAAAAAACAATGACCTTATGTTAAAAAAAAAAAATCAAATTAAAGCAGACCACCTATTTTCTTGATGAAGCTTTAGTGTTAGTGTGCATGTAGTTTTGTGCGTCTAAACTGAGTGTGTGTTTGGGTTTGAATGTCTAGACTGAAAGTGTCTGTGTGTGTGTGCATTACTTAAAACGGACCATTATTGGAGTCTCTTAGAAATGTGGTGGGAACTGCTCTTTAATCTCTCTACTGCTTTTGAATCCTGGCCTCTACTCATGAATATTCATAGATAGATTCATAATAGAAGCAAGATGAAGAAAGCAGAGGAGCAGAGCATCAGAAAATTACAAATTAGGGACTTCTCACTCAGATTTGCCCATGTGTGGAAGTAAAATTGTCATATTTATCATTCAGTGTATTTCAGACAGAATTTTAATGCAGGGGTTTTCAAACATTTATATAGGCAGCTATATATTTTCATGTATACAATACACTTAAAATGAAGCATATTATGGCTTTTATATTATTTTGCCATAATATTTTATACCAACTTTGAGTGCTGTTAAATGTATATATAATGTAAATATAATTTATTTGTTCTATTTAGAAGTACTAAGTAATCTACAACTAATCTAGTGTAGTTTGCTGTTTTCAATAACATGACGGGGTCTGTTTGTTTTACTACAGGGAGGGGCCATTTCTATTCTGACCGCATGTGAGAGGCCGCAGGATTTTGCAGGTGTGGTTCTCATTGCCCCCATGGTTCAAATGAATGCTGAATCTGCTACACCCTTCAAGGTAAAAACTCACTAAACACACTTTAGTGACGGCAAATTCTTCTTTCTTCACAATTGTTTGCATTTAAAGGGTTAGTTCACCCAAAAATTAAAATTCTGTCAGTAATTACTCACCCTCATGTTGTTCCAACCCCGTAAGACTTTTGTTCATCTTCGGAACACAAATTAAGATATTTTTGATTAAATCTGAGAGCTGTCTCACTCCTCCATAGGCTTCTATGGGATTGAAACTTGCCAGAAAGTTAGTAAAGACAATGTTTAAAATAGTTCAAGTGACTACAGTGGCTTAACCATAAGTTTATCAAGTGCCGAGAACACTTTTTGTGCGCAAAAAACCCCCTAAAATAACGACTTTATTCAACTATGAATTTTCTTCTGTGTGGGCCTCTGAGTGAGTTCACTTAGTGTAACAGCGCAGCGCTTCTGGGTTGTACGTCAGAATAGTGAGCCTACGCTCTGACGTACAACTTAGAAGCGTTGGGCCGGCAAGTTTCAATTACAATAGAAGCCTATGGAGGAGTGAGACAGCTCTCAGATTTAATCAAAAATATCTTAACTTGTGTTCCAAAGATGAACGAAAGTCTTACGGGGTTGGAACAACATGAGAGTAATTACTGACATTTTTGTCATTTTTCATTTTTGTGTGAACTAACCCTTTAATATCACAACTGAAACGTGAGGCTGTAAATTATATATGCTGCCCCCTGCAGTCAGATGGTTAAATGCAATCAAATAAAAATAGCTTTCAAATGTCAGCTGTCAAATAACTGCAGTAAATCTCAGTGCTTTCATCTATTCAATCAATCTCTGCCTCTCTGTAATGGCATTTCATTCTTTTTCTTTTTTCTTTTTTTTGTGCATGTATGAAATCAGTTCCCATCCCATTTCAACTATGAACAAAACATGTTTTAATTGCATGTAACAGAATATATAGCCTTTGTCTTAATTTTGAAGAGTAATTATTGTTGTTTTATCATATAAAATACACACATTTTAGTGAAATATTTTGCTTTTTTAAAATAATAAAATTGAACAGATACATTTATATATTAGGTGTCCAGTATATTAGGTGTCCAGATACCTTTTTGGGCAACGGTATGTTTATTCAATACGATGTGAACATTTTTACTAGCCCTTTCATTTGTAAATCTGAGAATGTTTCTATGAAGAATTTTAAATATGTAAATATTGAAATAATTTGGTCATTCAGTGTCTGATGCAACAGAAATGTTACTGCTGCTTTTAGATGTTCAGGTCTCTGAAGTAAATCATCTGTGTGTTCTTGGATTCTTTGCAGGTTTTCGTGGCAAAAATTCTAAGCCGCTTGACTCCAAAACTCTCTCTCGGCTCGATCGAGTCAAGATGGGTCTCACGGGATCCCAAACAGGTACAGGAATGTGTGCGAAAGGTCTTCTGTAGAAGTAGGGAAATGTTTATGTGTGTAGATTTCACACTGACAGTTAGTGTTTGAATAGGGTTAAGTATATAATCTGGCATCGTTGTTATGTTAGCTTTTGAAACAGTATTTACACAGTAAACCTACTCTTTCAGAGTGAGGCACATACGGTACATGGTGATAATAAAACACATGAATGTAACTTTCTTCATAGCTTGGCCCTGGAATACTGTTAAATAAACAGCTTGTGCCACTTATTCAGTCATAGACAACATACACATCTTACAGTACTAAACATACAGTAATAATTTGTTTATTGTATGGTTTATTGTTATCTGTTTATTGAGTATAATCTTGAGCAGTGAGTTACTGCTATGTTGCCTTTGGCAAGATCATGTTGCCTTTGGCTTGCTCAGTTGGGGATATTCAATTTAATTAATCAATGAATAATACTATTGATTAGCATTACCAAACATGGACGTTTTTATTATTATTTTAATTTAATACTGTGAAGCTGCTTTGATACAATCTGTATTGTGCAAAGCGCTATACAAATATTCTTGACTTGACTTGACTTTGAAATCCTGCATCTCCTCATTAGGTGGAGGCATATGACACAGATGAGCTAAATTATCACGGAGGGCTGCGCATCTCATTCGGAATGCAGCTGATGGATGCGGCTACTCGCATTGAGGGAGAAATACCCAACATCACATGGCCCTTCTTTATTCTCCATGGCGACGCCGACAAGCTTTGTGACATCAAAGGCTCTCGTATGATGTATGAAAAGGTCAAGACCACTGATAAAAAACTGAAGGTGAATCAAACGTGCATAAACATTGGCCAAATATATGCAAGAATGAACATTCTGTCCTCATTTACTCACCCTCATGTCTATCCAAACCTCCATGACTTTCTTTCTTCTGTGGAAAACACACAAAAACTTTCATTTTATGGACAAAAGGAGTTCTTTTGTCATCATCCTTCAAAATATTAGCTTGTGTTCCACAGTAGAAAGAAAGTCCTACAGGTTTGGAATGACATGAGGGTGTGTAATTGATGCGGGAACTATCCTTTTGAACTAGAGTTTTGACTTGTGAAAACGGTCTGAGCTTTTGTTGTGGCAGTAGATGTTTCGGATATCACAGAATAACCTGATCCAGATGCACTTTCTGTACTCTAATAAAAACCACACACCTCCCCCTCCGTGTTTCATACTAACTCACAAAATATGTGTGTGTTTCTATGATGAACAGGTATATGAAGAAGCCTACCATGCCCTGCATCATGACTTACCTGAAACAGTTGAGTCTGTCTTAAAGGAGGTGAGCACCTGGATCCTGGAGAGACTCGCCACCCCTCATGGGTCTTAGCTGTCAATCACCGCATGCACACTTGCCTAAGCCCCGCCCTCTATCAAATCTTTCATCTCTACTGACAAAGGGATGTCTGATTGCACTACATGCCAACAAAACTACCCTCATTAAAATTACCTAGGTGATGTAAGAGGTCATTAGTAATAGTAAGTTACCTTTGACCTTAAGTTCCAATTACGCTTTAGTATGGCCAGTAAGGGTTCTGTGGGAGTTTGTTCCGTCAAACTTCAAAGGTATCAGCACTACAGGGCATGGTGTGTGTTGTCACTGTAATAGAACACAGCTGCAATTTGCTTTGTGATGTCCACTGCCCATTAGAGATGCAGTGCTGCCCCCGCTGGACAACAGCAGTACTGCTTTGAGCGCAGTTACCAAGGCAACTCAACCATTGCCTATGGCTTGGCAGAAAAACAAACTGAACCTACAGAATGAGAATATGGTAATGCCTTGAGACATTGAGAGAGCAAAATGTCTGCTGGGCAATTTTAAAATTGCTCTCGAAGAGATCAATTAGACAATCTCTAACAGACACATCTATGCAGGAGATCCCACAGATTCCCACATAAACTATATATAGCCACAATAATGAGAATTAGAAAAGTTTTTTGGCTTTTATGAGTTTCTTTTGGTGGGTTGACTGTTTCAAACACCCCAGACTGTTCCATTCCTTTGAGTAAAGGGAGAACCGGCTGTTCTGCAGCTGCATTTACTGAATATGAAAGCTATTTGCAGCTGATTCTTCTCTCTGGAATTGTAATATCTCATTCATTTGTTTTTACAAGTGTTGCGTTACTAAATTAATATGTTACCGTTGATATTATAGTATGTTCACAATAGCTTTTGACCTCATTGTACGCCTCAGGGTTCTCATGGGGTTTGTAGCTCTAAACAACATGAAATTGTAAAAGGTCAGTAGTTCACACCAGCTTAACATTTAACACGACTGTTTTGATTCCGACAAAGGGGAGTTTTGTTACATCAATGAATGTGGATCAATGAAGGTTTTTTTATCACTGAATGTGGCAAATTTTTAATGGAAGTTACACGCAAAAACTTTCTCTAGCTGAATTTTATAGATTGTCATTTAGCGCTCTGACTAAGATCAGAAAGGATAATGACTGCTATCCGTGACATGAACAGAACTGAAATTCCCAGCACAAGATTATAAATAGTGTGCATGTTTGTGTATGGGTTTTGGAGAGAGAATATGTAGAGAGAAGCTATATAGTTTGGATGTCTGTTTCACACGTAAAGTATTTTGTCTCTCAATCATTTGAAATGGATCTCATCACATGCACATGATGTAACTATGAGAGTTTGTAGAAAAACGAAATCTTTATCACTGTAATCCTTTGTGACTTTGACTGTTTCCTGAGGTGGAAGTGCTAGGAGCACGGCTAATATTCTCAAGGACATTATATTTACATTGGGCAATAACGCATTGTTAATTTTGATTTGAAGAACTGTCCATTTGAGTTGCTTGCCTTTACTATGACTAATAGTAATATCTAAAATTCTCTCCTAAAGTTGCACTGTCCTAGTAAATGGCACATTTAATATAAAAAAATGAATGCTTGCATAAATGCTGTAATATATTAATCACAGAAATAAAAGATATGATGTGATTTAAATAATAATCAATATGGCCAATAGTCTCTGAATTGTAAATACTATCAAATAATAAACTTGAAATGCTAAATGATATATGGCTCATGTGAATTTATTATTTTTCAAAATGATCCCAGCACATGTGGACTCTACTTTGTTCAATTGTCTGAGAAATATTTATTTTTATTTGTGTGTTGATTTGATTAATTAATTGATTGGAGTGATTGCATGCATGCATGCATTTAATTTATCATAGATTTACAAAGATGTACCATGACTTGGGTCATATGGTCATGAGTTATGGTTAAGCCCTTCAGGCTAAGGCACCAAAAATCCCCAAGCTTGTTAAAAGCCCCTTTTATACAATACAACAGAGATTTGTGGCTGTGTCTTTCAGATTTGAGTGCCAGTAACTAATTATCCCTGGAAATAGTTTGCATAGTCTCCAGTGAAAATTCACTATAAAGATCTTTTTTAGTAACCACTAGATTTGTTCTAGAAAACTGTCATTTGAAGTCATGCATCTACTCCATGTTCCCCTTGGTGCACATCTGTCCTAATTTCTCTAAGGCAACAGGCGTGAGCTTTTACCATCGGTCTTTAGACTGTCAGGAAAGCCTGTCAGTGGAATTTGCTGACTTTTCCCCGTTTAAAAATGATTATTATTATTTAAACATGGCCAAATGTGTTAAACACAGCTGAAAATACCTGAAAGCATGTTAGATATTGAATAAACAAACACGGAGAAGAGATTTAAAAGTAGATTTTTGTGAATGACTAACATTCCTCTTTTCTGTGGACTATGTTCTGCCCTATAACACAGCACTACGTCTTTTCCCTTAATCTGCTTATGAGTTTAAAAGTTATCAGTCACCATTTACGTTTATACTGTCGCATGTCCTTTTGCGTTCCACAGTGACTGAAAAAAAAAAAAAATCAGGTTATGCCGAGTAAATGGTAGAATGATCAACCCTGTTAAGAACTATTGAGCTATTGTGAGTTTTTGTTTTTTTCTGCCCGGCAGGAGGCGCAGGGGTTCCTCGAGGAATATAACGAGGATTTAAAGGTAGGTTCTGTGTGGCCATGGTAACGGCTTTACCTGCGACCTGAATGGAGGAGACCCGAGAATAGGAATAGATCAACTGCTCTATATTTACTGACAGGGAACTCCTCTCTTGGCGTTTATTTCGTGAATTGTTCGTCTGATATCTTTATTTTCTTTTCTTTTTTGGCCATGGAGCACTTATAGGAATCGACACAGTTATATTGTAGCTTTGCTTTGAGTTTTCAAAGTAACCTAAATCAAACAATCATCTTTTACTTTCGATAATAAAAAATTATATGTTACGTTTTATGGTTGCATCTTGCATACACAACGCATGACTCAAGACAAAAAAAATACTCCAAGTATTACACGAAGATTCGAGTAAATCATTAGTGTAAATTAAATAGTTCCACCGTGCGGGCTTTATCGATACTTTTGTTCTTTTTCATTCACTTATGTTACAGAGAGTGCTTCCGTATATTTCTCAACGCTCAGCTTTGCTTGAGTTCAGCATTTGGCCCTGAACCCCCCACTACAGCCTCTTCACCCACTTCCTAAATCTCGCACACACGCTTCAAAAGAGGTGGAGCTTCAGTCTCATGCTGCTCTGCGATTGGCCATTTTCGAAGTCCATCAGGGCTTGACGCTCGCTCTCGAACTCTGACCGCGCCCCCGAGGCTCAGCGGCTCGCGGTGGAACAGGAGAGAGTGTCCGCGCCTTGTCAGGAGACACCAACGGTCTGTTCTTACAGGAAAAAAACGAGAATATTTCAGCTCATTCATGGCGAAATTAGTTTTATTCGACGTCCAGAACCATATCCATTCCGGACCGCGGCTCTGACAACGACAGGCGAAGAGAATATCCGCAGCTCTCAGCGGTTGGAGTTTACCGAGGATTTTCATAGCAGTTTCGTGCTTGGAGGCGCGCGAGTGCCGGTGTCGTCGTCTCCGTGGGCGCCTTTTCGTGCTTTCTGGTGACAGCTGACACTTGTCCGATTTCCGAAGCCTAGAAGGCCTGATCTGTCTCCCTCCTGTACGGTTCACCGGGTCTCCCTGTCAGTGCTGGGCCGCCAGCACACTCACACCGGCGCGGCCTCGCTCCTTACCGAGTCCCCGGCGACGACACAGCTACCTCCCCGGTAGAGCCAGTTACCCACACTCCTCTAAAACACCTGCTGTGTTTAGAACTAGCAGTACCAATAACAGTGGATCCTAGGAGAAGTAACGTTAACGGACAAGAGAAACGCGGATCTGTGCGCGGGTGATAGACAGACAGAGCTGTCATACAACATTTCAACAGCTCTCTGAATTTACATATTGAGCTTTTTTCTTTCACGCGATTGGCTTCTTCTCTCGTGCATATCTGTTATTAAGCAGTTAGACAACGAAACGTCAAATATACAAACTAATCACGCGTTGTGCAAAGGCAAGGCCTCGTCTGCTAACTCAGATAGCTACATCGCTAACTCCCAGCCTGGGTTTAATCAGCTTCTAATCTTATTAACCGCACTTTTTGACTATTATTCATCGCTTATTTTGTTCCACACAACACAATAGCGAAGCGATTTTAATTTATAGTTAACGTTACTAGTTCAACGCACAGTACGGTATTCCTTGCCAAGAGATCTAACGTTATTGAGCAAAAGCAGGAGGAAACAGAGCTGTCAGCCTTTATTTTCTACTACTCGGCCTGATTAACTCCAACCTTGGGAAACAAACCCCCCGAAGAATCTTATGTGTTGTGCTTGTTTCAGCTGACCTTTGCTACCAAAATTAACTAAGTCCCTCGCGAGCTTCTTGCGCAGCAACCCGCTGCATGCACTGATACGGGAAAGACTATATTTTTGTACCATAGTTCAGGAGCCATTTAGAACAGGGTCAAATATCTGCACAAACCTTCTACTACTGTTTAGCCATGAGTATTGAGATTCCAGTCGGTCTGACGGAGCTGCTTCAAGGCTACACCGTGGAGGTGCTGCGCCAGAGGCCGCCGGACCTGGTGGAGTTTGCCGTGCAGTATTTCACCCGTCTGCGGGACACCAGGAACCAGGACGGGTCCGGGGTCGCCACCGCCAAAACCGGGGGGAAGGGAGTGATGTTTGATGGCGAACCGATGCAGACAGAGTCGAACGGCGACGACGATGACGACGACGATGACTCAGACTTTGAGCGTGAGTGTCTCTTTATTAAATCAGCTTATTACGCCACCTGTAAAAGATGACGATATTGCTGCTTGGGTATGTTTCAGTGTATACCGTGTTTGCACGGCTAACAAGGGTGTCAGATCTCCCTTGAGATGGGTAACATGTGGAACAGCCTTAACTAGGCTGTTTCCATGGCACTCGCTCGAGCTCCCATCCAAGCGCTTGATTGACAGAGTGACAAGTGGCGCCCGAACGAGGTATCCCCAGAATGCATGCAGAATTAAGATGGGATAGTATGCACGCGTAATAGATTTGCATTAATATGTATGCATTTCTGTTCTTGAATAGAGACGGCTGTGGTGTGTGATCGGTCTAGCGTTGTTAGCCCATTCGTGCTGTATGAATTGCTTGTATGAATGGATGCTGGATGGCCATTGAGAATGCTAACAGGGATTTTTCATAATGGAGAGAGGTGCGCTCGCGCACATCAAAGCATCCCCTCTTTCCTTTCATGTAGTGCTGAGCGAGCAGCTGCAAACCCAGGCAGATTTCACTGGTAGACATTTAAGTCATCATTTGTGAATTAAAACATTCTTGAAAAAAGTCATTGAGAGATATCTGGACCATTGAAAACAGTGAGGATTTGCCAAACAGGGATTGTTACACATTCCTAAATCGCTTTGGCCTAATCATATTTCATCAAACTGCATATGCAGATACCTCACTGTGTTGATTATGTCTTGTTTACGCGGCTGATTGTTTAATATATAATTCTGGTATTGTTTTCACATCCTCTTACAAAACGAAATGGGGAAATTAATGCCAACTCAGTGAGTGAAGGTTTATGTGCTCTTTCAGTGGTTTGAATTTGAGCAGGTACATCATTCTCTTTCCACATTCTAATATGCAGACTTCACTGCTATATTGAATGCAAAAATCAGAATGACAAATTATAGTATGACAGAATAACAAACAATACAGAATGACCCACTGCGTCCAACTAGATTCTGAAGTGTGCAGCCAGTTTCATATATCCCACGATTGACCGTTCGCAAAGACCCGCCCCCCTTAGTTACTGTCTCTATGCCCGACAAGCTACGCGGCGTCTCATGCCACACCATGTTCTCACGCAGTGAGAAATACATTGTGGAGCAGAGAGGACACTGACAACACGCTGACAGTACAGGACAGACCAGGTTACTTTTCGGTTACTTTTTTGATATTAAACAAAGTCTCACCTTTCAAATTTGGTCATTTAAAAAAAAAAGAAATTTAAACAATAAATACCGTTTTGTGGCTCTTAAATGTGTTTGTCAGATCGCTGTAGAGTCTGTTAAAGCTGCTCGATCATCTCTTCCTTCTAGTAAATTTATAGCATCAAATAAACATGAATGAACATAAGAAGGAATGTTGTTTTAACCGCGGAAAGACGTCAGTACACTCTGTTTTTCAAGTTCAAATTCTCCCATGTTAATCTATGAACTCTCCTGACTGCTTTGTCCGACAAAATGGCGGATGGCGAAGTATGATTGGTCAGATCACCTGTCAATCAAGCTCCCTGCGAAGGGTCAATTCTGTGGCAAGCTGACGAGCTGTCAGATTTGAAAGGTTGGTAAATTAAGAAAAAAAACTTGATTGGCTTTTCGTGTGTTGTAGTTACCAAGAAAGTTATTGTTATTAGTGTTGTCACAATTCTGGAATTTCTTAATTCGGTACGATACCTTATTGTGTTCAAAGGAGCCGTTTTATTGGTTGGCGCCTAGCAAATGAAATGGGACTTCTATTGTACGCGATGATGTCACGAAACCCGCGTCCTCGGGGACGCTCTGAAACGCTAACATGGTTTAATGCATTAGAATGATATTAAAAGAAAATTATATTATCAAAAGACCAAACTCAGTAAACAGTAAACACCATACTAAATATGCATACTACAGAAAAGCAGATGAGCACAGAATATGAACGCAGCGCGTTTAATTAAGACAGTAGTATTAAAAGACCAAACTCAGGAAACACCATACAAATAAAGCGTAGTAAGCAATTGAGCACAGAATATGAACGCAACGCATTTAATTGTACGTTAAGCGTTTTCCTCTCATAGAAAACCAAGATAATGTTCGTTTTCTCACACAAACCGCTCGTTTCGTGTCTTAGGCCATGTGTACTTGCGATGGGGAATTGTTTAATTCTTTAATTTAATTAGGACTTTTCTGTGCATGCTCTTTGAGGTGGTGACCATAGACCTGCATTATATGACTGACAGACAAGAACGGTTTGACCTAAAAATATCAAAATTGAAACTACTGCGGAAACAAAGACACCTACATCTTGGATGCCCTTGAGGTAAGCTAAAACATACCACAATTTAATTTCAAAGTGAACTATCCCTTTAATGTCTTTACTACCTTTCTGGGGCTTGAAAGTGGTAGTCGCTAGGTTGTTAATGCAGGGACAGAAAGCTCTTAATAATAATAATAATTCATTACATTTATATAGAGCTTTTTCTGAGACCTCAAAGCGCTTTACATAGAAGGGGGAATCTCCTCAACCACCACCAATGTGCAGCATCCACTTGGATGATGCGACGGCAGCCATATTGCGCCAGAACGCCCACCACACACCAGTTTACTGGTGGAGAGGAGACGGTGATAAAGCCAATCAGTATATGGCCAATAAATATTGGCTCTTATATAGATCAGTGGTGTGCGCTCTTTTGTTGTGATTGCGAAATCTGCAGGAATGAGTAAAATGTAAAAACTAAAGTAAAAACTTTCAATTCGCCGTTGGAGAGAAGAGAGATTGTGCAGCTGATATCGGTGTATCGATACTGCAGAAAAGGAGTATTGGAATAGTTTTTCAGATATTGACACGTATAAACAACACTAGGGATGTGCTAGGGCTGGACAATAAATATCAGAATGTATCGCAATATATTTTGTTTAATACGTTTTCATTTTTACTGCGTGATAAATATAAGCAGCACGGCACAACGGTTCATATGTTCATTGTCTCCAAATTGACCGTTCGCAAAGACCGGCCCCCTTGAGTTACAGACATTAATTGTGGGCGTTCTTGCCAGTTTTTCCTGAGGCTTTTATATTGTTCATATCGATATCGGAATTATATCGTATTGACTGAAATTAAGAAATATATTGTCATATAAATTTTGGCCATATCGTCCAGCCCTAGGATGTGCACGAATATACAAATTTTCAAATATTTGATCTGTAATTATTATTCGAAAAATAAAATACTATTCGAATTTTATCGAATTTATGAAGCCGTAAATGCTTTGCTGGTCGTAAATGCAGTGAATCCCTGATAAATCCTAAGTACTAACTCGCAGTTATAATTAAATCCTCTGGCTGGTGCGTGTTTTACAAGTTGTTTGTATTTGGTCACATAATGTCGTCATCTGCCTCACGAAGTTTGGAATTACTCATGAAAATGATGTAAATGATCTTACAAAATGGAATTACTTTTGATCAAATAAATTAATTAATCTGGAGTTAAAATATCATCAACACAATGAGAAATCTCATGAAATCCAAACAGCAGTTGACTGAGGAAAGACAGCTGTCCATCACTGCATCACAACTGCAGGGAAGCGCAGCTGTTGCGCGAGTGATCCGAGATGACAACTTATCTAATAGCAAAATGATTTTGAGACATATACTTCCCTTAAAGTATATTAAGAACAGAAAACGCAAAATGCTGTTAGAAACTTAGAACACCGTTTTCTTTGTGTCTCTGAAACGTCTGTCAGCGCAGCGCGTTTTCTCACTCGAGCATAAATTGCTGGCGGTGCCCCTGCATGTGGATATTATTGTTTTTCTCAACATAAACGTGAAACAATATAAACACGATAATCATTCTGACTCGAGTGTATGTGTACGTTCTGTACGATATCTGGCGCAGTCTGCTACTCTGCTTTATTAGGTGTTTTTTCCCGTTCGCGCTGCTTGAGCTTAAATCCTTTTTTTTTTTGCCTATATTTTTTTGTTTACACATAGGCCAACTGTTTAATGTTTTCAAGTAAAATAAAATTTTAACATGTATTGTAAGCTTGCCGTGTATATATTGCCTAATTGTAAGCTTGTTCAGGAATGGTGACAAAAACTTAAAATAAATTGTAACTTAAAAAAAAAATCTTTCTCGTTAAACGTCAATTAAATAAACGAATATTCGATTTTTATGAGCCTGAATATTCGAATGCAATATTTTTGAAAAATACCCATCCCTAAGTCACCTGAGTAGATTATTTTCACAGTTATCGTTAGTACGTCATAGGCCAAAAACATCTGTGAAAATGGACAGTGCCAAGATGGCTGATGAAATATGAATGCATTTTCAGACAAAGTACAAGTTTGTATTCATCCAGTTCAGGCAGATCAGTGAATTAGCTCAGATAGTCGTCAGCACATCCAATCATGATAGCGGGATGTGTTCTGCGTTAGAAGCGTGTTGTTCCACAGCAGAGCTTCAGTGAGCTGAGAAATCCAGAGCATTCCGGGGCATGTTTGAACAGTTAAAGCATTGGTAAGACCATCCCACCTTGATCTTTCTGACTTTGCGTCATGCTGTCAAGAAAACATCTACACATCCCTGCAGAACTGGCAATGTATCACCCAGAAGTTTGGATGGATTTGATGGCTCTTAGACTTGCATACTTTATCATGACATGTTGGTTTCTGGGAGAATTTAGATACATGATCACAATTGGTTTTGGGTAAAGAGTAGTTAAAAGTTTTGTAAGCAGTTTTAGCTGTTTTGTTAACTTTTGCCAGACTTTGCCACTAAATTAGAACACCACCATCCCTTCAACCACATGGCCTCTCTACAAAACCCCTTGCCTGAATGCACAAAAAAGCATTTCTGATTTGCCTCAGGCTGTTAAAGGCACTGGTATCTGGGCACTATGGTGTCTGGTATCTTTGAAAAGAAAACAACAACAAAAAAGCACCCTAGTTACTAATAAAAAAGATGTACTGTAAATTGAAGTGAAATGAATTGAAGTATAAAAGAAGTGTGTGTCTAAGTGCAAGTGTATAGCTTGTCTGTCTGGAGGATAGTGTACTCTTTGTTTTAAGCAGGATCATCAGAGAGGAACAGAGCAGTCTGCTGTTTTATGGACTCAGAGTCTCTACTTGCACAACAACCTGCAAATACCCTAACACCCTGTCAAAGAACCTGTTTGTGCTGCTCCTAACTGCTAAGTTGCCTGTTGTCAATTAATAGGACACAAGTTGCAATGTTTTTGCATAATTTCAAACTCGATATTGAGTGTGAACCTTTTTCACATTGCAGACATACGAAACTAAACCTTGAAAAAGAGAACTGTAGTTTTTTCAGGCAGTTAGTGTGTTGTCTCACTCTCAACCATGAATGTGGTGTATCTGAGAAGGTCTTCATGGCCTTTACGAAGCCAAAATCATGTTTTGGCAGTTTGTCGAGAATTAACTAGTAATAAAGGGCCTGAATAATTAGTGTTAAAATAACTACCATAAAAGTAACATGAATAATTGTCTTTTCTTTTTCAGAAAGAAAAGGATTACACTATATAATTCTTAAGCTGCAGAAAAAAAAAATGAATTTACTGCATTAGTAATTGCTTTTCTACTTGACCTTTTTTGAGTTTGAATCCTTTTTCTTTTTTTAGAGTTCAGAAAAAAGAAAGGAAATGTTACATGTTTTTTGGCTTTACTACGTCACATATTAAGAATACGCACCAGCTACTGGCTGTCATTCAGAGAAAATGATTTGGTATTGTTTTCCTGTCTATGTGTATTGTTTGCGTGTTTTGTATGCCTGGGTGTGTATTCTTCATGTTTGAGGTTTCCGATAACAATCTGGACTTTAGTACTTCCTCGTATCTATCAGCAAGAGGGTGACTAACTACCCTGACCCTGTTTGTTCTTCCCACCCTGGTCATTGATTTCAGAAGCTGCATTATAGTTTGGCCGTAAGAGCTTATGAAGTGTTATCTCAGCAGCTGGTCATAGTCCTGCACTCGCAGAAAATAAGTTAAGATGAAGTTATTTAGGTTTAAGAGTTCATATTGCTATACATTTATTGCATAAACCATCTGTGCAACAGAGCTGTTCCCTCTCAAGACATCGTGGGTAAGACCAAAGGTTAGACAGGATGTGGAAGCCCTGCACATTATCTACATTGTTACCTACGCTATTTTAGTCTCCAATTAAATATAATCGGTAATTTCCTTTCTCCTAACCACTCAACAGAGTAGGAAACATTGTTCTGATCCCCTTTTTAGCATGTTAGTTGACAACAACACAAGATTACCCTTTGTAAGATGTTTGCAGGTCAGTCTGATTAGTGGTGGTGGCTCAAGGAGAGGAGGTCATTGGGACAGGAGAAGTGCAACCAATGGGACGACTCCAATTGCGAGGTGTATGTTTTGATTGGACATGCCTTGACCTTCAGCTAGCACCACATAATACCGTATCAGCCAATCAGAGACGGGTTAAAAGAACAGACAGGGACCTTGTCCAGTCAGGGTGCAGATTAAGCAGACTGATGGCCTTGTCTAATCAGAGGCAGAGCTGACCTCGCCTCTAATGTTCATATTATGCACACAAACACATTTGCAGATATTTTAGCGCCACTGAATCCTTGCATATGCTTTTGTAAAGTTTATAGAAAGTGAATAAAATGTTTTTTGAGTAAATATCTGCCACTGTTGATCCTGTCATTCATGCTCTCTCACGGCAAGTAATCTTCTGGCTGTCAGTAAGGGGTTAAAGCCACAGGCACAGTGCTAGACAGATCCACACTACCTTATAAGGGCTAAAGAGAGAGAAAGGGAGAAATGGAGCACTGAGAAAGATAGACAAAGTTTTTAGAGAGTAAAGGAAAAGGGGGGGATTCAGACATCAAGATTGATGGCTTACAGCGGGAAGGGAAGTGTATTTTCCTATTGTTTACGAGTTGTACAGCTGTTTGGGATTTTATTATTCAGTCGAGCAGCTCTCTCCTTGTGTGAGTGGGGTTCTTTATTGTGTTATGGTAGTGTTTATAGTGTAGACTCCCCTGTGCTTTTGTGAACGTGTGTATAGGGCCTGTTTATACCTAGTCACTTTATGCGTTTTCTCTGATCGGGCAGCTATTCGAGATGGATTTAAATCCGATCACTCAAACCACTTCAGGAGGTGGTTTGAAACGCATTCCAAAGGATACTTGGAAGTATAAATGCATCTGGTTGTTGAAGCCACACATGTAAATTTGACTCCTTCCAAAATGGTGTAAAAGCATGTGAGCGTGTTATAGGTCACCGGCTCATGTATAGCTAGATATATGACAGCTCTATCTCAACACGCATCGTGATATGCACCACAGATATGGCCTGCCCCAAGTGAGTAGCTGAGCAAATATCTCTTCAGCAAGTCGACACACAAACTGCCGCAAATGGAACAAAGTTCGCATCCTGAAGCTCATTCAAAGTAGAGCTCGACTAAATGATCTTACCAGTGCTGATGCCGCTTTCTCTCCTATTGCGGTCTTTGATCTTGAAATTAGCTGATGATAGATAACTTGCAGCTTATATCTGTTTCTTTCGATGATGTGAACGGATTTATATTCATTTTGTGGAGACACATTTATGTGGCCAAGTGTAAATGGAAGAGTTTTAACAAAATGGATAGCTATCCGATCAGTTAAAACACATAAAGTGACCAAGTGTAAACGGGCCCTATGAGTTAACCATAGACCGATTCATTTGAGATTATAGTATTACCGAACCATGACTCATTGGAGTGACTCATACATTTCAGTGGAATATGGTGACAACTAGCCACAAAACCAGAGCATTAATGTATATCATATATTATACCATTTATTTAAATTATACAGGCACAGCAGCCAATTAAATGTATGTAACAGACCTTATCGAACATATGATTTGGGGGAAAATGCAACTTTTATGCAGAATTACAGCAAATGTTCACGGTTGCTAAGTTAGTAAATTTACAGACTGACCAGTTACTCTGCAAGATAACTGTTTTTCTCAACTAAAGAATAAAATAATAAAATCAGTCACGTAACCTATTAGATTTGACATAACTTACCAAAACAGCAAACAATTCCAGCAGTAAAGCTGCGTTCACACTGCAAGCGACTTTGTCGCTGCATGTCGCCAGTGGCTGGCGGTGAGGTTGCTAGTGGGTATTCCCACTACTGGTTGCCTAGTAATGTTTTTGAGTGACATTCACGGATGTTACTCCTTGTTGTAGACAACAAAGCCGTTTCTTGCCGCTACAAACTAACATTTTGGAAGGAAAAGTCTAAATATAAATTAAATCAATACATGAAATGCATAATATTAAAGATGAACGAGAAACAGCGAGTGCTCTTTGCCATCGCGGCTATTTAACTGCATCAAACAGGCAAATGCCGGTCTATCTGGGTTCACAAAACCATTGTCTCGGAGTCAGCATGACGAGTACCACTGTACACTGAGATATATAAATTATAGGACAGTTTCTGACTGCTAAAATTAGCTTCTCATTCAACTTGCCTCGGTCGGACTCAGCACTGAAGAGTGACGGATCACGTGCGCTCCACTGACTTCATTCCTATTGGTTGTCGCTCCCGAAAGTCGCTCTTCATTTGCTTAAAGTTGAAAAGATCTCAACTTTGTCGCGTCGCTGGACTTGCCCCATTCAGTCGCTAATGGTCACTGTCGCTCGTGTTGCCGGAAATCGACCACTCTCCATTGAAATGAATGGTATCGTGTCGCTTTGTAGCTTGTAGTGTGAATGCAGCTTTAGCTTTAGCATCTTGATTGATGCTGTCATCCAGGGGTATTGCTTATAATTGCTGTGGTTGAAATGCTTTAAAAAGCTTTGGCTTTCTGCACAGAATTAAGCTCTGGTGTAATTCTTCCTTTGCCGATTAAATCCAGCTTTTCCTTAAAAGTTAATCTTGAAAACGGCATGGGTAATAAATTGGCAATGCTAAATTGGCAAAAAAAAATTATCAGCTTTTTCAACGCTCCATAAACTTGTGATAACAAGCCCCACCCATTTAAAGGGACGATATGATTTTCCTGTCATTTGAAATTCGTCTCTCATTGACTTTCCATGGCTTGGCACACTTTATCGAGCACTAAATCAGCATATCAGAATGATTTCTGAAGGATCATGTGACTGAAGACTGGAGTAATACTGAAAATTCATCCCACGAATAAATGTAATTGATTTGATGATGTTTTGTGTTTTATCATAGTTTGGAATGGTTGTTCATGCATGTTGCGTGAGAGAGAAAGCACAGAACTGTTTGTAGTTTAGTTGCTGACTCTCACATGATAAGTGATTTTCGCTGTACCATCACAGAGATCACACACACATATTCTGTTTACTTTTAAAATTACTAGTCTCTCTCTCTCTATATATATCTCTCTCTCTCCCTCTGGCTAATATTTGCCAGCAATGAGAGAGAGAGAGTGATAAGACTGTGCATGAGGATATCTAAAATGACATGGAGGGAGATAAGAAGACAGACGACAAATATCGGGTTCTGTTGTTTGTAGTTACTATTGCTCATACTTAAGCTTACAGATTTAAAAAAAACTTCTAGCCCTAATCCTAGAATATTAAAAACGTGCAGGTTTATACATAATTATGTAATACCTCCAATCATATGGCTTGCTGACTTCTTCTTGTTTTTTTTTTTTTAAGCAGTCAGATTGAAAATGGATGAAAAATACCTATAGAATTACAAGTTTTTCCATAGATTTGTTTTTTTTTAAATCATGGATAATATTTATATTCCCTATTATCATTCTAGATGATATGTGTAAATAGACTACTGTTCAAAAGTTTGGAGTTGGTAAGATTTTTTAATTGTTTTTGAAAGAAGTCTATTTGATCAAAGATGGCAATATTGTGAAATAGTATTTACAATATACAATTTAATAGCATTACTCTTTTATATAATATTTTAACATATCATTTATTCCTGTGATGGAAAGCTGCATTTTCTTCAGTGTCACATGATCCTTAAGAAATCATTCTAATATTCTGATTTGTGGCTTAAGAAACATTTCTTATTATTTTCAATGTTAAAAACGGTTGTGCTTCTTAATATTTTTGTGGAAATTGTGATACATTACTCTGATTCTTTGATGAATAGAAAGTTCAAAAGAACAGTACCGGTATTTATTTAAAAAAATCATTTATAATGGTCTTTGCTATCAATTTAATGCATCCTTGCATTAACAGCAAACAATTCCTTCAAGAAAAGTGGATGGTGATATAAGTACTTGGATATAAATTATCCGTTAAAGATTGTCCTCACCCATATTTTCTCTCTCTCTCTCTCTCTCTCTCTCTCTCTCTCTCTCTCTCTCTCTCTCTCTCTCTCTCTCTCTCTCTCTCTCTCTCTCTCTCTCTCTCTCTCTCTCTCTCTCTCTCTCTCTCTCTCTCTCTCTATCTGTGTCTAGAGTGAGTGGGTGTGTATTTGGGGGGGGGATAGTTGTTAGTCTTCCTTGTATTTTGTTGTCATGGCAACTTTGTCCACTTGATATCCCCTACACGTGAGGTTGAAGCACCCCATCTCACTATACTTCACGCGCTCATGCACGTACTCATTTCTTTGAGTGCTCTCACAACAAGTCTGTGTATTAAGCCGCCTTATCTGGGCATTGCTCACACACAGTGTTAAGTAATTTGCAAAGAGGTGTAAATCTGAATGCTTATGTGTGAACGCGCAAAATTCGGTGGCATTTAACGTGATTGATTTGCAGGTTAATTATTGTAAGAGTGTGTTTTAAACATGATCATACTTTAGGTTTGTGGAAATCTGTGTGTTTGTTATAGAACTATAGGTTATGAGCAGAACATCTTAAGACGGCAGTTCACTCATGAGGGAGTGTGTATGTGAGAGAAAGCTCATTGCTAGTTTTACACCAAAGAGTTAATGGAGTGATGGATTGTAACAGTGCCATGAGAAAGGAGGAGGAGGGTGTGCAGACCTGCAGGGCTCCTGAGAGTCGTGCTAGTGCACTCAGCTGTGATCGTACACACATAATTGCAATCTCCTGAAACTGGTACAGCCTGTAGGACAGGCCTTTCTCTGACCTTACTGAATATTTAACACGCCCACACAGTTACTGAAGGGCACATGTGAAATTTGGAGACTAAATTTGATCGTTAACATTGTCTGAGAGTCTGCAGCTCTCAGCGAGCATAGGGGAATTTGAACAGTCATTAACTCTCTCTGTCTTTCTCTCCACAGCTCCTCCCCCCAGCAGATTTAACCGGAGAGTGTCGGGTGAGTTCTGTTTGACGTCATTGCACTAATCATGTGGTTTAAAGTGTGTGTGTGAGTGTCAGATAAGTGCTCTGCCTTTCCGTCATTTCCCCTTGTGTTTGTTTTATTGTAATTACTGTACGTGGCCAGTATGCCCACTCATTCTGCCCCTTTCACTTGTGTTCCAGTAAAAACATCCCCTCTTACACATCATCATATGAAGGAATCTAGATATGCTACCTCTAAAGACACATTTAATGCATGGGAAAGAATACTTTTTTTTTTTTTTCATAAGTGTAAAGTTAAGCATTGTCCATTCAGTCATATCTGTAAATGAAACGCTTTTAGAGCAGATGTTTTAAACTGGACCCCTGGGGAGCCCAAAAAAAAGGGTTCTATGTGGCCTGTGGAAAATTTGAGAGAAAATTAAACGTTTTACAAAAAGTTTGCCATACAAAATAAACATCTTGCCAATAGTTGAGAGAACTAAATATTTAGTTTATTTGTTTGTTTGTAACAAATAAATGTAAGTTGTTTCTGTGGTACATTACTGTTCAAAAGTTTGGGGTCAGTAAGAATTTTTTTTTTTTTATTGTTTTTGAAATACATTATATTCACCAAGGCTGCATTTATTTGATAAAACATACAGTAACAGTTATTTTGTCAAATTTTATTACAATTCAAAATAACTATCTATAGCTTAAAATAACTTTCTATTAGAATTTTCAAATGTAATTTATTCGTGTGATGTCAAAGCTGATTGTTTCAGTCTTCAGTGTCACATGATCCTTCAGAAATGATCTAATTCTAAAATATTTATTGTTTTATATCAATGTTGAAAATGGTTGTGCTGCTTAATATTATTTTATATTAACTTTATTATATATTTTTAGGATTCTTTGATGAATAGAATGTTTATAAAACAGCATTTATTTAAAATATTAATATTTTGTAATATTATATCTTTACTGTCTTGCTCAATACATTTATTAATTTCTTTAAAATAAATCTTACTGTCTTATGAAAAACATTTGAACTGTAGTGTAGGTTTTTTGGCATAATTTTCTTTAAAGCTTTCCTTATTGTGAATAGCCAAATACTTAAAATTGGAAACATCAGGCTGTTTTTATTTTAACATGTTTTTTTCTTATTTTTTTTCTTGCATAGTATAATTGGATACATTTTGGGTCTTTGGCATTGAAAATTTCGAAAACCCCTTTTTGAAATTTTTGGATTCACATGCATGTGGCTTTGGTGAAGACTTCTAAGTAATTAAATAGTCATTTGTTTTCTTAGTGTGTGCGGAGGCATTTAACCCTGATGATGATGAGGAAGACTCTGAGCCGAGAGTTGTTCATCCAAAAACAGACGAGCAGCGTTGTAGATTACAGGAGGCCTGCAAGGACATTCTGCTGTTCAAGGCTCTAGATCAGGTACACACACAGACACACGCACACAGATATGAGGGCTATTAAACTGTATATAGACGTCATCCAGGTGGTGTGTGCAGGCCAGTCAGTCAGGTTTGGTTTGCATGTACGACTGATCACATGTTCCTTACTTAATCAGCCACTGTCGGTTCATTGTTGGAGGAAATTGTTTAACACACTGTTACTTGAACTGATTAGCACTCTTAATTTTCTGCTGATGTCATATAATACATAGTTTTTCCCTGTTTGGTGCACACATAAACGTGTTGTTGATCACGTGACAGTTAAAAATATTATATTTATATAAAATTAAAACAGTGGTAGTTTGCGGCAGTGAATCAAGACACAACTTTTATGCTAGAGTATTTATGCTAAAAGTCACGATCAACATGGTAAAACCTGCTTCAAAAAGTTATGTCTTTAAATTCGCCTCAACTTTTGTAATGAAAAGTTGTCTTGAAAATCATCTTCAACCATACATTTCAAGAAAATTACCATTATAGTTTTATGAAATAAGTTCTAGATATTTTTTGCCTTTTTAATGTCTGTCAAATGATTTTTTCTTGCATTCATTCTGCACTTAAACGGTAGACATTTCACTTGCATGTGGGTATCTTTTGGTATAGAACTGCGTATCACTCTTTTTGTCCCCCTTCTTCGTTCAGCATTGTGCACCGTGAGTGTTGAGGTTTTAAGATGGCATGTCGAGATAAAAAAATAGTTGAAACATGTCTGGACCCTCACACTTGGTTCCATTCTGTTGCACTCTGTCTATCTGTTGTGTGAACCATAAGAAACTTGTATGTATATATATATGTTTTTTTTTTTTTTAAATATGTAGTTTTGCATAAATCTGTACTATATGATTCCGAGCACACAAACACATTTCCTTCATCAGACACTTTGTCTCTCTCTGGTACAGGAGCAGTTTTCAGAGGTGCTGGACGCCATGTTTGAGGTTCTTGTGAAGCCACAAGATCACGTCATTGATCAGGGAGATGATGGGGATAACTTTTATGTAATCGAGAGGTGTGTATTTTAAAGTGTTTTTTTCTTCTTCAAATATTACCTTTCATATAGTGTGTACTATAGCTGTTTTTGAATGTTAAAGGTATGCAAAGTTTCAAAGATCAAAGTGCACGATAAATTGAGTTATTGTCTCCTAAAAGAAAGAATTGTTTCTGACCTGCCGAAACGAGTCGTCAACAATTCCAGTTTTACTTCCGGTTACATATCTATGTAACGGCGTAACATATTTGCATTATGCCAGCCTGTTATCATCATCGGGTGACTGTCTACTTTGACCCGCGCTCATACACTGTAGTTGTAGCTGAGACTGAAACAAATTTGCATTTGTTTGGTTCATGTTGTCTGCAAATATACTTTGCATGCATTTCAAATGGACGAGGACTCGCGCTGGAATTGATACAGAAAGACCGACGCCATCGTTGCTGTTCTTATCACTGTGTATCAAGTGCTGAGAAAGCCTCTGGAGCTGAAATTCAAATATGGTAATAAGCGTTTACCTGCAGTGTAATCGCTCATAGCAAGTAATCAGGGCAGCAAATTAATGTAAATCCGCTGTCTCTTCTAAATATTCAGTTTAAAAGCAGCAGAATGCCAATTTCATGCGACGCACATACAGTAAACCCAAGTGTCGTTCACTCTGCTGTGCATAATAGCACCAAATTAATAAAAAACAATATATTAGCCGCGTTCTGTTTTCTGTCATGCGGCGTGCACATTTGTGATAGCGTAAGAACAATCACAAGCAGTGTGAAAGCCCCCTGAATCTTCGAATAAACTGTTTTTAGGCCCTTTGAGAAATAAGGTGATGTGCAATGTATATTATGAATGTAATGGCCAAGCTAAATGTAATGGCCAATTTGTGATTAGATAAAGGAACTGAGAGGTAAAAAAAAAAAAAAAAAGCTCTTTGTTAATTCCTATTCATTGTTTATCTCAAACCATAGTAATGTTCCTCATTTTGAATGTCAATACCTAAAGCTCAGAATATCAGAATGAAGTGTAGCAACAATATAATTACCAGACAGCACTAACAGAATGTATGCTTTTGTGTACTTGTAGGGGTGTGTATGATATCGTGGTAAAGAAAAATTGTGTGGGTCAGTATAATAATAAGGGCAGTTTCGGAGAACTGGCCCTCATGTACAACACTCCACGTGCTGCAACCATCGTTGCTACAGAGGATGGAGCCCTCTGGGGACTGGTGAGTCAATATTGCGCACCCCCAATGTACGGTATTCATTTTGATTTCTTCAGGTCTTAAAAAGGTCTTAAAAAGCCTTAAATTTGACTTTAAAAATTGTGCAGGAACCGTGTGTGTGTGTGTGTGTGAGCGTGAGCATGCCATACCCTGTTGACAAAGTGCTCTATAACAGCACCACCTTGTGGTCGGAACACAGAATGACTTGCTGCTTCACTTTCACAGTGCTTTCATAGCAATTATGAATTGACAATAAGTGTGACAGAAGCATAAATCCAGATCCTAATACAACAAAGAGTTTTCAGCTGAACGGTATGTCTGTTTCAGGATCGGGCGACTTTCCGTAGACTCGTAGTGAAGAATAATGCAAAGAAGAGAAGGATGTATGAAATCTTCATAGAGTCTGTTCCTCTACTCAAATCACTGGAGGTGAGAAAATGATTGTGAAAACATTTATTCTATTGACATGTGTTGTTTAGTGGTTCTGTGAAAGAGTGTCAGGGTTGCATTTCTGAAGTGAACATTGAAGAAAAACTTTGTTGCATTCTTAGATCAGTAATGAAATGATGAATACTTAACCCATCTTACCCCACGTTTCATAGTTATCTGAGCGGATGAAGATTGTTGATGTGCTGGGTGTAAAATCATTTCATGATGGAGAGAGGATCATTATGCAGGTGAGCTTTGCAGTTGCCCCAAAAAGTAGGACATAAGTGTATAAATATTGTTAAGACTGTTGTTGTCCAATGATAAGTAGCATTTATTTTAAACACTTTTATGCAAAACAGTTCATTAAAAGAAGTTTGTTAGGTTTTAAATGTAATACAAAATATTCAAAATTCTGGTGGTCAAATGTTCATTATTGTGATTACCTCCATCGGTTGCAAGGATACCTTTATCTTAATAACTCCAATTTAACACCATACAGTAAACTCACATAAAGCGATCTATACTACATAGCAAATCTCATCTGAATGATTGTTCATATCATCAACATATGTGACCCGATCTGGCGAAATGAGTCGGAAGTCGCAACGTTCCATTTTAAGATACGGGCTGATAATGTGAAAAAACAATAAAAAAAATAAAAAAAATTTGTTTTTGCTAATTTCAAAGAAAAGACATTCAAAAATAATCTTCCAAAGTTTCGTGGTCCAGATAATTGAGCAAATGTATTTAAATGACTATTAAACTTGACAAAGTTTTACTAAATTCGTTGGAAATGAACATTGCTTTTCTCAAATCCTCTCGTCACCTCTGAGCATTTCCCGGGTATCCCCTGAAACGTCACTATCTCTGCTCTCCAAATGGTGTTACACGTTGTATTGAGCCAATCAAAAAGTTTAGAAATGTACACAGACGCTGATCATTTGTCAATGGGAAGCCCCGCGGCACGCGATTGGTCCAGCCATCCTCTTGTCAGACTCGCAGCGCTCTGTGTAAACAAACTTGTAGATCTCAGAAAGATTAAACATTATTAATTTAATTAATTAATAAAAATGTCGCTGTCAAAAGAGAGCAAAGTCGCCAAAGCATTGAACTCACTAGAGGCACACACATGCACACACACACGCACAAACACACACACACACACACACACACACACACACACACACACACACACACACACACACACACACACACACACACACTCTTTCTCTCTCTAGCTAAAATGTAGCACTTCTGTTCAATCTTTCTGATTTTTGTAAATCTTTGTAAAAGTGCCTTTTAAAATATTTATTCAAATAAATACTTTACAATAATTTGATCTTCAGCCTGGTTTACTGCAATATCATTTATATATATATTAATATCTTTGGTCAAATTAAGCTGTAAAAAAAATAGTTTATCCCTTTAAATGCAATGGATTTTGAAAGATATCTACAAAAATACGGCCAAAAGCTATTTTCTCAGGTTTCCAGTTGGAAAAAGAGGGCAGGCGACCATAATTCAAATGTGTATATCTTTAAAACCATTCAAGGTATGACTTTGACTAGGATATCATTTGAAAGCTTATGATCTCCTCTTTCCATTGATATCAAAATCTCAATTTTGAAATTTGGGTCACTGTGACTAATTTTGCTGGATCAGGTCACATATTTAAACTATCGCCCAGCTCTAAACTGCTAAATTGACTATATTTATAATAAACTATTATATATTTGTAAATTTACCTTTATACATATGTCACTCATTTTGTGTAATGCAGTGGGTCGTGCCATTGAGAACCGTTGAAATATCCTCTGTTCAGATCTTACACACTTGATCAGCTACAGCGTGTCTAAAAGAACCAGCTCACACACACACACACACACACACACACACACACACACACACACACACACACACACACACACACACACACACACACACACACACACACACACAGACAGCTAGTGTAGTTATAGCACTATAATAATGGAGCAGAACTGAAGATCAGGACTCTGACTTATGCTATTGTTTCATTAATCATTATTATTGTGGACTGCTCTATTACCAGGGTGATAAAGCTGATTGCTTTTACATTGTGGAGTCTGGAGACGTGAAGATTATGATGAAGAGTAAAGTGAGTTCTTTATCTTTTTTTCCCCCCCTCTCTTTCATTGTTATATTGTACAATTTTATTTTTTATTTTTTTAAGGTTATGTTATTGTTACGTGTGTTCGATTGATTCCCCTAAAATTTTAGCATGCTGAGTCTGACTAGCTGGAGACATCAGCTTAACTAATGGCTTAGGTTTGGGGCGGGACTATTTGTTTGGCTAACCAATCATTTTTGCAGTTCTACTTGGTGATTGTAGCAATGTAAAAACATTCTTTAATTTTCCCTCAGTAATGCCAACATTTCATTTTTAAATAGTTCTTTCTGTGTGTTTCTGTGTGTCCCAGACAAAAGCAGACAGACAGGATAACACTGAGGTCGAGATCGCTCGCTGCAGTAGAGGGCAGTATTTCGGAGAACTTGCTCTCGTCACTAATAAACCACGTGCTGCCTCAGCCTATGCTATAGGGGTCGTCAAATGCTTGGGTAAGTGTCTCTGTGGGCATCTGACTTATATATATGTATTGAAGTAAAATGTGTGCCAAGTGCTCATACAACATCACATGACTGATGTTTATGTATTTCAGTGATTGATGTACAAGCCTTCGAGCGCTTGCTGGGACCCTGCAAGGAGATCATGAAGAGGAATATCACCCATTATGAGGAGCAGCTGGTGGCTCTGTTTGGATCCAGCGTGGACCTGAGGGACTGAGAAAGACTGGCCGTGCCTTACACACACACACACACACACACACACACACACACACACACACACACACGCTATACAACACAACACATAGGTTATACACTCCCAAAACATTTTGTAGGCACACATTCCTTTTTATGTGCACTCATACTCCATCAATCATGCTCACACTTTCAAATCATACCTCACAAACACACGCACGCCTGTTATTGCGTCAGCTGTTCAGAACGAAATAAAAGCATTACCAGCTCAACTGCTGTGACCCTGAACTAACCACAGCCTGGAGAGGACATATGCACACACACACACACACGCGCACACACACTCACTTTCACCAAAAATTCCCAGCCAAGGACCCATCCTTTCTCATGGTCACTTGCAGTCACAACAAAGAAAAAAAGAAAAAAGAGACCAGATAAAAGAATCTATGTTTAAACAAGAAAAAAGTTGATATCTTTCAATAAAAAAATGCAAAAAAGCGCAAAAATTTAAAGTTTTAGAGCATTTTATGATAATGCAAAGCTTTGATAAACTTGTTTAAATATGACCTGTTTCCTTCCCTGCTGTTGGTGCATAAAAGTTTTTTGCTGGTGGTATCCACAGTGACTCGTTCTCCTTACTTAAACTCCACATTGTATTGATTAATGTATTACTATTATTATTATTATTACATATTTTTGTTGAAGGGTTGACTCGCTGTTACACCGCCCCCTAATTGGAGGATGCGAGGCCAAATCTAGTGCGAATTTTTTCCCTTTAGTCTTTCTGAATGAGTCGTCCTGAAAAATAAATAAAGCAGACATTTTGGTAACCTGCTGGGACTCTTATGTTGCGAGTGTGTGTGTGTTGGACGATGCGGTCTGTAATTACAGGAACAGTGCCATTTAAATGTCGGGAATCAGTTTTGTTTGTAATCTTTTGATTGGAGACACCATACAAGTGTTTTGGAATGGAGTGTTATTTTTTTTCTTTAGGGCGTTAGCTGGCTATTGTTAGTTTATCACCTTTGAGGGTTGGCTAGTTTCAGCATTTACAGATTGTACTTTTAATAAACTTTGGATAAATCAGGGTGTCTAAAAAAATGTTTTTTTTTTTAATGGGAAGGGTGTTCTGAAACACAATACCTTACGTGGGCTACATTAAATGAGTTGATGGAAATGTGCCTTTATTGATTATCATTTACTTTCCCCTACAATTACCTGAGAGTAAAATATTAAATTGTTACTTTGTTTTAAACGTTCTAATGGGTTCTATTGAGCAACTGAGCCATTTTGTCTCTAGTTTCTCACAGGTTACTTGTGACTAGAAACAGTCCTACTGTGTGAGATTAAAACTCTTAAGAGACACTGGCTGGCGTTTTCCTGCTCTTTTCTTAGCAAAATTCACTCATCACGAAATGAAGGCTGAAGGTGATTGCCTGGTTATTTCAAGGACCTTGTCACAAGGTCTTCTTTCTGAATTTCTATATAGTTTTTTTTTTTTGCAACATTTTATGACTTTTGATAAGACAATCTTATTTTAATATTATTATTAGATTGCTAGAACATTATATACAATAAAGTTGAAGGAACCCTAAAATGTTTTTAGGTAAAGAGAAATTTCTTAATTTGTTTAGATTCAGATGGGGTGTTCCCACTCATTTATGCTGTGTAATGTAGCCTATATCAAATGTTCCACTTGCAGCGTTTCTATCACTTTTGCAACAAATGTAGTCATTTTTTCCCCCAGAGTATCCGCCCCTCGGTATGATTTTGGTATTAAAGGGTCCCTGTCACAAGGTTTGTCCTCCAGCACCGTGTGTCCAGCTGTTTGCTTTTCCGTGGAATCCACAGACCTCGTCGGGGTAGGGGAGCATAGTTGAAATAGCACAACGGCCTGTATCAGTATTTGCTGAGAAAAGCCCCTTCAAAAAAGAATGTAAACATACCAAAAATGCTTCAGAAGTCGTTATTATTTGTTTTACTGTCATTGATCATCATAAAGCCTGTCATGTTCTAAAGTTCCATTTTGCAATCGGGTCTGACTGACTGAGGACAATTATTCTTGCATTCTGCGTGTGATGTTGCTTTTATGTAAGACTTTGAATGTATAACATCTTACTTTTTTCCATCTTACTTTTTTTAAGTGTTTAAATCAAGACAACAAAATCATTAAAGGGATAGTTTACCCAAAAATGAACATTTGTCATTACTTACCCTCAAGTTGTTCCAAACATCTCGGGGTTGTTGAAAACCAAAAAAAATTTTTTTTAAACAATGTTGGCAACTAGACAGTTGACAGAGTCAGAGCTATTGACTTTGGAACGACATGAGGGGGAGTAGGCTACACTATGACAGAATTATAATTTTTGGTGAACTATCCCTTTAAGTTTCACGCTCTGATTGTAATTGTAACTGTTATGTCACTGAACCGCGTACAGTATTTTGTAAACCATTTAAGTGTTTTACAATATTGCGTAATGTTTTAGGTAATTTATGTTCTTCATTATTTGGAAGAAGCACTCACGTTGTAAATAAGGTTTATATAGCCGGGATTAACAAGCATTATGTGTTCGGAAGGGCTCGGGTGGGAGCTATACAGCATTAAAAAGCTCATTTAATTAGAGAGAATAACCACCCCGGCCAACGGAGGGCAAACATGGAGTTTCCTAGTAAGATACGCGTCATTTATCCCGCGGGAAGAGCTACATCATCCGCGGAGCCTCCACGTGCAGTCGTAGAAAATAGCCTATTATATGTGGAGTCGAAGAGATGTGCACGAGAAAGAGTCGTTTAGAACGCTTATTCTAAAATCTTATGGCGTCATTTCAATCTTAAACTTTTTAAATCTGCCATAAAAATAAGCATTATTCATGTAGTGCTGGAGAGCTGGTCCAGTAGGTGGCAGTAAAACGACTCGTGCGGTTTCATCTGCTTCACTAGAAGAAGAGGAAGATTCTAAAGACAGCTGATGTGACAAAGTTTTCAGCATGTAGGTATCACAGATTAGAACTCATATAAACTAAATCCAAAATAAATTGCATGTGTCTCTCACAAGCAGTCGAACGGGAATCGTAACCGCTTACTGTGTTTGTTTATCTGTTCACTTCTGACTTGGGTCTGTCGTGTTGTGCTCTTGACTGTTGCGGCATGCGGTTAATATTGTTTTAAAGAAGGAGCTTTTAGCAATTCATTTTATAAACGTAACACGATAGCACATAAGCTCTTGCCATATTTAAAAATGGTAAATCAAACTCCCTTCAATTCTTGTCAGAGAGTCGCATTGCTTTTGACGATGAATGACTCCCACGTTGGAGATCACAGGTGGGACACCTATTTTTGCCATTGAGATGACCGAATACTGATCTGAATACACCCCTAATTGAGAGAGGAAAGGTGTTTTCTGTCCAGCTGAGCATCAATATCAGTCTGAATGAAACAAACGGATCATAAGGTTCAGCTTAAAACCAGAGCTCAATTGATTGAAAGTAAACTAGACAAAAATGGACATTAAATTCCATGGACATGTTAAATTACTTTAGATAGCTTTACTGCGTCTCTCGACATATTAGGGCCTGCAAACATTTATAGCACAACCCTTTCAAAAACCCACGTACTTCCCATCAGCATTTCACACTTGTCATGGTAAAGTTTAAAAAAGCTGTTGAAAGCTATTTCCTTTCATTACTGATCTAGAACCAGTCTCTCCACACTGAAACCACAGTAATTAATACCAGCTAAACTGACTCCAGGCCAGTGTTAAAGGAAGCTTACAGAGAAATGGATTACATAAACCTCTTGTTTCCTGATTTTAACCCTCAGTTGCATGAGAGACAGTTTTGAAACATTAACTGGCACTTCTGTCTCTCTGAGCACCGCAGGTGAGGCTGGTTATTTTATTCTCAAACTTTTCTGTGTTGTCGTTTAGGTAGATTTGTGTTTTTTTTATTGGAAGTGAAAATGGATTATGGTTTATGTTGAAATGCTGAATCTGAGTTTATGTCCATTTTGTTAGTCCATTGATGTCTTTGATTTTAGCAAAGAAAACCTTTTACTATCATTGATTTACATTTTACATATCCGTGTATGCATTTAGTAGTTGCTTTTATCCAAAGCTACTTACAAAAGCAATTAGTCAAAGAGCCCTAATATGCAATGCCAGGCTTATAAGAAAACTAGATTAGAAAGAAAGCAAGAGAAGATTAGAAATGCATGTTACTTTTATACGCGTGGTTCTGTTCATAATTATAATATCCTAACTAGTGATGCATCATATTGGCTGATATTTTTGGGATTATCAGCCGACAAAATTGTCCCCTTGGTCAACAAACCTTGCTTCCATTTGTGAACTAATATATCTAAAATAGAAGTTTGTTTCATTTCAGCTGTTTCTTGTGTGCTTATTTGGGGTCAAACTGTTAGGTCTATATATCAGAATTATATCGACCACTGCCCACCCTGCTCTCTAGGCGCATTGAAAACGTCATATTAGATGGTTATAAAGGGATAGTTCACCCAGAAATAATAATTCTGTCATCATTTACTCACAGACATGTTGTTGTTTCTCGTGTGGAAAAAATATATTTTGAAAAATGTCTCCCCCATACAATAAAAAGGTTTGGAATAATTTGAAGGTGAATAATTGATGGCAGAATATTCCCTTTAAAAGGAAAAATCTGTAATTTGCTCTCTCTCATTTTCGGGTGATTCATTAACTTCCATTCATACATAGAAATGCAAGCAAAAGCGAAGAAGTTTGTACCGAAGTTAGTGAATTTGGTGAACAGAGCTCTGAGACATACTGAAAATGTGTCTAAACTGAACTTGAACACAAATGTCAAAGCTACATTTTTATAATGTATATATATATATATCTGTCTACAGTTGTATTCTTTTCTAGTTCACATTAGCATGACGTCCATGTAGTGTAACAGGAATCACACATTGAGACAAACCTAACAGCCACACATCAAGACCACAGCTTCTGCTATTTTAACTTCAGCAGAGAAAATGTGTTATGAGAAAAAAACTACTCATGAAATAGGTTGTTGCCATTGTTTCGGCTTGTGTTTATTGCTTCTGTGCTGAGAATTACTTACAATGATTTTACCAATCTAGCTTTTGTCTGCATGTGGAAGTGATGTGATAAACTGTTGAGCGTTGAAAACAACTGACTACTGTTGCAACAAGTTAAAGAAATAACTGTAAGTTATTTTAAAGAAATCAAGTGGATACTCCACCTCTGTTCTGCACACTGCATGGCTCTTAACGTATGAAAAAAAAAAATTATGTTTGGGTGTGAAATCCCTTTAAATGGAATTTTTTTATTTACTCGCTCTCACGTGATTCCAAACCTGTATTGAAGTTTCTTCTGTGGAACACAAAAGAAGATATTTTGAACTGAAAGCTGTCTTTCTGTACAATGAAAGTCAATGGGGTCCAAAACAACATGTTTGAATTCAAAGTAGTCTTTCCACAGTAGAAAAAAGTAAAATGGGTTTGAAACACAGGGGTTAGTAGTAAATAAACTTTTTTTTTAATGAAGAAAGCGTTAAACTGCAAAATAACTCCTGAGCTGTTCAAAAGCGACACTCTGTCCCCAGTGTTGACCCCGTGTCCTTGGCGTGTGTGCAGGTGCGATGGCGACGTGAGCTGCGCAGTAGTTCGAACCGAACCTCTTCATGAGCGCTGGGACTTAGTGGAGGCGTGTGCTGAATTACTCAATGCCCAATGGCAACGCAGCATGGGTGCGCGAATTCACTCGCTCCGCCAGTCGAGCCACAGCTATCCCGTGTGTCTCCTGCTGCTGAAGGGGGAGAGGCGGAGTCAAGACGAGAAGCTAATAGGCCACGCCCGCTTGTCCCGCGTCCTGGGGAGCCGTAGTTTGTTTGTGGAGTCGGTGGTGGTGTGCAACATGCTGCGAGGGAAGGGGTACGGCCGCATCCTGATGGAGGCTGTTGAACGGTATGCCAAAGGACGGGGCTGCACCCGATTGTGCCTAACCACCCATGATAAACAACACTTCTACGCCCATCTGGGGTTTGTGCTGTCCAAACCTGTCCAAAGTGTCGGGACGCTGGCCTCCTTCATGCCTATGGAAGTGTTGCACAAGTTCTGTAGAAGCACAGAGAACGAGGAGGAAGAGATGAAGAGTGATGTTAAGTTGTTTAGCAATCCTGCACCATCTACACCACCTCCTCCACCACCTCCTCCTCCACCACCCCCTCCTCCTCTGCTCTCCTGTCTTCCTACCCCTATTTCTGCTCCTCCTCCACCACCCCCTCCTCTGCTCTCCTGTCCTCCTCCCCCTATTTCTTCTCCTCCACCTCCTCCATCTTGTCCTCCGTCATCCTGGGCTCCAGTAAGTCAGACTTTGGAGCAAACGCCATACACAGACAACAGAGGGTTGCCCATCTTCTGGATGCGCAAGGACATCTGAAACTCCGGCTACACTCCTTCAGTCTGCAATTATTCAGGGATACACAAAAACAGTGTTTACAAGTTCAAGGAAGATTATGTTTGAACTGTATTGACTGGAAATACTGTGACAATCTGAATGTGCCTTAATCAGAGTTTACTTTGTTTTAACTGTTATTTATTTTGTTTTTATATTTTAAAAATGATTGAAAGGTAAATATTTTATCACAACCATCTAAAGGAAATGTATTTGCTGCAGATTTTTTGTTGCTTTCAAATGGTTATTTAAAAAATAAAAAAATAACATTCTAGAACTTCACGTTTTGTGCTTGTCATTTAATAGGATCACATTTGAGGTTGGGTTGTTGCGTAATGTTGCTATGGGCATTTCCTTTTTATCAACATTGGGATTTTATGTTAAAATTCACACGACTGTTCAAAAGTTTGGGGTCAGGAAGATATTTAAATGTTCCATGCTGCTCACTCCGGCATACAGTAAAACAGTAATATTGGGAAATACCATTACAATTTCAAATGACTATTTTTCTATTTGTTTTCTATTTGAATATATTTTTTAGATTTAGATCAACTTTATTGTCATTATAAACATAACGAAATTAGGAAGTGCTTCCCTTTGTGCCAGATTATACAACAACACAAACAATGTTACGACACAAATATGAAACATACAGTAATACAAAAATAATCAATTTGTAGTAAGTTTTAAATATTACAGTAATAAGAAATATATTGCACTAAACCTGTGAATTGCAAAATAAAGAATGAAAAAAAAATAGCACCCTGAGAGTTTATATGTATGTATGTACTGTAGCAGAGAGGGATCAGTGCATATATTTATATATTTTAAATTATGATAGAGAAGCCAGAATTTTGTAGTGCATCTTTAAAAACCTTCCATGTAATATCTCATGAGCTCATAAAAGTGGTGTACAAATAATTATAAAAGCATTAGCAGTTTTAGATGGAGTATTTTTTCTTAATGATGGAGTTTATTTCTCAAACTAAGTACACAATTTGAATAGTTCCAGACTCATTTCTAGATTATTTGCTGCAAGGTATGTCACTTATAATGAATGACACTAATTGTGTGTATTTCATAGGCATGCATTGGAGATCATCTATTCATCCCATCCTCACCTTAGCCCTGTCAGCCATTTTGTTTCCCAGCAACCCTGTTCAGAATATGGTTCAGGGGGCGGAGTCTGTCATCGGGAGGCGTGGCTTTTCAGTGATCTGGAATATGCCTACAGCTCGATGTCAGCGTCGCTACGGAGTCTCCCTGCCGCTACGTCAGTACAACATTATACATAACTCAGAGCAGAGATTTCAGGGTCAGAATATGAGCATATTTTATCAGCGCCGTCTGGGCCTCTACCCCTACATCAACCGTCAGGGGTCAAAAGTCAATGGTGGCCTGCCTCAACAAGGATTCCTAAAGGCTCATCTCTCATTGGCTGAGGCGCAGATCATTGAAGTGTTGAGACCGATGTTCAGCGGATTAGCTGTGCTAGATTGGGAGGCGTGGCAGCCCATATGGGTGTGGAACTTCGGGACCAGAATTGCATATCGGAAATTTTCGAAAAATCTGGTTAGGTGGAAACATCCAGATATGTCAGAGGAGGAAGTAAAATCCAAGGCGAAGGCTGAGTTTGAATTAGCAGCAAGAGCGTTTATGGAAAAGACTCTGCGCCTTGGTGTTCGCCTCTGCCCAGAGGGATTATGGGGGTTTTATGGGTTTCCCGGTTGCTATAACAATCATGGCCAAGGACAAAGCGGCTACACGGGACAGTGTCACAATGGCACAGAGATTTTGAATGATAGACTGGCGTTTCTATGGCAACACTCCACCGCCCTGTATCCCAGCATTTATCTGTGGCGTAAACTGGCAGGACATACACATGCTCAACTAATGGTGAGACATCGTGTACTTGAGGCCCTCCGAGTGGCATCCCAGCATACACTTGCCACTGAAGCACTTCCTGTTTTTCCCTACGCCAGAGTGGCGTTCACACACACATTGACGTTCCTGAATCAGGTACCTACACAAGAACACCCTGACCATTTCCACATGGTGTTTCACACTGTGAAGGTCAGAGCTCCGAGCTCCAATCTTATCTCTTCACCTCCACCCAGAATAGACACTGAATGAGGAGGGGGTTTAGTTCTGAGCTTTTGCCCAGTACAGTAATAGTGACTCTTCATCCTCATCTTCAAGTGGATGGTTCTCCTTTAGCCCAGATCCAAGCTCAAGTATGCGAATTATTGGCCAATGAACTGTAAGCGCATAACAGTGCATTACTCTACAAACTTATCATGCATTTTTGTTACTGTAACTAACATCCGTACTCAAGGGGGCGATAGATTCAACCAAAAGTTAATCTTTAAAAAACATTATTTTATTAACACTGTTAAATGTAACTTTTAGAACATTTCTAAATGAATAACCATTTAAAATGATTAATTTTAATGTTTATTGTTTTTTTATACTAGAATATGAACATAATTCAGAAACAGACAGAATATAAAATTTGTGAATCCCTAGTTCTGACTGCTGTTATTGTAGTATTATTTATTATAGCTAGTTTTAGTAATATTTACAATTAGCTTTTATTTTATTTAAATTTCTACTCAATTTTAGTTTACAATCTAGTAGTTGTCATTTAATTATTATTTTATATTTCTAAATAGTTTTAATTAATTTGTATTTGAGGGTTTACTTTTAATTAAATCTTATTTCAATTAACATTTTCTATTAGTTTCCTTTATCATTTCAGTACTTAACTCTTAACTTATTTCTGTTATTTGCAAAGCAAACACATCTCATTTTAATTTGGTTTAAGTTTTCGATTTAATTATATTCACATTTGATTGTATTTCAGCTTTATTTCATAAATAACATTTCAACAACACTTGCTCTGACCCATTCTAAAAATGCATCCATCGTTTCAAGCTTAGAGCTTAGACGATATTATTGTGTGAAACTTTATCACAATATGAGTGTATCTTTTCAGACGGATTTGGAGCACACACTAGGCGAGAGTGCTGCTTTAGGTGCCGCTGGAATTGTGTTATGGGGCGAGCTGAGTTTCGCCAATTCCAAGGTCAGCAGGTCAACCTGTGTGTGAAAGATTATGGTCTGGATAACTTAATGAAATAAGTTCTGTCATATACAAACTGAAAATATATAATATTCTATATGCCTGCCCTAATCATTAGTCATTGCTTTTATGATATATAATACGTTTCTATATTTCTCCAGCGGCAGTGCGCGCTCTTGCGTGATTACCTAGGCTCAGTATTGGGAGAGTATGTCACCGCCCTGCAGGCCAGTGTGAGGAACTGCAGCGAAAGAATGTGTAACGCCCAGGGACGCTGTGCTCGTCGGGACCCTCACTCTGGTTACATGATCCCTCTACATGGTACCCATGAAGCTCTTCCTCTCAGCGACATGAGGTCAAAGTTCAAGTGTGTGTGTTATGAAGGATGGAGCGGAGAACAATGCGACCAAAACAATTTCTAAGAACTGTTTGTAACCCATTTCATTTCTGTAATGTGACATTTATGAGTTAAAGAGGATATTCAATTAAAAAAAAAAACAGCTGTTATTTAAAAAATGTTTAAATAATGTAGAATGGCGGCCTCAACAAAAACATACCACACTGTAAAAAAAATGTGATCAGTAACTCATGACAACATATATTTTTACATTACTTTAACTTATTTTATAAGTTATACAAATTCAAATAATTTTTAAGCCAGTTTAATGTAATTTAAGTTTAAATTACTTTCTTTTTTTTTTACACAGTGCATCAATTAACAAACTCATAGCTCACAGTAGGCCTTTCTTTAAAGGTTTAGAAGTTATCATTCCCTTATGGGGAAAACAATTGGGGTTTTTACTTCTGGAACCTGACTGTTGTACTCTAACCCCATGGCCTGAGTGACATAAGCAGAAAAAGAAAGGCATTTTAAAAGCACAGATAAATTAATAGTACTATTAACTATTAACAAAATTAATAGTAAATTGGGTCAATTTTGATTTCATGTAAACTTTAAAGTCCTTCAAAAACTTGACAAAATGTAAGATCCATGTCATGTAGATTTTCTTTTTTTTTTACTCTTTAATTCTTTTAAAATATTTTTTTTTCTCATAAATAGAACATCATGGTCTATATAATTATTTACAGTCATTGTGCTCTCAAAAGCTGTCACCATAGTGAATGTTCTTGCTCATTCAATACAGCATTGATCGAGCATGATTTATGTCACAATCTAATATGTTTGTTTACAGTGATATCAACTAATTAAAATATATTTTACATATTCTTTCCAAATTTCCTATGGTTTTGTATGATCATTTTCTGTTGTGAAATTAATGTAGCAAGTGCCAACACGTGTACAAATCAATAAAAAAAACAACAACACTTAAATACCTACATTGTCTGTTTACACTCCACAAACAGCGTAAGTGAATGTTTTTGAGCAAGATAATCGACTAATGGATTCCACCAGAGTAATAGAAGCAGAAAAATCACACACATTGATGTAAAGTTCATTAGCAGACTCATAATCTCTTCTCTCAGTGTTGTCGCGGTGCAGTAGTGTTTCTGCTGTCGAGTGATATGTGCTTATGGTCTCTGCTCTGCAGCAGCTGTTGTAAGAGTTGGGAGATTTCCTCATCCGTTTCCTGTTTCTGTTTCACCATCTCCAGAAGTGTGTGGAGAGCACTGCTCTGCAGGACTGGAGGGTTAGTAAAAAAAAACAGATGTTAATAAAGTCCTTCTGAAGCGAAGCGATGCGTTCGATGCAACACAAAAGCATTGACATGATATTTCTACCATCACCATGTCCCTTTAGGAGCTCTGTAAAAATGCAAAACTTTCCACAAAGTTTTTTTTTTCATCAGTGTGTCCCTTTAGGGGCTCTGTACAAGTCATCATTATTCCACAAAAGCTGTCAATGGAGCTTAACTTATATTGAAGCCAAAAGCCTTTTTTTCTCTTCATTTTAGCCTTAAAACACATTAATTACCTTAAAAAACAGATATTCTCACCTAAAAAACTGAAGATAAGAATGAGAATGAGGAGGAACGCAATGATGGCTGCACATGCTAAGAAATAGTGTCGTCTGGTGGAAGTGCAAATGTCATTCAGTCGGCTCATACAGGCTGGTTGACCTGTTTGATAGACAACTGCCCGATCTTGCAGCTGAAGGTTCCCGTTGGAGGAAGGAGGTGGTGGACGGCGTGGCTGAACACCTGACAGTGAGAGTTAGGTTTGAGTTGTATAAACCAACAAGGATTTTAAAGTCATACATTCGGTCTCTTACACGATGAAATACCTTTGCTGTGCTGTTCAGTGTGTGTGCGGTGCAGGTCATTGATGGAATCGACCGAATGGAGCTCAATCTCCGTCAGGTCTCGCTCGCTGACACGAACAAATGCTGGAGGAGGAGAAGGAGTGGACTTCATGATCACTCCCACGACTGAGAAACAGACAGAATGCAAACCGGATTTAAATATTCAAAAACATAAAATAAAAAAAATGCATATTCTGTCATAATTTACCCTCCCTCATGCCATTCCAAACCTTAATGGCTTTCTTTCCTCCATGAAATATTGCCCGCAATTACATTTAATGTGAACTGGCTACAGACACAGAAGCACCATATGGTCTATATGGCTTTGTCATAGGCCTATGTGAACTTCATGTGAGAAATTGAAGTGCTCCATAAGCTGATAACAGTAATTGGAAATACATGGGACAGGAAAACAGTCTTTAGATTTTCTCCTTTTGTGTTTCAATTAAAGGGATAGTTCACCCAAAAATGAAAATGTCGTCCTCTACTCACCCTTAAGTTGTTCCAAAACTGTAAGAGTTTCTTTGTTCTGTTGAACACAAAAGAAGATTTTTTTGAAGAAGAAAATTGGTAACCAGACAGTTGTAGCCATTGACTTCCATGATATCCTTTCCTACTAAGTCTATGGCTATAGCGTATAACTGCCTGGTTATCAACATTCTTCAAAATATCTTCTTTTGTCTTTAACAGAAGAAAGAAACACATCCTTGGAACAACATGAGATTGAATAAATTAGGCCAGTATTGAAATATTTGGGTGAACTCTTCCTAATAAATAAAGAGCAGAAGACATTTAGATGTGTTAATGACTTCTACCCCATGATGAATAAACACTAAATTAACTGTAATGCCATATAGTTTTACAGTTAAGTGCAGCTTTATTGATGTTAAATATTTTTACCTGATGCAATAGAGCGGTTTCTTTTAAACAGCTATAGGCTATTATCTCAACTATTTTGCCAACTTTGATGCATGACAACAATCCAGTGTTTGTGGTGTAAGTTTTCAAAGCCTGGAAACAGCAGAGATATAATCCTTTATATCGAACAAACAGGGACATTTGTTTGTTTGATAGGCATGTTCACAATGCCACTGTGTCACAATGTCTTTTCAACTCCTTATAGCCTACACCTAAGATAAAGACAGAACACACAAGTGCACTGCATTCACCAAACATCTCTAAACTGACTCATTCGAATATCAGGTAAATATTGGCTGAATAGATAAAACTGAGATTGGGTGAATTCATGTAAACTTTTTGATGTCTCTATGGCCCAGATACGTAACAAATGTCTTCACATGGTAAACTGTGCGTGTGTAAACTTACCATCAGACTGGCTTCATCAAACGCTAGTAGACGCTTGTTCGTGGTTCCGTTGTTGACAAACACTACAGAAAAGGTAGAGAAAGCCGTTGTGATTTGGATGGCCTTCTTCTCATACGGTCTGAACAATCTGTGCCCGTCTCGTCCGCCTGGCACCTCAACCCCTACAGCTCAAAACCCCCAGACCCAAAATAGCTACAGTCTCATGGACGAGAAGAGAGGTTATTTATAGATTTGGGGCCAAATAATCATTCAGTAACATGCAGACTGTGTGAATTTTGTGATACAGGCATTAAAACTTTGACATTAGCTAGCGTTAGAGAAAGTTTGATATGCAGCTTAATAGTAATAATTAGATTATTAAATTAGTATTGGGGTAGAATAAAAACTACAACATAGACATTGTGTTTCACAAAAAGCGAATTGGTTTGAGCAGCTAGCAGAACGAGTTATTCACATCGTGCGTCACAGATTCATAAAATAATTGTATGTTGCCATATTAGTTTGTTTAAGGCCACCTCTTTGTCAACTCTAATATTAGCTATATTTCTTATGCGCCATTCTTATGGGTTGTGGGAATTTCTCAACCGCACGTGCACGTCAGGAATTCTAACTAGCCTACATTTCCCAGGATTCTCTGAATTTATACGGCACGCTCTGTTTAGCAGTGAAAGCAGAATTACGAGAGTGAGATTCGAGTTCAAACGAGCTGACAGAGGTCGTGTTGCCTGCGCTGGGCTTCTGAAGAATTGGTGTGAAACTAAACAAAACACAACATGCTTGCTCGGGCTTTTGCAAACGGACTCTGTAACCGACTTTCAAGGGAAACCACGCGGACTGTCGGGTTGGGGGGAAAGGGGCGGCAGGACAGACAAGCTTCCACAGAGGTATGCACGGTACTGGGATCATAGAATCTGCTAACTACTTGAAATAAACCAAAGTCTTTGCAAAACCGTGAAAAAAGACTACAGATATTTAATGGGGAAGCTTTTGCATGGTGCATTTCAGTGTAATTCTTATTTTGAATGATTTTAAATGTGTTGTTCATGCACGAGGAACACGCATCTGCTGTCAAGTGTCCGCTCGAGCTGCTGCGCTAATTAAGAGCACGAGAGCGTCCATCCGTTCAGGGTCCTCGCGGCTTTCACTCTGTGAATCACTGAAACTCACTGATGCACTCCTATTCAAATAGGGTCCCTACGGAGTGTTCACTGCTCTCTCACTCACTCACTCACTCTCTCTCTCTCTCTCTGCTCTCCTTGTAGAAGTTCACTTCAGTTGGCAAAATTTGATTTCGTACGGAACACCCTGAATCGTCATCAAACGCAGACAATAGCGCAGTTTGAGTTTTTTGTATGACAAATGTACATGAACTGTTTAAAGTTAAACCGTGTATGATGAATACGAAATTGTATCATGCTCTGCTATTCTCTCTGCCTTTGCTGGTTCATTTCCGATGATCCCATGGTGTGACAAATTCATTAAACCACATATTCCCTAGTATCTCAAATACGATCTTATGGAAACTGCATGTACTAATTGCAATAATTAATATTAAAATCATTTAACTGGTAATAGGGTGACGGGACACTGAATTCTCTTGAACTTCTAAACCGTGTGTGACACCTAAAGTAATAAAGATAAAGTCTCAAACACACACACACACACACTCTCGGTAGATCAGATAGATTGTGTCCTAGTCTCTCATTCAGACTTCTTAGTTGACTTTGGACTGGTTTCGTAAACTGTAATAGCTAATGTGGCCTAATGTGTGGTGAGTGGCTGGACACATAGGCAGGAGCCAGTCCTTGAGGTCAAAGGTCACAGTACCACACCATAAGCTGATTTAGTATCACGCACATGATCTTATTCATTGCAGAATTTATTTATTAAACCCATGCTGGACAACATTAAGATTCCATGGAAATTAAAAGTTTTTAATAAACTATAAATATTATACTTTTTATTATTATTAAATAAATAAATATGACCTGTATTTATCCCAAATGATTTATTTGAACTGCTTTTTCTCTGTATCTAGGTGGCACTCAAGAAGACCCCGCTATATGATTTCCACAGGGCTCAGGGTGGTAAGATGGTGGAGTTTGCGGGATGGAGTATGCCTGTGCAATACAAAGACAGTCACATTAATTCACACATGCACACACGCCAGCACTGCTCCATCTTCGATGTCAGTCACATGCTGCAGGTCAGTGTGTAGACATTCAAAGTACTGCCTTTGTAGGTGTATGTAGACACATCCATGTGATTTTTAATAATTAAGTAAAAAATGATGTGACTGATGTTTAAAGTGCCAATATTCTTTACAATATTGGATATTCAGTATTTTAAGGTAGTAGTGTGAAGTGTGTCTGATTTGTTGCTTTCTCCTCAGACTAAAGTCTATGGGAGAGACAGAGTGAAATTCATAGAGTCTTTGGTTGTTGGAGACATTGCTGAACTAAAAGACAACCAGGTATAATGCACACACAGAGTGATAATAACTGCAAAATTAGTCGCCATGAAATCAAAATGGATTTTTATGGAATATTATTGCAGTATATATTATACATTAATTATCTGTGCACATCATTAATTTTTTAACTGAATGTGCCCTTGTAATCTTTAAAAATAACTACCCCTCCTTCTCACAACTTCCAGGGTTTCTGTGGGTCTCAAAAAGGTCTTAAAAAGTCTTAATTTGCCCTTACACAAATTAAGGCCTTACAAAGGTCTTAAATCAGAGCATAAAGTCTTGAATTCAAAAAGTATTGCCATTAAATGTTCCATGCATTGTAAAAAAAAAAAAATCTTCATCAGTATTTATGTCCTGTTTTCCGATACAAATATTCTAAACATCTTTTATAGATTTACTTGAGATGCAATGTAAAATTAAGAACAAAATAAAGTCTGTTTATGCTTAATACAAGACTAAATATCTGTCAATAAGTAATGAAAACTTCCCTTTGAATTAAGTTGATTTTTCTGTGCCCATTGTCAGGCTTCATTTTGATCAGTTTCACAGAAGTTTCACAGTTTCTCCAGTAAATGCATCTTATTTTAAGAATCTTTAAACAATTACTCAGGAAAATAAGACAAAAACACTATGGAAGAACATCACCTTTTTTTTGCAGTGTGATCAGAAGATAGAGTAAAAGTTATGTCCGTATTCTAGTGGTTGAGAGCAGAGCTATTACATTATTTTGTAAAATGAATTAAAAAGTTATGGATATCTGTTGTAAGTTGTATTTTCAAACTCATTGTGTTTCTCTCTAGACATTTACATTTAGAGAACATATTGACGTATTGTATTCCCTTCAATATCTTCCTTACATTTTTTGGTCTTAAAAGGGTTCTGAAAAAAGTCATCAATTTACCTCCATAAAACCTGCAGAAACCCTGCTCTTCTCTTGATGACGTTGCTTTGGCACAAGGGCAGGACAACCTGTGACTCACATGAGATTGCATCAATAACAAACCACAACCATGTAATCAATTCCCAACGGACAAAATTAAGTTTTGCCATACACTTTTTTTTGTTCGAGAATCCGTTTCATTTAGATATACATCGTAATCGGGAAGAAAAGACTGTCGCAATTTCTTTTTCATGCCAGCTTTAAAAAAGAAAAAGAAAAAAAGGTTTAGGTTTATTTTTTTCCCTAGGGCACTCTCTCCCTCTTCACAAACACTAAAGGAGGAATCATGGATGATCTGATCGTGACCAAGACAGATCAGGAGTACCTGTATGTTGTCTCCAATGCTGGCTGTTCAGACAAAGACTCTGCTCATATGCAGGCCAGTAAAAGTTCATAAAAATATAAAATGCTCATCATTTGATTGTGATTAGTTGATCATGGCATTTAAATATTTTTTGAATAATGACTGTGAAAATGTAATGTAGATATTGCAAAGATTATATTAAAGTTAAACACCACAAGGGGGCAAATTCCTTAAAATATGTCATTTTCCAGTTTTATTAAATAGTATTGTGTATGAATCTGATTCTTTAATATAGTTTAATTTTTATTTAAAAGTAGTAATGTTTATTTGCGTGCATGTGTTTTTTGCTCAAAAGTTTGAGTTTGTTTGTAGGCCAGACTGCAGGAGTTTAAATCAGCAGGTCATGATGTAGATTTGGAGTTCATGGAAGAAAGTCTCATTGCTCTGCAGGGTAAGTTGTGGGTCTGTGATATACTTGCATGGTAATACTGCCCACATTCCTGCTTAATTTCTTTAGAATACATTGGTGTGTGTGTGTTTTAAATGTATTATGTACATTTTCAGGCATTCGATTGATTGCATGTTTATTCATGTTTATTCATGTGTACGCAGGCCCATCAATGGCCCAGGTTCTGCAGAAAGGTCTGGGTGATGATCTCAGGAAGCTGACCTTTATGACCAGTGTTTTGACCCCGTTGTTTGGCATCCAGGGCTGCAGGGTCACACGCTGCGGATACACAGGAGAGGATGGAGTTGAGGTGTGTGTGATCTCAATCTGATTGTGTGACAACTATCCTGATATTATTTACTTCCATTCAGAAGTTTGTTGTCAGTACGATTTATATATCACTGTTTCGACAAAAATATTAAGCAGCACAACTGTTTTCAACATTGATAATAATAAGAAATGTTACTTGAGCACCAAATCAGAATTTTCGACTCTTTTCTGGAGGATTGTGTTTTGTCTGTGAAGGATCATAGAAACCGTTATCTTAAATTGTAATAACATTTCACAATATAACTGTTTTACTGTATTTTTGATCAAAGAAATGCAATCTTGGTGAGCATAAGAGACTTCTTTTAAAAACATGACTATTATAAGTAATTAGAGGCACAAATTTCATATTTTGATTTTCCAATATAGGAACTATTAGATCTGATAAAACATATTATCTAACATAAATAAGTAGCTAGTTTTAAACACTGTTTGGCAGGGCTTGGATTGTCTTTATTTTTTGTTGCATGCATGTAAAGTTTAATTTCTTGTCTGTACACGATTTATTCAGATATCAGTACCACCTGGAGACGTTGTCTCGCTGACTGAAAAGCTGTTAGCCAATAGTGAGGTGAAACTCGCTGGTCTCGGTGCCAGAGATAGTCTCAGACTGGAGGCAGGACTTTGTCTCTATGGCAATGACATTGATGTGACCACCACACCTGTGGAAGCAAGTCTTGTCTGGACTATAGGTGCGTCAAGACTTTTATTTTCAGTTCTCATGAAAGTGTATTGGGTGTTAATCTATTGGTTTGTGTTAAGGTAAGCGCCGTCGACAGACACTAGATTTCCCTGGTGCTGACATTATTGTTCCACAAATAAAGGCAAAGACTCAGAGAAAGAGAGTGGGACTGATCTCCACTGGACCACCTGTCAGACAACACACACCCATCTTGTCAACTGATGGGAGGGTTATAGGTAACAAATGCTTTTGTGTTTAAAGTGCAAGTGCCACTATTATGCTTTTTCAGATGTTACCTTTCATGTATTGTGTAGTATAGCTGTTTGTGAATGTAAAAGGTCTGCAAAGTTTCAAAGATCAAAGTGCACGATAGTTATTGTTTCCCAAAAGAAAGAACTGATTTAAAAGTAGTTCAAAATCATTATTTACTCACCCTCCTGTCTTTCCAAACCCATATGATGTTATTTCCCGCCCACTTTATTTTAGGAGAGGTCACCAGTGGATGTCCCTCCCCCTGCCTCAAGCAAAACGTTGCCATGGGCTATGTGGAAGCTGGCTTCAGTAAAGTGGGCACATCAATCCAGGTGGAAGTGAGGAAAAAAGCAGTGCCAGCAGTGGTCAGCAAGATGCCATTCGTGCCCACCAAGTACTACATGGGCTAGTAGACCTACTGATCATAAACCCGTCTGCGTTTAAGAGAGGGTCTGTCGTAGATCTGTCTGGAAGTATTTAGCACTGGATTACCACTGGAATGGAAACCAACATTAGAGATTATGTAAAGCCTGAGATGGACGTCAACATTGAGCATTCCATGATGCAAACTTTAAACACACAATTTACTTTTCTGTTATTTTAAGTAAATTGCATTCCAGGACATTTTGTAATAATTGCACAACGTTATGGCCACTTCACTGGGAATTCAAATCAAATGGACTTTCTGGATGTGGGATAGGACCACTTACTGTTAGTATGTGTGTGTGTCTAACATAGAGCACTTAAAATGTGAGAGTGTGGGAAGGTGAAATTGTTTTATGAAGAACTCTGTACGATTCATTTAAAAAGTTTTCTACACATCTGGTTCATTTTATGCCAGTGTACTTCTTTAGTGTCATAGTTCTATGATAGACAATAAGATTATTAACAATATTAGACTGAATGAGATATATACTGTAATATTAGAAAAGTGCCTAATTTCTCAGGTATAGTTTATTATGCTGTAGTAATTATTAATGTCATCATCTTTTAACTTCAGACCACATCACTGTGAAACCTTTTTGTCTGAAAGAACATTTACATTTTTGTTTCTTTTTGGGATGTGATTAAATAATACAATTGTATTTTATATAATTGTATAAACCTTTACTTGATTGATAGTAATACTAATACAGTGATAATATGGTTTGTACTGTGGGCTGTGATTTAAAATAAAACATATTAAAAATAAATTATAATATATTAGATTTGGGTTATTTGCAGACAATGAGTTTGACTATTATAAAGGAACTGGGTGTAAAGTATGTAACATTTTACGATTAGTAATATTAGTTGGTTAGTTAGTAAATTAATAAACTGAAAAAATTGGGTATTGATATTGTGAAAGAGTGAAAGAATTGTAATGGCCGATGTTATACACCGGTGACGTGTACCACCGTCTTATTTTATGAGAATTACTAGCGACATAAAACCATAAATGTCAGGGTATAGGCTACTGACAGTTCTAATTAGTGTCCTTATTGTTTTCAAGCAGAAAAAGTTTATAAAGCTGTAACTTTTCTGCAGACTGTGCAATCCAAACATTTCTAAATGGCTGATCATTGTTGGAAATGTAGTTCTCAAGTTTACCTCTGTCACAGAATTAAATCAGTCGGAATTCCTACAGCGAACTACATTACCCACAATGCCAGGCGCTGTGTGCTCCATAGAGGAGGAGCGTGCCGGGTGTGCGAGCGTTACCGATGGGGAAGATGGTGGAATCTGAAGCAACAACGTGCACGATACTCCGTCCCAAACATTTCCAAAAACATTTACCATCACAACCTGGTATTAGATATCGGTTACCCGGGGACAACCATAGATAATATATACTAAAACTAAGATAGAATTATAAGTATTATTTTGATTTCGGTGCGAGGCGCACCTTACATAGTGGTGCCTGAAACGTGGGGCCAAACTGCACAGTATTTTGATACTCTGGACAGGATTTCTCGGCTGGGATTCTTTATATACAGATTACTGTTTACCGTGTGTTGTTCTTTATAATCTGTGTAATTTGGTGTTTGGAGCGGTCAGCATGCCACGAAGCAAAAAGGGGAAACGCGGTGGGAACAGTTCGAGTAAGGGTAAGTTTATATGTAACACCTCCTGCTGTCATAGGCAGTATAAACACAATCACGGCAAAATATCACTAAGCTATTTTTTTTTGATCTTACAAAATATATTTAAAACAAGATCATTATACTTGCATGTAAAGAGTCGTTTTCAATCTCTCTTGAATTATTGTTCCTACACCATTAGTTTTTTTTATTGTACGAATAAACCTCACTAGTTGTAATTTGTTTAAAAAAAAATTATGTAACATTTTAAAATAGGTTAATGTCTACAAGCCATGCTTGGTTGGGTGACATTGGCCAGCTGGAAACTTTATTTGTTCTCTTTCCTTTCCGATTTTAAGCCAAAATATTGAAATGATATATTCATTTACAATTTTTTCCAGGCATAACGTTATTTATTTACAATTTTTTCAGGCATTAGCTAACGTTACATTCCCTTACATAGCTTTGATTTAGTCTTGCTGATGTGGCTGTAACCATTTCAGCACCATTTACAGTGGAGGTTCATTTCAAGAACTAGCCTTCTAAAAACTTGAACTATAAATAACCTAAATAAAATTATTCAATAATAATCTAAATATTTAACTATGACTGTTTGGGAAACTGTGTTTGCCCTTTACCTCAGCAGTAAGGATAGAAGCAGAGTGATTGACTGTCAGGGTTATTCAGTCTGCAGCATGACAGGTGAAGCTCATGCCAGCTCGTGTATATTTAGCCAAAGTGTTACGGAGCCACGAAAACCGGGCCTTCCAGGACCATTCACGCGAGGTGTATTACATAATTTTTTTTATTAAACATTGAACCGTTCGTCTCTAACGACAGGTTTACCGTTTTTTTTTTTTGTAAAGTTCACGCTTAGAGCAGCGTCACCTGCAGCGTCAGCACGACTCGTGCGTGTGTATTGTACCGGCTGCATTTATCTCGTCACACGGTAAATACAGGCATGGCAAAACCGGGTCTTTCTCGTGACAGAATTCACTGCGACTAATGCCGAAGAGCTTTGTTTGAATGTTGTCAAATAATTTGATTAAATTTCTGTTTAATCGTCCTGGCTGAAAAACAAAACCGGTTAAACAAACTAATCTACGATGGTTTGCTGGTCTTCGCTGGTTTCAGCCGGTTTTTTACAGCTGCTTTTAAATAGTTGTTTGTAGATAGCTGGTTGACAAAGTGAATTCCCATCCTAATCAGTTGAAAAATGAGTATTACCAGATTGGGAGACCAGCACACCATTAAAGGTGTTTTTCAGCATGGCTGTAATTTTGAAAGATTAGGGAAGTCATTTGAGGCTACTGCAATAGTTACTTTTCTGTGTTGGTTAGCTTTGTCCTACAGTTAAAGTTGAAATGTCAAACTGATCTCAGATAAGATCTGTGAGTAGTTTAATCTGTCTCTTCCTCCTGTTCACTGTGAGCAGGCTCACTTCGACAGGAAGTGCTTCAGCTGCAGTTGTCAAAAACTGTCCTGTCACGTCCAGGTAGCGTGACCTGATCTTGATTGTGACCTCATGCCTCTCTCCCCATTAATGTTTAATGAGCAGCATGTCAATGTCCATTCATTTGTATTTGTTTACATCTTCTCTCATTTCTCGAATGCCTTTCATGACTTGAGAACCAACATTCCCCACAAGCATAATCACTTCTGCTTCCTGGTGAAAGCAGACCTATAGGTCAGTGTTTCCCAACATTTTTTGGTCTATTGTACTGCCACATCAGTAAAGGTCAACTACTTTTTTTATTGGTACCAAGCCAGAAATGTGTTCCTTTATCACCTATTTTACTCGAAATCATTTATCCGTTTCAGAGGCTATTTTCTCACCAATTAGCTTATTCTGTAATAAGCTAATCTTTCATTAGTTTTGACTGTCCTTCCAATCATAAAGAAACTGGGATGATTACAAAAAGTAGTCATTTGCACTTTTTCAGTGGTAGAATTGAAATGCCAAAGGAGCCCCTGGGCTACACAGCTCCACTACGTGATGAAGCTTCTGGAAAGTTCTGGAACTCAAGTCAAAATATTTGGACTAATTGTTTCTATCCACATTTGAATTTTGATTTTTTTTCCACTTGGATGAAGTCTGAGACTGTTGTGGATTGTCTCAGATATGTTTTCCACCTATTCCCAACCATTCTGGACAACTTCTCCACATGGCATCCACCCATCCTGAATGCACTGCTGCTTGCCATCTCATTCCTGCTGATCTGATGTCTTGTTATGCTGATGCATGTTTTTAGTACAGCAGTTAGTATGCACTACCATTTCAAAGTCTATTGAGCTGTCACATTGATATTGATGAGAGATTTCTTTTCTTTTATTGTGGCCAGACTGCGAGCATAAGAGAGTCTTCATTAAAAAGAAGAAACCTTAGGAAAATCGTACAGACCCCAAACTTTTGAACACTATTATGTACATTAAGCAGACCAATTTACAAATGAGGAATATCTTCACTAAAATTCTCCCAATGAAATCGGACTAATCAAGATAAATCATGATAAAATCAATCTAACTATATAATTTTAGACAATATTTAGTAAAGTAGTATAAAAGGCAGATAAATAGTTTCAATATTGAATCTTTTCAAAAGTGTGAACTATATGGACCTACTTTTCAGAGATTATCCTGATTCAGTAGATTCTTGATCCAGAGTGGATCAGTGAGGAGACAGTGATTGATTTAAAGAGGATGGAGTCTCTGAGGACTGTATTATTGATGCATGGTTTTCTTCACTCCATTTTAGGTCATTTTTAATCATGACATTGACACTTCCATGTTATGTACTAAAGGTCTGCTGCTGGTATCTCAGAGAAAACTAGTTAGGCCATTGTGTGTGACTGACGAATATGTGTGTTTGAGAGATGCCACATTGAACTTTGTCCTCAATTAGAGCTCTGTTTCTAGGACGTGGCTGAGGGTTGCTGAGGAGTGTATATGAGAGTGAAAAAGTGGGCTTTTCTATTGGTTTAGTCACTGTTCACACTTTGTCAAAAGTTCAATTTAAAGTCAATGGTACACTGTAGATTATTAAAACAAAAGGCACGGATGGGTTTTGCAATCCCCCATGCGTGTTTGTTTTATCTGAGCAGCACTGAAGTGAATCATTGTACAGAGGATTGGTTTAGGTACATGAACTTTGTGGTTGAAACATACATGATCACTCTGACCCATCTATTCACCTAACCTATGATCATTCCCTTCTGTGTTCCCTCTTTTATTTATTTAAACCACTAAACTAATGTTCAATGTGTATCTCTTATTCTTGTCTCGCTTTCTGTTTCAGGGAGGAATGGGGTGAGAGGCGAGTCTGGTGTGAGTGATGATGATTTAGCGTCTGAAGTTCTCAGTCACTGCAGCAGCGCCAGTGAGAGCGCATCTGTTGTAGAAGAGGGCACAGGTACATGCACAATTACAGTTGCATAAATGCAAAAACTTTATCGCAAATATGTATTTCCCCTTGCACATCCTCACACTGACTCTCTGTGCAGGTGAGGCGGTAGATGAACAAACTGCTCAGGAAGAAACAGAAGACAAACTGAAGCAATGCATCGACAATCTGATGGACAAAAGGTATCAATACGCTAAAATACAACAGTCTGCAATCACACAGTTACTGAAAAGCATATAAGCTCTGCAGCCGTTTCACTCTGTTGTTTTATGTTTCTCAGTGCTAAGACCCGTCTGGCTGGATTAGAAAGTCTGCGCTTGGCGTTTTCCTCCAGAGTCCTGTACGAATTCCTGTTAGAGAGACGTTTCACCATCAGTGACTGTCTGGAGAGGAGCTTGAGGAAAGGTTGGAATTAGGACTGGTTTTCTTTGTCTTTTTGTTGGTTGGCTTTTATATATGCTTGTTAATGTATGTTTTATTATATCAAAACTCATGTTTCATTGTTTTTAATTATTCATTTTATTTATTGTTTTACATTAATACTTGTTTATCTTTTGTGAATTAGAAAAATGTGATTGTAAGAATTTAAGTACAGGCACTGTAAAGATAAAAAAAATATTATTTTATTTTTCAATTAGTTTATATATTTTTCCTGTTGACAGTGCTGCTTGTACTGATTCACAAAAGATAACCTATTTATATAATTAAAAATTATAATTAAGAAATTAAGAAAGGCAAAAAACAACCAAACATGCGTTTTGATCTAATAAAACAAGAAAGATAAACCATTCTGCTTGCTCTTACACTAAAGATATCAGAAAGTTATAACTCTTCGTCCAAAAGCTAACTGTAATTTTAATATATTTAAAGGGCCAAAAATCTAAATCGATTGAGGACAGTCCCAAAAGTATACCATATTAAATGTTTTATTTGTTATTATTATTGTTTATTTTTATTATATAAAATTAATTTATATTTCAATGCAATAATAAAAGTCAAAACAATTAAAAAAAAAAAAATCAATTAAGATATGTCATCCCCCCACGCACACACACCCTATAGCAGGCCAAATCAAAGGCCATCACTGGCCAACTTTGGGCCACACTCCCTAGCCTAGTTTAAACATCTCTGCTGTAGAAGCTTTTTTTGTACTGATGCTTGCAGTGTGGGATTATTTATGTGGGGAGAAATCCCAAGCTGCATAACGACATGTATCTGGTAAAATGAACTGGGTTGACTTACAAAGTAATGTCTCATTCCCTCTAGGTGGAGGAGAGGAGCAGGCGGCTGCTGCAACAGTGGGCGCTCTCTTGTGTGGGCAGCTCGGGGGTGGAGTCGAAGGCGAGGAGGGCTTCAAGATGCTCCGCCCCATCCTCAGCTCCATCCTGATTGACAGCTGTGCCAGCCTTTTAGCGCGACAGAGTGTGAGTGATGCCTCAAAATATGTCCATAAACTCTTATTATATCTATTACATTGACTTTTAAAATGTAATTGTTTAACTATATATCTATCTTTTGTCAGTGCGCTCGAGCTCTAGGTATTTGCTGCTATGTCTCTGCCTCAGACGATCCAGAGGTACGGTCAGATCTTGTAAAAAGCATATTAATATTTTTAGATCTGCATGTTTGTAGAAGTATCATCTGTCTTTTTCCACCGGTGTTTTTCAGGACCTGATAAAATCTCTTGGACATTTGGAGAGTGTGTTTGTGGCTGCATATCCCCTGGGTGATGGCACTCTGCCCTCTGTCAAAGCTGGGACCCCTGCGCTCCACAGCGCCGCCCTACAGGCTTGGGCTCTGCTCTGCACCCTCTGCCCTGCGTCACGCATCGACACCATTCTCAACAAGTGAGTTTGACATGCAAGAAAACATCTCTGTACAAACTTAATAACGGGGGCAAAAATATCATATCTATTATATCATATTTTTTTCTGGACAATCACTATTCATGATTTTATCACGATTTTTATCACGAATTGACTGATAAAATTGGCAGAATATCCAACTAATTTCCCTGTTTTAAAAATGTATTCTTACAAGGTAACAAAATATAAAACCATTTAGGCCAAAGTAGGGGTTGGCGGAGATGAAAATCTGTTTTCATTATTTTATCTTATTAAAAACAAGAACAAAGATGCACATTACAAATATAATATAATATACAAATGAAATAAAGTGCTTTTTTCACAGTAGATGTATTGAACAGTAGTATACAAGAAATTGAATAAACAAATGTAAAAATAAAACACTACGTAGACAAATTCCCATTGTTGGCAAATGTTTCCATATGAAAAGTTTGTCTATATAAAGAAATGCAACAAGAGGCTCAGGGCAATTTGTAACTCATCATGTATTTTATGTCAGGTTCGCATCTTCTCTCTTTATTCCAGAGCATTTGATGTTTTGTATTTATTATCTTTGAACTGATTATGAAATTGACATGATACATTTACCTGACATAATAAATGGTAGGGGTGGGAATCTTTTACCATCTCACGATTCAATTCGATTCCGATTCTTGAGGCCACGATTCGATTCAAAATCGATTTTCGATTCAAAAAGATTTTCGATTCAAAACGATTCGATTCGATTATCATGTAGAACACAACCGGTGAAGACAAAAAAACATCTATATTTCTCAGTCAGACACAGTAACTTAAAGAATAACAAGTTATGAAAATAAAGTGCTTCTTTCAAAATGAATAATTGTCCTACCCCTAAGCTACCTGGCGATGAAGCAGCGATAGACCGATTTTTTTTATTTTATTTTTTGCCCTCTCGGAGTTGGCAGGGAGTTTCGTGAAGCACTGCAGTGTGCGTTGGTCTGCAGCTGGCGGCTGACTGTACGTTCACACCGCCGCTGACTTGATCTGCAAAAAAGCTATAGCCGCCCTGTCAAGGACGCTTGTCAAAAAGTACGGGGAATCTTGTTGACGCTTTGGCTGCTCTGACGTAGCAGCATTCACAATGAAATGTAAACAGAAAAAACAAGCAATGCATTCGGCAGTTTAGGATATCGCACAAGATTTGTTAACACAGAAAACGTTTCATCACTGGAGAGTTTTTTTCCCGACACCATCGTATTAATTGATTTTGATTAATATGCGCGGCCGGAGAGAGAGAGAGAGCAGACAGCGCTCGGGTGAGTGCGCGCGCGCGGCCGGCTCTCTCTCTCTGCTCGTTCTTATGCCCTGTCAAGCGCGCCCTGTTAAACTGACAGGACTTAAAACACATGCAAATGGTAGGAACGAAAGATCTCCCTCTCATCCATTTGCTTCCTTTTTGTTTTAGTGATTTGCCGCTCACGTCCCATATAGGCTAGTTACAAAAATGGAGGCGAACAGCCAGCTGATTTTATTTATTTATTAAATCGATTCTTGGACATTTCAGATCGATTCTGAATCGTTGCAAATGAGAATCTAGATTCTTCTGTGAATCGATTTTTTTGGCACACCCCTAATAAATGGTTACATTTGATTTTATTCTGAATTACTCAGAAATTATTTTCTCAAGTAGATTAAGTGAAGTCTTATGTTTCTGCAAATCTGCTTTTAGGGTTAAGTACATACTAGATCCCAGTTCAGATGGAGCGTGAGGCACATCTGGTGGGATTCTAGATTCCTGACTAACTGCTTGACTTTAACTAAGTTATGCAGTCGCAAATAGGGGACTAGTTAAAAATACTATTACGGTAATAGCAAGCGTTAAAGCAGAATTATCTTAATGTCTAAGTCACAACCTCTGGTTATTGTTCGGGCTTTAACTAAGTTGTTATATGGGCGACTGTAGGGGGCTACATGGGTACTTTTTAAACAATAGCAAGTGTGTCTGCGCCATTGTTGAATTGCTTTAGCCATAATATCTGGTTATCAATCAGACTGATCAGAATCTTTGTGGTCGTGAGATCCGCGTATAAATACGGCAGACGCGAGACTGAGCGGCATAGATTCCTAATAAACTAAAGTAAAAGTAAAAGTGTAAAATATAAAGTAAAGAGTTAAACAGAACAATAAAATGTATTGCTAAACTGTTATATAATTGACGAATAATCAATTGGCAATCTAACCTAAATTCGTGGTCGTGATAAAAAGGGAATTAAACTACTTTGCAACGCGGAAAGACAGTAACGTGCAGAGAGCTACACCCATTCTATTGGATGCCAACATTGGGCCGATCTTTATCTGGGTGTTGTCACATGTTTTTTATTCACCCAGACAAGAGTACAGATAGTCCAATTTGTCTGTAATTTAAGCTTTCTCTTTGTCTGTATTTCAGCCACTTGCCACGTCTGCATGGGTGTTTAGAAAGCAGTGAGGTGAATTTCAGGATTGCTGTGGGAGAGACCATCGCTCTGCTGTATGAACTGGGCCGGGACATCGATCAGGTGTGTATTGTGTAGTGTTGAATAGGTTTGAGTGTCAGGATGATGTACATAATGTGTGTTGTGCCTCAGGAGTTCGAGTATGAGGACTGCGATGCATTGTGTGACAGTCTAAAGGGTCTAGCGACTGATGGAAACAAACATCGTGCTAAAAACGACCGCAGGAAACAGCGCTCAATCTTCAGAGAGGTGCTGCACTACATTGAGGTGAAAGGAGAATTGCAACTGAGGCTTTTTTTAATTTTTTTATAACGTCTGTTAATTACATTAAGATATTTTATAGCTACATTGCATAATTGTGCTAATTATCCAGTTTGATCCAGGACTGTCATAGATGATTATGGTTTAAAAATGTACATACACCAGACCAATCATTCTCTTCCATTTTCAGAATGAAGATTTCACAGAGGAGAAGATCCAGTTTGGGATTGAGGCCATCTACATTGATGGCTGGATGCGCCGCAGGATTTATGATGCCTTTAAGGAGGTGCTTGAGTCTGGAGTCAGACACCACCTACAAGTGAGGAGGACCAATTGCAACTCACTGTTGGCATACATAAAACTACGTAGTAACGGAGAAAAATCTAGATTTTATTCCAATTAATATTTATTTAAATGATCTTAAATGGTTACTTAAAATCCTAGTTTGATCTTTTAATCTATACACACCAAAAACAAATGAGGAAATCATTGTTTTATAGTGCTCTCTAGCAGCAGTTCTTAACAGTTTTGACTCCAATGCCTCCCCATTGTCTAGAATAAAATTTGAAGGCCCCTGCATATAGGTTAATAGTTTTCCTCTGGTACATAATTAAACATTCTGTTAAAATAAAATTGTAAATTTGCAAGTTTAAGAATTCCAGAAAAGCTTAATCTTTTTCAGGGATCCTTTCTTTTTAACGATTGATTTTACATGACTTTTCCAGTTGTTTGTGTTTCACTGGACAAGGATTTTTAGCATATTTAAAATGTTAGAGCTCTGCTTAACTTCCAAAATGTAAATTCTTTATAAAATACATATGGCTTTTTAAGAATTTATTCATTTACGTGTCATTTCCATATATATATATACACACACACACACGCGCAAGTAATTAATTGCATGTTAAAATGTATTTTGATGTAACATGATCCCCTAAAATTCTTTGGTCATTTCAAGAATCATTTATTCAATTTTTTATTTGAAAAAATTAAAACAGCCGTTTCATGGTAATTCTTTTATGGTTCACCTGGTCGAAGTTGATAAGGGATTTAGAAAGTAATTCATATCGAGTAATGCAATACTTTTTAGAGGGAGTCATTTGTACAGTAATCTAAGGAATTATTAATAATAATAATTAATTCATTATTAATTAGTTTTTTAGAGTAACTTGCCAAACACTGAGATATTGTGTGTGTGTGTGAATGATAATTTTAAGTCATCTTGAGGCCCGTGGTAGAGGACCACTGCTATAAAGTGTTTGTTATAAATAATTTTTGTATCTGTTTGTATAGTTTAATCCTTTGCTGAGGGATATTTTTGGACTTGGACCTCCTCTCATCCTGGATGCATCTGTTAAAGCCAGCAGGATCTCCCGCACAGAGAGGGTAATCTCTCGTCTTTTAATTTATTTATGTTATAAATCACACATACTGTGAAACTTGACATCATAAAGTCTTCGTTTCCAGTCAGATTCTGTTAATTTTGGGAACTGTCTGTCAAGACAATTCATGGAAATTAAAGCATTACCCTTTATTTAAAATGTAAGTTTTTGTTGCATATTTATGTAACTTTTGGCTTGTCTCTTCACAGCATCTGTTTAACTCTGCTGCGTTCAAAGCTCGGACTAAATTGAGGAACAAAGTGAGGGACAAACGTGCCGATGTGATGTGAGGATGACGGCGACAAAGAACGAGAAACACTACATCCTTAAAATCCCCTCAGCTCACTTGAAATTATAGTTTGACATACTGCCAAGCCAGAGACTTGACAAAATGCGCGCGACTGACTATGTCTGCCTGTGTGCGAGTGCGAAAGGCCGGGTGTGTGTATGCGGTGTTGTTTTTATTTAACATCACAGTGTGATTGCTAGAAATCCTGCAATTAAACAAAACATGAAATATTGTATCTTTGTAACAGCCTTTTGTAAGGCTGTATTAAGATTTTCTGTTGAAACCTGTTTTACCACCTCAATTTTTATCATAAACACTTTTCACAAACTTTTTACAGTTCTGCAACAAAGAAAGAGGCCAAGAAAAATGAATTTGTTGTAGTTTTTCTATATGCATTTTATAAACGGACTATGCTGATGCACCCATGATCTCAAGATGCAAACAATTTAAAAATACATCTTGGATTGCAGGTTTCCTGGGTTAGTGTAGACCGTTTTGTTAAACCTTTCTCACTGCCACTAAATCATCTGTTTTACATCATACTCATCTGCTGAAAAAGTGTGATTTTTATTGGCTCCAAGTGTGACACAGTAAATTAATATTCTTATCCCCAAGCTTATTTTTTGCCTATTTTGATCATGCTTCAAACATTTGGTTGATTATTTTTCTAAATATCAAGCTACCTTGTCATTACCTTTTTTTTTTTTAAGTGAAAGTACTGTATGCAACATCCAGACTCAAATAAATTATGTAATTATCTTTCACAGAGTTGGAAGTATTTTTGACAGACAAATGTATTTGTAGTAAGACATTATGGCTTTCATTAAACCAAAATACAGTAAAATTGCATCTCACTTTCCTGGGTCTCCGATTACAATTATATCATAAAAATTAGCTTGATAGTCCAATATTATATATATGTGTGTGTGTGTGTATATATATATATATATATATATATATATATATATATGGAATGATATGAGTGTGATGGTTTTAAGTCACCATTATCATGGTCATGTGCGGCACTCTTGTTTTGTAGCTCTTTATTTTGAAAAGCTATTTACGTCTCCTTCGCTCATGGGAATCTCGCGAGATTTTAGACCAAACAAATCGGGCTCTTTTGACTAAAATGTTCAGCCACACAAGTCAACATACAGAGGTAAATTATAAAGTTTCTGCATACTTAACAATAAGGTCAGATCTATCACCTCATATGGTGTCATGAACGAATAAGCAAACGTACCAAAATACAGAGTTTAAAACGCTACAGGTGAGTAAGTTTGATGCAGCGTCAGGAAGCGACCAACTGCAGACTTGCGAATCGGCCCCTGGCTGGAGAAGTCCGTCAAAGGATCAGCTGATTTCAGAGAGTTTTTGTGATAGATTGTCCTGCCTAATACAGATACTAATATACCTTTAAACGTATTCTTTTTTGGGCCTGTCCACGTTGACATTAATTTTGCTTTAAATTACATTGTTAGATTTAGAAGTTGAAATTCCCTTTCTTTTATTAATTTATAAAAATGCAGATTCAGATAGAGTTGGTGCAAGCAAACATAATTTTGCCATGTATTATTTATCTTTTTTAAATACGATTTTCATGTAGGCCTAGGCTACAAAGCCCATTATCAGGAGACAAAGTAAGGCTAAGGTGATGTTTTGTTCATACATTTTCATTTCACAGCTACACAAAACTATTTTGCGAGGAGAGAAGCAGCCAACTCTGAAGAGATGTGAAGACTGTTGTTCCTTGTACCACTGCCCTTTCTGTGTGCCTGAGATGTTCAAACCCACCATCAAAAGCAAATGTTTGAAACATTTACAGGGTCACAGAAGAAGAGCAATACGACACAAAGGCTAGTACTAAATAATTTGTGTGAGAAATTAGATGCATATTGAATAATGATGATTACCTGAAAGTGTCTCAGGTAGTGAAGTCACACGAATAAATTATTATTCTTTTTCTTACTATAATGGGTCTATAATATCCTTTTTATTCCCTTCCAGAATTCTTCATTTTCAAATGTCATTTAAAGTGCCGAACTGGTCCACACTTTCACTGTGTGAGCTGCACATCCACTTTTATGAGGAAAGATGGTTTTCTAAAACATCTGGCAATGTGTGACAACAAAAAACCCCAAATAACAGTTGTGGAGTTGAAATCAGAGAAGAATTCACCTGCACCAGATCTTCATCTGACTGCATCTGAGTCTGGCATCACTGTGGAGATGCCTGTCGGTGATGGACACAAGATCCGGATCTCTGAGGACGCTCAGAAAATCAGACGAAGAAAAGCAAACTTTGAACAATACTTGTGCCCTAAAATGGTAAGTTTCTTTTACTTTTGTTTTTTATGTATCTTTATACACTACCGTTAAATAGTTTGGGGTCAGTAAAGTTTTTTATTTATTTAAAGAAAGTAATACTTTATACAAAATTGTAAAATAGTTTTTACAATACTTTTTACAAAAGATTACTATTTTAAATAAATGCGGTTGTTTTCAAATGTATATTCATCAAAAATCCTTGAAAAAATTAATTACTTTTTTTACTTTTTTGCACATTTCTGTTTCATGCACACCAAATCAGTATGTTATATATATTATACACATTAAGTGTACGTTTATACAACATCTGCAATACTGACAAAAAAATTCTGTATTATGCTGCTAGGGCAGTAGTTATATAGCGATGTCACTTTGTTAAGAAACGTACTCGGTTACTAACGTAACCTCGGTTCTCTCTAGAGAGAGGAACGAGTACTGCGTTGTCGTAGAAACGCATTGGGGAAAATCCTTTTCCATGAGAATACTGAAGCAAAAAATTATCCTTAATTTTGTATCAATGTAAAGCGCATTGCCACAGCATACAGACCTAGGCGAGACAGCTCGCGCGCCTATTGGCTGCTGTGCGGCAAATGCTTAAGCCAATGAAGCGAGCCCTAGAGTGACGTCACGCTCACAGGCTTATGAACTCTGATTTTTAAAGCGAAACAACCAGAGCGCAGACACGGCAAGAAACGCAGTACTCGTTCCTCTCTCTAGAGAGAACCGAGGTTACGTTAGTAACCGAGTACGTTCTCTTACGAGAGATACTCTCGTACTGCGTTATCGTAGCAACGCATTGGGGAACACCCTGTAAGACGCCGTGTATGCAGTGATCCGACACCATAGACCCAGAGCACTGAGCTGGGGTTCATACAGTGCATAATCACCTATAGGACTCACAGAGAATCCTGAAAGAGGTGGGTTCTAACCACCATCTCTCACAAAATCGACTGCACATAGCATATCAGCATAAATTGACTGCACTCAGCAGCTCAGCATAACAATGCCATAAAACGGCGACTGAAATCTCAGTCTAATATAAACACAGTTATTTTAAACCGATAAAATCCTGGCCTGTAAGGCGGGCACCTCGAGGTTGTAAAACCTGATAAATGTAGACGGTGAGGCCCAGCCTGCCGCCATACAAATATCCTGTAAGGCAATCCCACTCGACCAAGCCCACGAAGAAGCCATACTTCTCGTGGAGTGCGCTCTAACACCCAAAGGGCACTGAATGCCTTTGGATGCGTACGCTAGAGCTATCGCGTCTACTATCCATCTGGATAGACTCTGCTTCGAAGTGGCCAGTCCCTTGAGACGCCCACTAAACAAAACAAAAAGCTGCTCCGTCTGTCTGAAAGCAGACGAGCGCGACACGTAAGCTCCCAACGCCCTCACTGGGCAGAGAAAATTATCGTCCGTATTGTCCCCGGTGACCGGAAGGGCAGACAGGGAAATAACCTGCGCCCTAAACGGTGTGTTTAGGGATTTTGGAACGTAACCATGCTTAGGTTTGAGCACGACTCTGGAGTCATTAGGCCCAAATTCCATGCACGACGCGCTCACGGAGAGCGCGTGCAAGTCCCCAACGCGCTTCACTGAAGCGAGAGCCAGGAGAAACACCGTCTTGAGCGACAGGTGTTTCAAATCAATCTCCTGAAGAGGCTCAAAAGGAGGACCCTTCATGGCGTCCAGCACCGTAGAAAGGTCCCAAATGGGAACAGTGGGAGGTCTGGGTGGATTAAGTCTCCTAGCTCCTTTAAGGAACCAAATGACTAAATCGTTCCTTCCTATGGACTGGCCGTGAGCGGTTTCAGAAAAAGCCCCTATAGCCGCCACATATACTTTGAGTGTGGAAGGGGATCTCCCATTATCCAATAGCTCTTGTAAAAAGGACAAAACCTCTGTTACTCCGCAGTCTGGGGGTGACACGCCACGAGACGTGCACCAGCCAGAAAAAACAGACCATTTAGACGCATAGAGCCGTCGCGTAGACGGAGCTCTAGCCTGTGTGATCGTGTTCAGCACTCCCTGCGGGAGGTCAGCGGATACCCGTTGATGGCCCACACGTGAAGGGACCATAACTCCGGGTGAGGATGCCAAATCGAACCATTTGCTTGAGAAAGGAGATCCCTCCTCAGAGGCACTGGCCACGGGGCGGTGCTGGCTAACTGCATCACAGCTGGGAACCAGGGCTGATTCAACCACAGCGGTGCTACCAGCAGCACTGAGCATCCTTCCTCCCTGATCCTCTCCACCACTTGGGTCAGGAGGGAGACAGGGGGAAAAGCATACAGCGGGCGGCGCGGCCACTGATGAGCCAGCGCGTCCCTGCTTTTTGAGTAAAATTCCAGACAGTGAGCGTTTTCCGGAGACGCAAAGAGGTCTACTTCCGCTCTGCCGAATTTCTTCCACAACAGTTGCACTGTGTGTGGGTGTAACGACCATGCCGGAACGCGGTTCCTGGACAGTACATCTGGTCCAACATTCAGGTGTCCTGGCACGTGCGCCGCCCTTAATGAAAGGAGGTTGCAGCGCGCCCATACCAGAAGGCGTCTGGTCAGCCTGTATAATGACAGGGACCTGAGGCCGCCCTGGCGATTTATGTATGACACCACTGACATGCTGTCTGAACGTATCAGTACGTGGCAGCCCATAAGCAGGGGACGAAAGCGAGTGAGCGCTTTGCACACTGCTAACATCTTGAGGCAGTTTATGTGGAAGAGCTTCTCTCGCTCTGACCAAAGGCCAAACAGCGGTCTGCCCTCGAGCAGCGCTCCCCACCCTGCGTTGGATGCATCCGTAGACACCACTCTCAGACTCGAGGAAATCCCTAGACTTACACCTGACAGGTACCAGTCTTTTGACTTCCACGGTTTCAAAGCTGCAACGCAAGCTTGATTGACCTTGAGGCGAAGCCGACCGGTGGCCCATGCTTTGCAGGGCACCCTCCCTTTGAGCCATATCTGCAGCGGGCGCATGCGCAGCAGGCCCAGCTGTAGTACTGCAGATGCTGAGGCCATCAGACCTAGCATTTTCTGAAAGCTCTTTAGAGGGAGAACAGCGCCGGAGCGGAATGAGCTGACTGTGCGCTGGATGCGCAGCGCGCGCTGTTGTGACAGCTGCGCTGTCATCGACAGCGAGTTCAGTTCCAGTCCCAGAAAAGAAATATTCTGACTGGGGGATAGTGAACTCTTTTCCCAGTTTACTGTGAGACCGAGATTCTCGAGGTGACTCAGCAGCAGGGCTCTGTGCGCCACTATCTCTGAATGAGATTGGGCTAGGATGAGCCAATCGTCCAAATAGTTCAGCACTCGAACACCCTGCAGTTTGAGGGGAGCGAGTGCTGCGTCCATGCACTTCGTAAATGTACGGGGTGCTAGAGACAAGCCGAACGGCAGGACTTTGTACTGGTATGCCTGGCCCTCGAAGGCGAATCTCAAAAATCGCCTGTGACGTGACGCAATCTGTATTTGAAAATACGCGTCCTTTAGATCTACTGACACGAACCAGTCTCCTTGGCGAACGTGCGCGAGGATTTTTCTGGTCGTTAGCATTCTGAACTGGCGTTTCACAAGCGCTCTGTTCAGCTGCCTCAGATCTAGTATGGGTCTGAGACCCCCGTCTTTTTTGGGTACCAGGAAGTATCTGCTGTAAAGCCCCCCTTCGCTCTGAGCCTGAGATAAAGGTTCGATAGCCCTTTTTCTCAGAAGTTTCTGAATTTCGACTCGAAGTAGGTGTGCTACATTCGAATCTACCGAAGTCTCGACGCGCGCCGTGTGGCGGCGAGGGCGTCTGCGAAACTGTAGCGAATAGCCTTCTTTTATGATATCACCCATTTTGAAACCCCGGGAAGCTTCTCCCATGCATCTGCACGTGTAGCTAGGGGTTGAGTGAAAAGCACGCTCTGATCGACTCGCGATACAGCGGCTTTGGTGAGCTGTGACAGAAATGTCTCGCTCGCAACATCTGAGGCCGGGGCCGTGCTTATGAAAGTGGGCAGAATGTCCGCGCTCGACCCCTCGACAGCATTTAGGCGGGAGAGGGAGGGCTGGACGGGCTCCGTAGGAACCGTGATGCTTGTGTGGGAACGCGGGCACTGGGGACCGGGCACGTTTACCACCTTTATAGCATCGCTCGCCGAAGCGGAGCGCCTGCACGCAGGTTTCGTTTTTACAGAAACCGTGCGATGAGCAGGAGGTAGCATTAGTGGGCACTGGGTAGTGGGCACGTGTGCTACTTTTAACGCGCAATCGAGCTGGGTCGATTTTATGTGCGCGGGCCCTGTGTGTGGGGCCGTGTTTGTGTGTAGGGATGTGCACATTACAGCGGGCAGATTTACTACACAAGAAACACCATCGGCCGTGGCCGGGACACTCTTAAATGCACTCTTTAATGGATTTATCTGGGTAGCCGTGAAAACGGCTGTTGTGTGCAGGCAAGCGGCCAGTGAGACACGCCTGTTGGCTGCAATGATCGCTGGTACAGTCGCTTCGCTTGGGACTGCACGAGCGGTGAGCTTCGGTGAGGGTCCGGCCGCAGCGGGACTTGAACACCGACGCTTCCCTAGCAGTGCTAGGATGTCTTCGGGGGCTCTGGCTTCAACGCTACCTTCTGTTGCGGGCCACGCGGCGCGGCGACCGGAAGAGCGAGAGCGCGGTCTCGAGCTCTGGGTCTGGCGGCGTTGAGAAGAGGAGCTGGGCGGCGGTCTGGGCTGTGAACTCTGAGCAGGCGGTTTCGCACGGCCTGCTGCTGAGTTGGAGCGCTTCGGCAGGAAGTGCTTCATCGCCTGGGTCGCCTTCTGCACCTCAGCATACCTGTCGGTAAATTCTTTCACCGACGTCCCGAAGAGACCAGCAGGGGAGAGCGGGGCGTCGAGGAACGCGGTCCGCTCCGCTTCTGGCATGTCTGAGAGCGTGAGCCAGAGGTGCCTCTCAGACACGGTGAGCGCCGCCATACTCCGTCCGATGGCTTGGGCCGCAGACTTCGAAGCGCGAAGAGCCAGGTCTGTAGCGCTTCTCAGATCCGCCACGCAGATCGCATCGGGCCCGTTCTCATCCAGCTTGCGGAGGAGATCGGCCTGGAATATCTGCAGCGTCGCCATGGAGTGCAGCGCTGACGCGGCCTGTCCGTTGGCGGCATAAGCGCGACGGAGCAGGGATGACGTTGTGCGGCAAGCCTTTGAGGGCAGCGCCATCTTAGCTCGCCGTCCAGCGGAGGGCGGGCATAAGTGGGCCGCGATAGGCTCTTCGACCGGCGGGAGGGAAAGGTAGCCTCTGTTCTTAGCGTCGTCGACTTCGGAGAACGCTAGAGAAACAGATGACCTCGTCCTCGTGGAGAACGGGGAAGTCCAAGCTCTCGCGACCTCCTCGTGAAGCTCAGGAAGGAAGGGGGCGGGCTTAGACGCAGGCGTAGACTTTTCCCTGGGCAGAAAATAGCCATCCAACCGGTTGTGGGCGGGCTGCTCAGGCGAAACCCACTCAAGGCCAAGGCTCGCCGTGGCTTGAGTGAGCACGCGGATGAGCTCCGCCTCGATGCTCGCTCTCTTTCCTTTGGTCGCGGGAGCTGGGGGTGCGAGGTCCGCAGAGCTCGCCCAATCCTCGCTGCCGGACGCCAAGACAGAGCACGAGTCCTCATCCCTCAGCATGGCGTCGATCTCATCGATGTCGTCGACGGAAGCGGCGGCAATCTGCGGCCGCTGTCCGTCGGGGATCGAAGCTGAAGAAGCCGGAGAAATAGTTTGCGGGCGCGCCGGCGAACATTGTCGGCTAGGGGATGGTTCAGGGTTCCGCTGTGCACGGCGCTTTTTACGGCGCGGCACAACAGCGGAAAACACGGGCTCCTGGAACGACGCCAGGCGAGTCCGCAGAGTCGCCAAAGGCAGAAGTTCACAGTGATGGCAGCCGCCATCCGCAAGAGCGATAGCCGCGTGTTGCTCACCTAGGCAGGAAGCGCATATAACATGACGGTCCCCGTCGCTGAGCGTTGCACGGCATGAGCCGCAGGAAGGCATCCTCGGAGAAGACGGCTTCCTGGATACAAATAACATGTGTGAGTCGCGCCGGCGAACTCACACACACTCAAATGGAGGCAAAAGGATATAACCGCCGGAACGCGCAGCTGGAAGGCGAAGAAGGCGGCGGTGCCAGCGGCTTCACGTCCTCTCCCGCTAAAGTGCTCTCTCGACGGCGCAGCTTCTCCTCGGATCAGCGAAGTAGGTGTTTCGCTGAAGGATAAAAAATCCGAGTTCATAAGCCTGTGAGCGGAATATATAGCCCTAAGCCACGCCCGTTTCGGCGGGACGTGACTCATTGGGTGTGACGTCACTCTAGGGCTCGCTCCATTGGCTTAAGCATTTGCCGCACAGCAGCCAATAGGCGCGCGAGCTGTCTCGCCTAGGTCTGTATGCTGTGGCAATGCGCTTTACATTGATACAAAATTAAGGATAATTTTTTGCTTCAGTATTCTCGTGGAAAAGGATTTTCCCCAATGCGTTGCTACGACAATGCAGTACGAGAGTATTCAATTAAATTAAATTCAAGTTTATTTGTATAGCACTTTTCAAAATACATATTGTTTCAAAGCAGCTTTACAGAAAATGCATTTCAAAAATATACATACAAAAATACAGTTAGTTAATCATAAAATTTAGGGCATAACATATCGCCGGCGTTGGGTCGTCTCTTCACAGGCGTCGAGTCGTCTCATCACAGGCGTTGGGGCATCTGAAGTCTCCATGAGAGGCTGGATACATAACTGGAGCTGACGAACTCTATTTGAGTTATCTCGGGACAGGCGTCCCGAGATAACAACAAAAAAGGCAGATGGGAAATAATTAGCGTAGCTGCTGTTCATAATATGAATGCATTTGATCTGATTTAACTGTAGTATAAAAGGTATGAGATGCATCATGTGAATGCTTGGCTAAAGAGATGCGTCTTTAATCTAGTTTTATAGAGTTCTAGAGTATCTCTCGTAAGAGAACTACAAGCCTATAGACTGAACACGAAATATGCATGTGTGTGAGAAGTCACCATATTCACAGATTTGCATTTTTGTTACACGGAGATGGTAACTATCGTTTTAAGAACTTTCACTTTGAAACCCGTTTTCAAAAGTTTGTGTTTTCAGGCGCCCAAAACTCTGTTGTCGTGTAAATGAATAGCCAAAATGCATAAAAGTTTTCCGTTTTTAGTTGAAAACACTGTCGTGTAAATGGTCCCTAAGACTAATGCACTGAAAATATTCATTTAGATGAATCATCATAAATAGACAGCAAAAAAAAAAAAAAATCATTCCTTTACATCCCATAATGGGCTTTGTTGTGTCAAAATGTATGAAGCTGTGGAAATTTATATCAACAAACAAAACACTTGTCGTCCTGTGCATTTGCAGGCTGTAAGTGAGGAGACATGGAGCCCGGGTTCCACTGATTCAGAGATGGCAGACCAACGGTCCACAGGTGATGAGTCTCCTCAAACAGAATGCAATGTGGTCGTCTTGATCTTCAAGTGTGACAAAGGAACGAAGTGATATCAGGCACAGAGTTAAACATATTTTTATCGAGTTGTTATTTGATCTTAGTGCCAAAATAAAGACACAAAGCATAAAAAATGCTAAATATTTAAAATAATATTTTCAGCTTCAATCTTTAGTGAGATGTTATAGATGTTTTAAAATGAGTCTAAGGTCTTTGTGTACTTAACATACTGACATCAATGAGCAGATTAGGCTGGAATACACGACACAAAACTTTTGCCCATTTATGCAGTCTGAATGCGTCAATGCTAATTGCTGAAAGATAGAGCCAGTCTACAGATTTTGAGAAGCAGAGTCAGAGATGTTAGCAGAAAATGGCTAAATGTATGGTGGGCACTGGGCACTGAATAAATGTTTTTTCCCCACTTCAGACCATTAAACGGTTGTTATTTTAAGATGAATTTAGAACATTGCTTTCATCTTTCAGGCAGGTTTCGGTGTGAGTGTGTTTGTTTCAGAATGACTTGAAAGTCTGGTAGTGTGTGATCATCTGTCGGTCAGCAAGTGTATGTGTATTGTTTTAAAAATCTGTTCAGATTTTAAAAGTAGTGCAGTGCATTCCAACCTTAAAGTTGGAATGAAAAGCAAGTTGCTATAGTCTTTTTTGTTTGTTTTGTTTTTTCCTATTGTGATATATCCAAGTTAAATGACTTTAAACAGTGAAAACATTTAGGGTGGGACTTGATTTTGTCCATGGGGAATTTATTGGATTGTTTGATTGTTGTGGTTTGCTATTGCTGTGATGTCATTTGAGTGACAGGTTTTCCCGCCTTCGCACCAGTAAACAAGTTATTTTGATTAAAGATTATGAAGGCACAAAAAGTTAAGGAAAAAAAGTGCACGGATAAATAATTTATAATAATAAATACTGCAATGTTCCATAAAAAAATCCCCAAGAATTGTCCATTTTGATTGCATGGTGACTTTAAATCTGATTCTTTGTCAGTCTGGCTAGCCAAAAAACAGAACTATGAAATCCAGTGCGTAATGTATAACGAGTCTTATATATTAACATGCTCTGATCAGAGACCTTAAGATTTTTACTCTGTTTAATCTCAGGTGAAGGAATGATTATGGAGGAGCAGGTGAGAACAGATGAGCCATCTAAATCCCCAGTGGATGAAGGAGATCCTTCAGTGCTAAATCTCTCTGTAGTGGATCACAATGTCACAGAAACCACTGTCTCAAATTCTGCTGCCAATCCTCATCCTATAGAGGCTGATCTCGCCATAAAGACTTTGGTAAATGAGATGTACACTGGGCACACACCTGTAGAAAGCACCATCCCACAAAGATCCAAATCCGACGCACAAGATCTGTGTCCTTTCTGCGGTTTAATGCTGCACAGGAAGAACCTGCAGGTGCATGTAAGAAGGAAGCACCCAGATCAAGTTTTAAACCAGGAGAAACCTGCCTCTGCTCAGGTGAAAACCCCAAAACAACAGAGACTCCCTTTGCGAAAACAACAGAAGGTGAGAGGAGAAATTCATCCTTTGCAAAGTTATTCTGCTTTTTTTTTGCTCTTTAGAGCAGAGTTTCCCAGAGTTTATGAATTTGTAATGAAAAGCTAATAATTAATAATTAATTAATAATAAAAAATAAAAAAACACTTACTTAAAGATTAAATATTTAATTTGTTTAACTGCATGTCATGTGACCGTTCACTGACATCAGATAACTGTGAATATGCATAGGCCTGTGTATTGTTAAATTATTGAAATATTAAATTAAAATCTCTGAGGGGTAAGCCATTATTTTAGTTCAAAGGGGTTCTTCTTAACTAAAAAATTGGGGAATCCCTGCTTTAGAGCAAAGGGACAGTTCACCCACTTATTCTCCCTTTTATTCAAAATTTCTCCTTTTGTGTTTTCCAAATGAAAGTCATATAGGCTACAAGTTTTCAATGACATAACAAACAGTGATGACAGATTTTCATTTCTGGGTGATCCTACAGTGGTGCACAACACAACGACAGCGAATCACCACAACAGCTCCCCGTGCGTGCGTATATTTTTATGAACAATATTTTTGTTGTGGGACAACAAGGCACTCTGTCAATTTCGCGGCAATTTCCCGGGATCAACGCGCTGTGTGAAAGGGGTTAGACGAGGATGGGTTAAACGTTAAAGCTAACATGCAGGCTTGTATTAGTAGGAATGGACTGAAGAAACAACTTTTGAACAGTTTTTACTGTACCAATATATTATGAACCCTTGAATTTCCCATATGGGCCAATACATAGGAGGGTGGTCTGCACTGCGTCCTGCAATACAACGCCAGGTACGTCCATTACAACGCCTATTATCACCATAGACAGTATGACTATCACCCATGAAAGTTATACAGTAGGTGGCGGTAATACTACTAAGGAGTGAACGGCCGTTAAACATGAAGAAGACGAAGAAGAAACGCCTACCAGCAACAACAACAGTCCCACGGCCGCTCCAACGATAGTCGCGGGAATTCAATTTCGTCAAGATGGTTCAATGTCGAGATGAGAAAGTAAGTTATTTAATTAAATATTTGCTTTTGTCTTAGTTGTTGTTCATACAGTGATATGGCATGTGGAATTTTAGTTTATCTAACGTTATTTGTGTGACCTGCAGCACAAATAGGTTGGGAAAATGAACTGATGTTTTAAATGTCAACTATGTCATCCCTTCAATTTAGGTGTGTTTGAAATGGTATAACTGTAAATAGTCTTCAGTTTCCTTTCCCCCCGGTTTGTGTCCAGAGTCAGACATGTCTTAATATACCTATGTTCATTAGTATTGAAACCCTATCTTCACACATACACGTTTTGTGAATTAAATGTTAAATGTTCGTCTTTTGGTTGTGACAATTATAAGTAATGTGGACTTTTAAGGAGTTACAGTAAATATTGTATTTACTTCTAGTTTCATGTTACCATTCTGAATGAGGGAAGTTCTCCTAGACCTATTTCACTTGCTGAAAATGAGTACAAATGCCTGTTTTGTAAAAAGACTGGAGAGTATCCTGCTCTGGTGGCACACGTACAGACCCACGAGAGGTCTGTTGTCAAGCATGGAGGTATGTTTTAAAGTAATGCTGTGAAATGTTATAAAAACAGACAAAATCATGTTGTCTCTGAAATGATTGTCGGCATGTAAAATTATGTATATCCATTCATACAAGTATTTTGTGATATATTTCTCTCTTCTTTTTTTTTACAGGGTATAAAATATATAAATGCCACCTGGGATGTATAGATAGTGGACACTATCACTGCTGCTACTGCTGTCAAAGTATAATTAGAAAAAACTTATTTATTAACCATGTGCAGAAGTGTGCATCAACCAAAGTCGACATTTCATCTACAGAACCTTCCAGAGAATGTTTAGAAACCTGTGCTTTAAAACCAACTAACTTTCCATCGTCCCACAGCATCTCAACAGTATCTGCTGATTATATCCCTAAACCTTTAACCACTCCAGTTTTACCACAAGCTTTACCTTCTCCACCAGTCCCAAGCAACTCGGGATCTTCCATTATTTCTGCGCCATGCATGGCTGACCACAGTGCCTCAGAAACAGAACATTTTTCCAGCACTTCACCTACACCAAGTCCCTTGACAGGCTCGAAGACTGCTGTTTTACATCCTACAGTTGTAATGCCCTCAGACATTCAAAATATTGTGTCTGCCAACCCAACTCAATGCATCTCCACCAGTAACAAAAAAATACTTAAGTGTAGGCCAAAGCGAACAATGTGCTGCTTTTGCAACAAGATTTTAAACAAAAAAAACATCAAAACTCACATTCAAAGACGTCATTCTTTGTCTACTCCAGATGTGAATATAAATCACCATCGTCCATCAACGTGCATTGACCGCACAAATGGAATTTCTGCTGTTGGAGAAACAGTCACTGGACCAGTAAGACCTGTACATGCTCAGAAATATACATGGGGACATCTCCATAAAGGGGCCTGTGAATTTGAAAAGGGATGACGTGCATTTAGTTTTTACAGAGGAGTGGATTAAAGGAGAACTCCGGTCAATTTTAACATTAAGCTCAATTTTTAGTAAATTTGAAGTGCTGTCAATACAGAGAACAACGACAAAAATCGGTGTTGCCTACACCGTGTTATACTATTTTTAAAATTTGCACCCTATTGACTTGAATGGGGCAAGTTTTAAACCTGCTTTTAGCCTCTTAACATCCTTAATGTTTCATTACAAGTGCCCAGCCATGTTGAGTGATTCCTTCAGAGTGAACACGAGTGAATCTGACTGCAGTAGATGTGAAAGATATGAATAAAAATGATGTTATATCAGCCAGCGCACATACCTGTATTTAGTTCCTGTTTTCGGTCGAAGTCCAAAGTAGTCGATTGTCGAGTTGAAGCGCATAGGTTTAGTTACTTAGATCACGCGCGTGAACTCGACAATCGACTACTTTGGACTTCGACCGAAAACAGGAACTAAATACAGGTATGTGCGCTGGCTGATATAACATCATTTTTATTCATATCTTTCACATCTACTGCAGTCAGATTCACTCGTGTTCACTCTGAAGGAATCACTCAACATGGCTGGGCACTTGTAATGAAACATTAAGGATGTTAAGAGGCTAAAAGCAGGTTTAAAACTTGCCCCATTCAAGTCAATAGGGTGCAAATTTTAAAAAGAGGATAACACAGTGTAGGCAACACCGATTTTTGTCGTTGTTCTCTGTATTGACAGCACTCCAAATTTACTAAAAATTGAGCTCAATGTTAAAATTGACCGGAGTTCTCCTTTAATGGGCCTATCCAGTGCATCTATCATTGGTCATTAGTCTTATTTCTATTGTACAGTCTTCTTTCTACTGAAGACAAATCTCAATAAGGAAGGTCTTTCAGAGGTTATCAGAAATAAGTGAATTTTTGATAATTCTTCTAGCAAAAAAAAAAAGAAGATGTCATCCACCTCATATGACTCTAGGTTGGGGAACAATGGTTAGGTAAAAAAACAACAACAACAACAACACACACTTGGCACTGCCCATATTTGAAAAATAGTAATATATGTCCACACAAGTCCATTGCAATAGGGCACTTGAACCAGACAAATCCTGAGCTTTTGAAAGAAAGTTCAGGCAATTGTATTTGACTCCTTTGCAGATTTATCTTGTCAATGATAATAGTAATGACAAAATGTGTCCTAAAAGCACTAAGTGCAATGGTCTATTAGTTATTATTAATATTATTTAGAAAGAAAAAAAAGTATTTAAAAAATAATTGTTAAATTGTTTTGTTTTTTTCCCCAAATGTTTTTATGGACCCTTGAACTCTTCACATATTGAGTCAGCCAAGTCATTTCACGACACTGTTTCTTGGCCATATAAAGGATGCATTAAAGCTAAAATTTGGGCTTCATAATAGAGGTAATGGTCTAACAAAATCCAAATTTCAAACAGCTTTTAACCAATCTTTTAATATTACACTGTAAATTAATTCGTATATATTCTCGTATATCGTATATAAATTACTTGGCTAATTTAAAATGCAATAAATGCAGTAGAAGTTTTTTTTTTTTTTTTCGGTATTATTTCTTTCTAAATTAGGATTTTGTTAGGCCATTACCTTTAATATGAAGCCCTATGGCAAAGAAATGAGGGGAGCATTTTTGTTGTGTTGTGGCAAGAGCATGGTGTCAAAAGTGTGATGAATAAACCGAACCACCCCTCAGAGCCGCAGAATGGATGCGTCCGCAGAGAAAGCACTTTGACCGCTGTTGAAACATCGGCTCTCTTCGACACTCCAGCGATTTCCCCCGATCTCGCTCTTCTGTCACGACAGTCCACTTTCACTCGACCGGCGCGGATCATTGTTATTGACATGCGTTGCGGAGGAGTGTCTGTTGTTGTTGTTTTAGCCAGATTTCGTTTGCGCCTTTCTGGCCCATATCCATTGTAAGGTGTGAACGGAACCGGTGCTACTTTTTAACGTTATATTAACGTCTATTTTATGAACATGTTGCTTTATTATTGACAGATAATATATATATGGTATAAACATTTTAATGAGCTTACCGGAAGCGTATCGTTATCATTGCGTTATACAGGCCAGTGATTGATAAAAAAAGTGTCATTTCATGGAGCAAGAAATATTGGCTAAATGTGGGACCAGCAGCTGAGCTGATTAAAAATTAGTTGCGTTACATGTAACACATTTTGAGTTTTGAATACTGCTGTGCACTAGTAGCCTATGTGACATATTATAAGTTATATACTGTATATAGTCAGTGGGCTCTAAATTATTGATATATATATATATATATAAAGGGTTATTATTAATAGTCTGTTGCCACAAGTAAGGCTGGTTCAGGTTTGGCTGCTCATCAGGTTTGTTTACCCATGTTGGTTTCGGTTTATGTTGTTAACTGGTAGTTAATATGTTTGTGGTTTCAGGTTGCAATGGAGAGCATGATCAGAGATATGTTCAGACACTGTATCAGGTTTCCTGTGCCCATTTCGGCCTCTGTGGTCACTGAAGAGCTGGTGGACACTGCTACTGACAAGCGGTGCATTACTCTATTGGCCCGTGAGTTTAGTGGAGAATTCTGTTGTGTAGTTTTATGGTGTATTTGCTTAGTTTAGTGATATGAACACTTCATGGTGCTAGCTTTTCAACATTCTTTCTCTGTAGAATGGAGTCAGTGTGATTTGGAGAGAGGGGTGAAACTGCATTTCTCTCAAAGATGGACTCTACTGTGTAAACACGACACAATAGAGCACGTTCTGCCATCTGGAACAAGCTCACACATAGAGAAAGAGTAAGATATGTTGTATGTATGTGTGTAATATATATATATATATTATATTATATATTATATATATATATTAATGTATCCTCAAGAGGTAAAAAGAAAGATAGTTTTGATTACAGGTACACAACACACCCGTCATCAAAATTCATCTCTCACTCAGGTTGCTCAGCTGCCAGTCTCCTTCTGGGACTCTTCAAGCTGTAATTCGAGAGGAAGCAGAACATCAGTACCTGGAGGTAATGGCTGATATCTTTGAAATTTACATTTGAATGTGAGGAAAATATTTTAATTCTCTTTGTTTTTCTTGGTAGGTTTGGGGCCAAAATGGTCTGGAGAAAAGCTTGGACCTCATAGCTCTGAATAAGCATGGAAAAGTGTACGAAGATGGTAAGAAACACTTTTGGCTGTCCGTTGTTACACAACAAGAGTCTCGAATCAATGGCCCGTGGGCCGAATAGGGCTAATTGTGAACAAATGACTCTTGAGCTCGTAGTGAATCAGGCCTATGTCTAAATTGAGGCTTCAAATCTAAAAACTGACTCACTCACTGGACCATAAGCCATTTTCAGTCATGTCTCATTTGGGATGAACTGAGAACCTTTATATGAGGTGCACTTCAGGTTTGTGAGTTATATCACTCTACAACTGGTAAAACAAGAAACTTTTCTCTTTTGCGTTTTGTGACTGAATGGAATCTGGCCTATGGTACAATGATGTATAACCAGTGCTTAATTTGTAAAGTGGGAGGTCCCGGAGCGCAGAGGGGGGGTGGATCCGGCGACTCAAAACGGGGGTTGGAGGAAACGGAACAAAAAAAAAACAAACAAACAAAAAAAAATGACACTGCCTAAGTAGCTTCTCTGCAGGGACAGCATGTGCTGAGTGGGTGCTGCTAGATCATTGACGGGGAGCTGCGCAAAACTTGGTCACTAAATATTTAATATTCAGTTATGTTAATGATCACAATTAAAGTTTTAATTTCATTAAATTGAACAAGCGCAACATTCAGCATTCAATCTAATAGATCTATTCTAAAAGATGTAGGCTATTATTTCAACACAATATCTAGTTATTTCGAAATAATATGTGTGCGTGCATCTGTAAATCCGGTGACACATGTATTGATTTTTATTAATAAACAAGTGTTTTCTCTAAAAGTGTCGACTCGGCTGCAAAGATGAAGTTGACGATCGTCATCTCCGTGTGAACGCGCTTATAGAGAGAAATGCACATAAATAAGCCTAATAATGGATTATCAGAGAGTAGCCTTTTTCTTTTTTAGTTTTGAATTATTTCGTTTAAAGACATTTTAAGCTTTGTGTATTTGGTGTATTTGTCATGTCTGTGTGAGGCATACTCTGAGTTTCGTTAAGTTAGGATGTGCTCTAGTTCACATGCAAGTGAGCGCGCGGGCGCCTCCGTTATATTTGTTTCGTCGGCCTATTCATTAAATAGCTACAGGCAATTGGTTGATGACAAATTGATTAAAATTAAGATACAATTTATACAAAACGAAATTCCCCGGATAAGCGGAAGAAGATGGATGGATGGAAATTCACTTTAAAGAAAGGCTTTCTATAGCCTAACAACTTCAACGGTCAAAATCATGTCTGACCCGCTCCATGTCTCATATTGCGCATCCTATCTTACTCGGTCGTGCTGTTCACTTTTCATAAATCAACATAAATGGAAAAAAAACCAAAAAAACATTATAATATTTTAACAAATATGAAACGCGCTTTTTGGCTACAACGGTATAGTAGACCTACATAGCCTAGCTACTCTCTATTTGTACACATTTCTGCACATTAATTTAATTCTGAATTTTGCACACACAAGTTGAAAGGCATTTGTTAAAAAAAAAAAAATTCACGGATAATTGTGCGTGCATTTATTAGCCTAATCATTATGATACTAAAATCCTAACAAATAGGCTATGTACAAAAAATCAGATGAGCCCATAATATGAACGGTTAAGCATTTTCCTCCCATAGAAAACCATTAGGATATAAGAACGCTTAATGTGGCTTAATGCAGATTAGGATGTCCCTTTATTTATGTCGAAATAACGAGATATCGATACTAGGCTACTGAGTCCACTTCTTTTTGATCAGCGGAAACGATTTTTGCTTGTTTGGGATCTGACTGTCCAGCGTAGCCTATTTGAAAAAGTTTTGACATTTTTCCCCTGAGTGAAACGATCGAGGCTAACAGCAATCTCAACTCGTACAACAAGCGCGCAAGTCATGTGTCACAAACATTGAACACTACACAAACAGTCTTTTTTTTTTTCATCTAGCCAATTAATTTTAGTGACACAGGAGGTGCCGGATCCAATAAAAAGGTTCCGGATCCAATGTCGGAGGTGACGGAACATGTTCCGGCGTGTTCCGGCTCAAATTAAGCCCTGTGTATAACTATTCGTTGATGTCTTGCTCTGGAGGCAGTCATATGCAAATGTATTTGCCAGTATGACGTCACAGGTCAACAAATATCAGAACAAGCTGTTTTTGGAGCTTGATTAAATAAATGCTTTTTTTATAATGAGGAGGATGTTTTAAGCTATGAAACTTGCAGGATGTTTTAGTAGTTCAAAGACCTTATATGTCATAAGATTTCTCATGATTCTTTTAAAAATAGACATGTATATTGAGTGAGTGGTTCTGTAATTTGGATATGAATGATTCATTTTAGTAACCTATTGATTTTTATCTACTCAGTCTGGAGCCCTGATCAGTGTGTAAGGATATTGGTCTGATGGTGTGTACTCTTTCTTTGTGCATCATTAGCTCAGTTTGCATGTTTGGCCTGGTCACCATGTGAAAAGAAGTTGCTGTATGTGGCTGAGAAGAAGAGGGTGGAGCCGTCAGCTCAATCATCATTTGCATCAGCCAGTGAGGATGGAGGGCTAGTGTTGCTTGAGGAACAGGTGAGATGTCTGTCTATCAAATCATCTCAACTGAGCTTATCCCACATGTAGCTTTGTGCATTAACTGTTGTAACTAGATGTTAGAAGAAATGCATTTGAGGTTTTAAAAGGCTTGTGACATTTCTCAGGATAAGAACGTGTATATTGAAGACTGGGGTGAGGGGCTGGTGGGTAAAAGCTGTCCAGTCTTGTGTGTAGCTGATCTCAATAAAGCTGGAGTCATTGTGTATGCTGGCATCCCTCCTAATATATCACCAGGACAGGTGAGACGGATATATCTCACTATTCTTATTTACCCAATTGATAATTGTTATGTTATGCCAAATTGGCTTTAAATGGTAGATGTTATATCAGTAATCTCCAAATTCAAGTGCTTTAAATAATAATTGAGTTATTAAATACTCCTCCTTCTCTCTCAAGGCCCTGTGGGGGCCTAATGGAAGGGGTGTGGTGTTTGTGGGCCAATGGAATGAGCCATTCAGACTGGGCCTGAAGTTCTGCTCCAATCGTAGGTGAGAGGCGGAGTTAGAGCTTCAATCTCTTTAACAGCTAGTACTTTTGATTCGGTTATATTTCCATCCTCAAGTGCTACTATTTAATAAGATGATTATCTCAGTTGGCTGATTTACTCTTTGCCAAGATTTTAAAATACTATAATGTTTTAAAATATAATATTTTGCTGATATTCTTTTTTCACAGATCAGCTCTCTTCTACTTGAATATGAAAGGGAACTGTGGTGAGTTTTTTTATATTATATTTTTATATAGGAGGTATTGTATGTATGCCCTTTTATAACCTCATTTTGTTCAATTTGACCTTTGACCTGGTCAGAGTGCATGTCATCTGACAGCATGTCTGTGTCGAGCCCTCGGATGAGTCCAGACTCGTGTTGGATCGTCTACTTACAGGGCCAGGTCTTTGGACCACATCATCAGTGCCTGAGCATGATGTTGGTAAGAATGCAAATAAATCATTAACATATTATGTAATAATATTTATCTTAGGAATGTTTAGATGAAATGCCAAATTGGAGTATTTTGTTTAATATTTATTATATTATATACTCAACTGGTCAAAAGTTAGGGGCCAGTAAGAATTTTTTATTTGAAGAAATTAAGACCTTTACACAGCAAGAATGCATTAAATTGATTAAAAGGGTCAGTAAATGCTGCTCTATAAACTTTCTTCTCATCAGAGAATCCTGAAAAAAAGTGCATAATTTCCAAAAAAACAGCAGGATGTTTTCAACATTGATACTTGAGCACCAAATCAGGACATCGTAGTGTGTGTGTGTGTGTGTGTCTACATTTAATATTATATTATACATATTATATTTATTAAACCATTTTCTCTGTCTTTGTTTGTCCCTTTTAGTATGATATGAAGAACAGAAGCACTTCAGTTTTGGTAGATGTGGTCAGGAGAGCAGAAAAGGGTACTTGGATAAAAACACATACACACATTGAAGAGTGAGGTCAAGTCAGTTTAATTTGTGTAGCACTTTTCACAATGTTTTCTTTCCTCACAGGTCAGTTTGCTGGTATATACGAGTCGTTGCCGTCTCAATGCTGGTCTGCAGACAGTGAGAGAATCTTCTTCAGCAGTGCCTGTGAAAACAATAAGGTTAACAAATACTTAAATGTACATGTAGCTGAGGACAAAAAATACAGGTGCTTTAGCAAAAAAAAAAAAGTGGGCATAAAATAGCTTGCATAGAAAACCGTGTGTGTCCCATGTCTGCACTATGTGGATTCTGAATTTCTAATTCCTAGTGTTAAGATTTTGTGATTTTTTTGCACCATCTGGTCTTTTAGGCAGTTTTCTCAGTCAACAGAACCACAGGAAGAGTCACACAAGTGTGCGGATTGGATGTGCTACGACTAGGTAGTGTGAATATGGAGTGATGTCATGATTGCTTTGACTTCAGGCTGTTTATTCTCTTTACTATTAATGTCATTGCATTTGTGACTTTAATTCTGTATTTTTGTGTTTGGTAGATGATTTCGGGAGTGTGCAGCTGTTGACAATACAAAAAGACCTGATGGTGATGAGCTGCTCGTCTCCAAATCAGCCACCCTGCCTGGTACACACACACACACGTGCGCACACTTTACTAAAACAGTCATCTTTCACTGAAGATGCTGCATGACACAGCTTTGTGTGTTTTCTGTAGAGAGTTGGCTTCCTCTCAACAGTTGATCTGTCTAAGGATTTGCAACTTTGTAATCTGGGTGGAGCAGATGTGTATGAGGAATTTTATTGGCAGCCCATGTTGATCACACCCCCTTCTCCAGAGGAGAACCATCAGTTCTGTGAGTAACATGGATCTATCATCAGATATACAGCCGCTACTATAGCAATACTTTTTTGTGATCTTTCTCATTCCTCCTCTCTGCCTCTATATAGCCGGACTGAATTTCGGAGCAATTTTGTTGAAGCCTTACAGTCTTAAAGAGAAAAGGAAAACTCCTCTAGTGGTGAATATACACGATAAGACTGAAACTTTTTTCATGTAATTTTAATTCAAATGACCGTTTCTTCAAATGTCTTAGAGATGTTGCCACAGTTCTTCTGGATTTAGTCTACGTTTTTTTTCTGTTTCTTAATGTAATAGATGATGGTGAGATCAGATCATACCGGCTGTTATAACTACTTGTGCATACAAAAATCTCACTGGATTATTACAATTGATGGGAAAATAAATATTGGATATTTCAACTGATATTTCCTACTGACACACTACAGTAACATATATAAATAACTGGTTTAAAACCATTTTTGAGTGAATACTAATGTGCCTAAGACTTTTACACAGTACTTTACTCGCAATAATCACGGTTGTCTGAAATAATCACATTAAACCAAATAACCGCAATCAAATTGTTATTTAATAGTCGCAACAGGCCTAGTTAATGCTTGAATAAAAGTTATCAGTTTCAAAAATACCTTGTGCACATGTGCAGTGCTGTGATGCATATGTTTACGAGAGCCCTTTTTTAGTAAAGTTTGTAATACTTTGTTTGAAATACATAAATGTAAATCAAACTGCAAAGTTTAGGGTTCATATAAACTTTCAGAATCTGAAATTGGATTGGACTAATTCGGATTGATGAAAATGACTGCCTGTAAACACACCTAGTAAAGTATTTCTCTGTGCAGGTGGTCCTCATTCTCATTTCGCTGCTGACTGGAATGCCACAGCTGCTGCTTTAACCAAACTGGGGTTTGCTGTTCTTATGGGTGAGTGTTCATATGTCATTCTTGTTCCTGTCACAACATCAAAAATCGAAAATGAGCACCGAAGTATTTTAACATTTTGTGTTTGTTAAAGTGAACTACAGGGGCTCCACTGGTTTTGGTCAAGATGGCATAGAGTCTCTGCTTGGAAATGTTGGCAGTCAGGACGTCAAAGATGTTCAGGTGTGTATATGCACAAATAACGTGCCTGTAAAAAATAAAAATAAAAAAAGTATTGCATTAGCTTGTTTTTTATTCTTTGTGTCCAGAGGGCAGTGTTGTGCGCTTTGCATAATGAGACTACTCTCGATCCTGATAGAGTGGCAGTGATGGGTGGCTCTCATGGTGGATTCCTGGCCTGCCACCTGGTCGGTCAGTATCCAGATTTCTACAAAGCATGTGCAGCACGAAACCCCGTCATCAATGCTGCCACGCTGCTCGGGACCAGTGATATCATAGACTGGTAATGCACTCATGTTTACATTCATTATTACTAGGGCTGTGAAAATGGCTGAAAAAGTAAATTCAAATTTTATTCTCAAATTTAAAAGGCATAATTTCACTTTTGGCTTGTCTCTTGAGGCCACTAGGGGGTGTATTGAGCTAAATATTAACTCTCCGAATTATATTGTTTATTCAAAGCAATAACATGACTGTAAAAAAAGTGCTTAACGTTTATAAATCAAATGTCATTTTGTAAATTGCTTTAACAATTATGATTAAAACAGCATCATGTATATGTAACCCTCCCAGTTCTACTCGACCCGCTCCGTGAATTTGTTCAAATTCAACAAATATTTGAAATTTTTATAATATAACATTTGAATATTTGCTATTAAAGATGAAGTGGCTTGATGAGCATTGTTTTCTTTCCTGTGCTGATCTATTTAAACAGGAAGTTTGGACAGGACAAATATATTGGCTTGTTGTCACAAATGATCCAAGATATTGGATATTGGGACAGGGTCATGCTCATTCTAAAGAGCATTTGAATGGGAAAAAAATCGTTTTGTTGCAAGGAATCAATTTTGTCTGTTTTTCAAAGAGAAATAAAGACATTTTAAATGTTGCTGTTTTTTTTTTTTTTTACTAAAGATTAAGAGGACGTTTTTTTTTAATGATGTACATGGATAAATAATTTATAATAAACTCCAACATTCCATTCAAATAAAAAAGTCGATTTGGATTTTTAAAAGCATAGAACCAGTTTCTCGTAAAATCCAGGATAAAACACAGTTAAGCCTAATTTATTCCAGCGCTAGAAGGAGCCTCTGTGTATAATGCAATAATGTAGTATTGCCTTAGTATTCTGAAGTTATAATGTTAAATCTGTTGGATAATGATCAATATACTAGTTTTTACAGTGGCCGAAGGTAACTAATAGTGTTGTGTGCTTGTACTGCCCCTACAGGAGATATTCCTCTGTTGGGCTTCAGTATGCTTTTGACCAGTTGCCTACATCACAGTCCCTCACGTCCATGCTGGAGAAGTCACCTATAATACACGCTGCACAGGTATACACTGACACACACCTGCATTTCTAAACTATCTAAATAGGGATTTTGCACAAACTGCTATTGGTTTTATGTAGAGCTAGTTATAAATAAGGAACCCTAAAACTTTCTGCATGTTTACAGTTTTTTGTTAATACCATTTTTTTTTACAAATGAGAATAACCCTAAAATGAGGTTTTTGGATTATTTCATAGGTTTAGCACATTTCTGAGCACAAATTTGTCCTCAAACTATGCACACTCACACACAGACATGAAAAATTATTAATTCACGATAGAGAATTTCTTGTGTAGCATAATAAGCGTAACATGTAAATATTAAAACTTAATGTGGTCTGTGTATGTGTGTTTAGATCCGAGCTCCTGTTTTGTTAATGCTGGGTGGGAGAGACAGGAGAGTATCGCCTCACCAGGGTCTGGAGCTCTACAGAGCACTCAAGAGCAGGAATACACCTGTCAGGTACACACACACACACACACACACACACACCATCATTTAATATACAAACATACTGAATACTCATATTATTTGTCACTAATAGTGATAGACCAGGCTGATTTAAACAGCTAGTATTTGGCCATTTTGAGATGATTGGTTTTGGCCATTAACATAGTTTATTGTATTATCAAATGTAATTTATTCCTGTTATGGCAAAGCTCAATTTTCAGCATCATTACTCCAGTCTTCAGTCACATGATCCTTCAGAAACATTCTATGCTGATTTATTGCTCAAGAAAGATTTTTTCTTATTATCAATGTAGATATTTTTTTCATGATTTTTTGATGAATAGAAACATTTATCTTTTGTAACATTTATAAATGTCTTTGCTGTCACTCTAAATCAATCTAAATGCAATAAAAGTATTAAGTAAAAGATACAAATAAAAACTCACTGACCCTTCAGCCTGCTCTTTCTTTATCACACACTCTCTCTCTTCTCTTTGTCTGTTTCTCAGGTTGTTGTGGTACAGTGATGAGGGTCACTCGCTGTCTAAAGTCAACACGCAGTCTGACTGCTTCCTCAACATCGCTCTGTGGTTTAAAGAACATTTAAACTGACTTTTCTCAGAAGTGCATATGAAAATATCCATCAGAAGCTTTTTTTATTTCTGTCTGCACATTATTGTGAAATTCTTGCCAAAACTGTAAACATCTAAGAATGCTGCACTAAAGCTAAATGTGCATGCTATGGAGGTCACTGTCCATTAGGGGGCAGACCTGTCTGTTTAATCAGCACTGCTAAAATAAGGGGTCAAATGCCAAAGCATGGAGTCTATAAGTTAAGAAATCTGAGCTCATGTACTGAGATACTCAACTATTCTTTTTAGAATCAATTTCTAAACATCCACACTCTTTTGTGAGATATTTGCTCTTCATTCTGTTTTTATTGGAGAGTAACATTGCAATATTTTTTAGATCAAATCGGTTTGACTTTAAATACATAGACATAGCGATTGTTTGTAGATTTAAATTAGTTTGAATATTAAAAATAGTACATTTCAGACAGGAAGTACTAGAGAATAATGAAAATCTATTTTCTATTTTCAGAAATGTATCTGCAGAGATTCATACATTCCATGTTTATAAACATGATACAAGAGAGAAATGTGTGTCATTTATTTTTATAATGTACATGCACTTCATCCAGGTGAACATGCTAGCTTTGGTGGCTGCCGGAACAGCTCACATATCTAAGACTCTTGTGTCTATTTCATTTACAGCCGCTTAAGAAAGATCCTTCCTTCAAAGATGTCTTTGTTTCATAGTTTTAGCAACATTCTTGTCCTTTGAACACTTAATCCTTAAATCCCCTTTGACAGATTCATTCAGCTCTTGTGTTTCTGTCGTGAACTCTGTTTTTAATGCTTTTTAAATGATTATTATTGGGTATTTTGGTTTGCCGTTTGTGGTATGTAGAGCACCAGCCAGGTTTATGTTACACTTACAGTGTTTTAAAAGGCCGATTGTAGCATGAGGATTTTCAATATGCTGGTAGTCTCAGGGGGCAGATTGCTTATAACCTGTTAAGATTGCTTTGCTAATGAGCCACAGAGAGACAGAAGTAGAACACAACAGGCCATCTGAGACCACTGCCATACTGTGTGTGTGTGTAAGAGAGAAAGAGAAAGAAAGGTCTGTATTATTATTCACCCTTTGATGTTTGGTGTAGGTGTCTGGGTCTTGGCAGGTCAAATATCATTAGGTCTTTTCTCTCTGTCTCAGTCTGCCTAGCTGCTGGAAGACTTATAAAGGAAGATTAAAGAGCAAGGCGGAATTTGAGAATCAACACAAACACCAAAAAAGCAGAAAATCATTGCCAGGGGGTGAAAAGCAGATGAGAAGCAGATTAGAGGAAGGAGAAAAATCTGAGTAGTTTTAAGGTCACACTGAGTAGAGGGAGACGGGCTAAAAATGAGCCACTGCTTTGTTGGTACTTTCATGAGCTCTGTAATAACTCAACGAAAACACTAAATGTAGCTTTATCTGATGGCTCAAGCTTTTTTCCCTGAGAATCCTGGGAGTTGGGTCAGATCCAGTAGGCCTGGGGTACGTTGAATCAACAACCATAAATATGATGTAGACAGAATCAGTGATTGTGCACTGAATTGATCTAAGTTGTCAAAATACTATAGCATAAATGAAATCATTAAATTCGACTTTGTTATACTTTGGTTCATGTTGTCTCAGTTGCTTTTGGTCATTACAAGATTCCCGTTTTTCAAACTGATAAATGGGTATGGTAATATTGGCTGTTCTATTTTATTTTCGTCTGTTAAAAAGAAAAAGGATATAAATCAAACTGGCACAACTTACCCCACTTATTGGCTCATCGCCTGTAGTTGTTCAAAACTAGTGGTCACTGTCCATCCCCAAAAAAGGGTGCCCATCCATTACAGATCAAATAAAATTGTCTTTTTATAGTTTTTACATATTTCGTTTTTGGATTATTGGCTGTCATCTGTATATTTTTGTAATGTACTGTCTGTCTCTGTTAATTATATGTAGACAAGTTTCTAGGTCATTTCTGGTGTCCAGAGATGTTTTTCAGATATCTTAAATTTTAATCAAGTCATTTAAAAACAGTTGTTTTAATACTATATTTATACTATTATTATAATTTTGAATTCTCTCTTTTTTTTAAGTTTTAATTTTATCATATTTATTTATTAGTTTTTGTTATTTTTGAAGTATTTCTGTATAGCTTTAATTCTTTATTTCAGTTAGTTGCTTATGCAACATTTCTAACTTTTTAGTTTTCATATTTTATTTTATTATTAATCTTTTATTTTATTTTAAAACTGTAGTTTTAGTTTAACTGTTTAACAGTTTTTAAAACAAAGTTTCAATTGAATATTGCAAAGAAAAAAACTATTTGGCTTATCAATATATAAAAAAAAAGACCCATTATACTGCAGTGTAACTAAATTCCCTGCAGGGTCCCATCAAGTCTTTTTGTGCTCTGATCACAGACTAATAATGTGGAAAATTGAACAAAAGGGTAAAAATACTATAAAAGAGTCCAATCCAGAGAAAGTAATGAGTGTGAGACAGAACTGACCAGTCATACCCATTAAGGAAAGCATATGCTTTCCTTAATGGTGTGTGTGTGTGGTTATCAGTGTGTTTAGACAGAAAGCTCGGGATGGGATTAGAGTGAGTAGAGGAGATTAAACAAGAGCATTTCCACCTGCTTGTGATTTAGTGTTGGATGGAAATGTGATACTGCTTAGTGTGAGGGATGTGATGTGTTGTGTGAGTTTGTGCAAGCCTGAAAACATTACTACACTCTCATAGGACGTGAAGAGTGTTTGTTTTTACGTGTTCAGGGTTCCGGAGGCTAATAGATTTTTGGGGTAATTAGCATGCTGTTGAAAGCTATTAATTTATCTCACCTTTCCTCCCCCATGCTTCCATTCGTGGGCCGGTCCGCAGTGCTCTGCTCAGTTGTCACTGTAATGGATGAGTCCATTAGCTGTCCCTGGCAGGGGAGGTGATCTGTCAGAGAGTAAACTGGGTAAAAAGGGCAAAACTGTCACCAAACAACTTAAGCTTATAGCATCACCACTTTACTTGATGAAATGTGTTTAACACGCTCTCTTGTGCTTTTGCTTTTCTCCCTTCAGATAAACACGCATGCCCACACCTTCATATTACAGAGGCTCTCCTCAGCCTTCCTCTGTCATCTTCTCATTCCATCGCTCGCTCCCTCCCTTCCGCCGGTTTGCCATGTAACTCTGGCGTTTCTTGGGAGTGATGGAGCTGGAGAATATTTGTTCACTTATAAAGAACTGACATTTCCTGTCAGCGTTTGAGTGTTATGACTGGGCATTAGGGTGAGACGGGGTGCTGAAACTGTGTGAGTTCTGCAAGCAAGAACAAATCCAGCAATTCACCAAATTGAAATTCACAAGTGAGCAAAAAAAAAAATCTTAAATAGAATATTATGGAATCTTACACAAAAGTTTACACAATTGTTTGCACATGTGCAAATGTTAAGTTAAATGATTTTGTGAATGCTCACTAAACTGGACTATGTTCAGAATGGAATAGCATACTACACAATATGCACTGAATCCTGCCTATATAAAAAGTACCGGTATATAGTACGGATTAGACAAAAATAAAAGTATTCAGACATTATGCAATTAACTACAGTTGTGTGTACAGTAGCATTTTTTTTCATGATCTCTTTGTTGGTCCAATTAGCTGTTTCCATCTACCTTTTTTTTTTTGTATATCTTTATTCACATTTTGGGTAAATTAACTTATTTTTTTGCATAAAAACGCCATATTTTTATGCATATAAACTATGATGGAAATGCATGTACTGGATAAATCCCTCGTTGTGGAACAAAAAAACGGCCTCGTTAGAGAATCTGATTGGATAACTGGGATAAAAACCAATGGACCAATTTCATTGCACAGCATCTCAAATGTTGGTTTGGTCATTCTTGGTTTGGTATAATGAACTCCAAAAAGCGTCTAACATAATTGCATTCCCAAAACGTTTATATAAGTGAAAATAGTTTAGGTCTATTCTAGGAAACATGGAGGAAATTCATATTTAATCATTTGGTTATTAAGACTTAATCACGTTCACTCACACACACACTTGTACGTATACAAAACATATACGATATACAAAATATAATGTTCTGCGTGTGTACAGTGTAATTATGATTACATTAACAGTTCTTCTGTTTTGTTAGTTTTAATTGATCACTTTTTAGATCACTTTTTTTTCTGCCCTTGTCTTCAAACTCTCACCATGAGCCCCTGCCGTTTAAGTGCTTATTGTAGTGGGATGTTTTTCCCTCCCGTATCATTTTGAGCCCAGAGGATGCACTTATCCAATACTAGATATTTTTGGCTCTACATGACAGAGTTTCTCTTAATATTTACACAGCCTGAAGGTAGGATATGTCTCTCTATGTGCGTTTAGTTAAGTGCATGCTCAAGGGAGATGAAGGAATTCAGCAACTCTATAGTTTAGGGTTCAAACCAAAGATTTTGGTTGCCAGCCCAGATTTTGAATCATCACCCTGGCACCAATCCTGTCATATGTGTATTATATTGTGTGGTTTTGGGGATAAATAGTTTATCTGCAGCAAAGACAGATTTGAGACAGTGTTTAGCCTTTATTTAGCAAACTCCCTGAATCTAATAAAGCATAATTTGGGGGATTTTATTTGTTCCCCCCTGATTCTTAGAGATTATTTTCAAATGTACCATGATATATGATGGTTCCAGACGGCAACACCAATAGTACTCAAGACATACCATTGTAGTGAATGATAGCATATTCATGTAGCATTGTATTTACTTAATACCTAATCAAACCATGGTGGCACTTTTTGGTACCTTCTGTTTGTGACAAAACCTCCACTTTCATGCATAAGTCAATCCATCATTTTTTGAGCCCTTACCACCCATAACATTGTATGGGTCATTCTGTACAAATGAGTTCTCTGCATATATTTAAATACATTTGAAGTTCAAAACCATTTGCTCAGATTGAAATGTTTTAGGCTGATAAACAGTCTTAATGAGTACAAACGTAATCTCCCTGATTCCGACCGCAGTAACAAACGGAGACGGACCTGCTGTAATGTTTTCCACATGTTCCTGATCACAGAACTGCAGGAGTTACACCATAATCCTAATTTAAATCCTGATAAAGCTTTCGGAAAGAACGACTGTTTTACACGGGTGAAGTAATATGTATTCCAGCTTCTTGTTATTCACTGCAGGTGAGTATGGTATACATTTACCGAAAGTTAAAAACTAGCTGAATAATTGCAGTTGTAAAACATCTAAACCAAGGTTATATTATATGGATTCGCTTGTTTAGATCAAATTTATATTATCATTATTTAAAATATGATGAATTATGTATCACAGTCTTTCATGCATGAACAAAGTGTACATGCTACATATTCCAAACATGTTTCCCAGTAAAATTACCCAGAATTCACTGCTGCTCTCCCTCTGCTGGACAGCTTTGCGATAAAGTAAGTTGGGAGTTTTGGGCTGAGTTTTGTGATTGGTTGTTCTTACAGTTTTCAGTAGCAGCTATGTTGTTTTTGCAGGAGGAGTACAAATATCAGTGATGGATGTTTTTGACGATTCAGAAGAGAGCTCAGAAAGTACTGTGTTAGAGGTTTCTCAGAGGGTTTCAAAGTTGTTTTTTCTCTAAATGCTATCGGTCAGTGTCAGACTGCACATGTGCTGTATGTTTCTAGCCTGATTCTACACACCTCACCAAGTGAACACACTTCATCAACGGTTAAGAGGTCCTTCACTGAATTCAGTACCCAGCCTTTCTCTCGCATCCACTTCATCCTTTTTCATCCACCAGTTTTTCTATACTGAACAACAGATCACTTTTCCCTCTCAACTCCTCCATCACTCTTATCGGATCAGCTCTTCTCACCCTATAGTGCTGCTTTCCTCTGATCAGCGAGGGTCCCATCACTCGCTCACTCTTTCTCTGATGAGGTGTTGTGTCATTAGACTTCTGTTTCCCAGGAGACTGGAATCTTGGAGTGGGTTCTGGAATGTTACTATCTGAATAGAATCTTTATAATCCCGGGTCTTCCTCTCCAGAATTCCAGAATTAAACAGACGTATGTATATTTAAGAATCCTACATAAACACCCTCTTTGAAAAAAAGAGGGGCTTTCAATTAGATAATCATGCTAACTATAAGTAACTTTGTAACTATGCAGAGGTGGACCGTAACAAAGTACATTTATTTGAGTACTGTACGCAAGTACTCTTTTTGAGTATTGTACTTTACTTGAGTATTATTTTTTTCTGGAAACTTTTTGAACTTCACTACATTTGAAAGAGAAATTGTACTTTTTACTCCACTAAACTTCTGTCTAGGTCCTTGAGTAAATTAGTAATGTCAGTCAGGGAACGATTTTGGTTGCAGACGTCGGGTTGACGTCAGAAAATGAGGTTGGACAGACGTTGGATTTTAGTTGGAAATGAAAGTTGGGTTGACCCGACTGATGTTGGTTTCTGACGTCAACCCGATTTTCATTTTCAACCACAATACAACATCTGTCCAACGTTGGAGATTAACGTCAATCATTTTCAGTGTTGGGTTTGGTCTTCTAAATGTGAAGTTTGTCATTGTTTTGGAGCACACTAGCTTATAGATAACAGTAAGGCTAACATATTCATACTAAAAGCCCAAAAACTTTTCATAGAGACTTTAACATAGGGCACTATTTGAGGGAACAGCCATTTGGGTGTCCGAAACAATTATTGGACATTATTGAGTGCACTTGTTCAATCTGACATTCAATCCCATACCGGAACTGTGTTCTAGATACAAATTTGATATTGATGTGAGGGTATAAGGGTGATTTCTGACACAACCAACATCTGATTAACATTAATATTATTACTAGTTTTCTCGACTAGATGTCATCCTTTTTTTTTTTTTTTTTACCTTGTAGGATGTTACAACGGGGTCCCTGTCTACAGAGGTGGACAGTAACAAAGTACATTTACTTGAGTACTGTACTTAAGTACACTTTTTGAGTATCTGTACTTACCTAACCAGACAGTTGATGGACCCCATTGACTTCCATAGGAAAAAAATGAGGGTCCATCAACTGTTTGTTACCGACATTCTTCAAAATATCTTCTTTTGTGTTTAGCAGAAGAAAGAAATTCATGTTTGAAACAACTTGAGGATGAGTAAATGATGACAAAATTTTTTCATTTTTAAGTGAACTCTTCCCTTAATATTTGCTAACACTTTATTTTGATGTTTCTCATCAGACATTCTACTGAAGTAACTTACATGTACATGTCAACTTATTCTACTAAGATAAACTATCTTACCATAAACTAACCCTAACCTAATGAGAGTTAGTTAACACGTAGTTGCAAAGTTAGTAGAATGTCTTATGTGGGGGTGTTTACATTGCAGTCTGTTTAATTCTAAGGCTCGGAGAGAGGTTGGAATATGGTTATAAAGTAAATTACGACTTCTTTAGATGCAAGTAACATGACTAACATTATAAATGCACTCCAAAAAAAAATTATGAAAAGTTTATGACCCCTTTAAGGCATCACATTATGGAGTCAGCTATGATAAAACTATAAGAAAATACAAAGATCTGGATTTGGCTTTGTGCCTGTTTAGTAAGGTCTCATCTCTCTCGATCATGTCTCGCTGCTGTCCCACAAAAACACTTTTCTCTCCGCAGTTCAGATACCCAAACAACATCAAAATGACAATGTCAGAGAGAAAGAGAAAGCGAGGGAGGATTAGAACATAAAGTAGGTTGATCATAAAAAGATGCATCCCTTCCTTCACTCTTTCAGAACAGCGTTCCCAATATCACCCGTCAATTCACTTACCGCCCCGTCAAGCGACCCCTCGCTTAAATAAATCAGTAGGCAGAATGAACAACCACAGCAAAGACAAAACAATGTGTTCTCAATTAGCCGCCTCGTGAGGAGCAAGACAGAGGGAAGGAAAACGGTGATGGGTGAGAAAAGGGACGTCCTGAAAAGAGAGAGGCGGAACGAGGGGATGGAGACATGATGCTTTGCCCCAGATGGTTTATGGTTAATGGTTTAATTATCTGCTTTTGAAGCTTAACAAAGACCGTCTGGAACTAAATGCTCATCTCAGCTAGAGAAAGCGAGACGGGACATTTGACAAGCTGATCTCTCTCTCTCTGTATCTCGCTGTGCAATTGTCTGCTTGGTTGATCAGTTAAAAACAGGAAGTGGGCCGGTGGCTATATTGTCTGTCACTCTCACCCGCTGTCTTGCCTCTTTCTCTTTCTCATACTCACTTTTCTTCTTTCAGCATAATCCACCATTCATCGCTCCATTCAACCCGAAATCCCACACTGCACGGTCATGGACACATAGACACACACTGCGTTCTCATTAAAACATGTGCTAGCACAAACACAAGCTGCATGTGAATACATTCACACAAACACATCATAGCAGACCCCAAAAGCCATTGAGATTATGGCCGGCCCCAAGCGCACACACTGCACACCTCCATGGGATTCAGCTTTGAAAGAGATGCCTCTGCGCTCACATCATTCGGTTTGTTTGGTGTGGGGCTCAAAGGGAGTGAAACTCTTTTGTGCGTGTGTGTTCTCTGTCTTTTGAATAAAAGCTGAGGGCAAACATTACTATGGCATCTTTTGTGGTCTTTAACCTATAGCAGAGATTCACTAGGGGCTGTGGCATTCGAGAAAATGCTTCGGAATTCATACTGATATTTTAGAACTGAAAACATTCTCATTTTAATGCTTTAAGACTTTAAGAAATGCTCATTTTTACTGGTTTGCCAACTAGCATTAAGGAGAGATGAAGACTCAATGCTGCTATCAAATCTACTGAAGCGTGTGAAGCGATGAGTCGCACACAGAAGGATTTTTTCTGTTAAAATTGCTTCAGTATAGACTTTTTTTCCTCCACTAAGTCTATTTGAAGCACTTGGAAAAATGAAGTGTGAGACTCCTGGTTTTATGAAGCATTACATTGAGTCATGATGTTTTGCCATTGTATTGCATTCACCTATAACTACATATTCATTAAATCTCTTTTTGTATTCCATAGAAAAGAGAAATTCAGCATTGGAAAGACTTGAGGTTGAGTACATGACAGAAAGTTTTTTTGGGTGAACTATCTCTTTAAACCTGAGTGAGTTTTAAGGAATCTTAAAGATTTACACAGACTCTGCATCAGTCATTCTGTGCTGATAAAGTGTTAGTTTGAGCATGTATTAGTTGTGAAATCAGTTTCAGATATCACAGCATTTCTCAATCATTCCTACACACACACACACACACACACACACACACACACACACACACACACACACACACACACACACACACACACACACACACACACACACACACACACACACACACACACACACACATTCCAGTACATACCCATGTCATCCTCATAATTCATGCATCTCTGGTTTGTCTTCCTGTCAGCACAGAAAATGTGGGTGTGTGGTTCGGGTTAATTATGTGTGTGTGTGTAAAGAGACACTTGTTTCATGCTCTACTGTCACACAGAGAATGTGAGGGCTAGAAAGTCTTTAAAATCAGGCAGCAGTTCATGCATTGACTCGGAATGGGGGTCACGACCCACGACCTTGGAGTTATCCAAGTTGTCGTCTCCTCCCCAGACACAAAATGCAGAGCACAAACCAGCCATATATACAGGGAACAACTCAGCTTTAAACAGACAGTGGCTCTCATACAGCAAAACCAGTTTGATATAGACATTGCAAGTAAATTGCTATGAAAGTGTATATGGCTGATATAAATGTACAAATTTTTCTGTCACCTCTGACCCTGAAAACCAAGATCTTGCTCTCTTCCAAGATGTTGTCACAGAATCTCCTGTTTTTTTTAATGTATGCAATTCAAGCTCTCACATAAACTTTTCAAATACACAGCCTTGAGGTGAAACAACTGACGGTAATGCTGGACTGGTGATGGAAAATAAAAGATAACATATTTGGAAATGTGTTTATGTGGGAGAGGAATTCATGGGTGAATGTGCACGGTTCTCCATTTTATGCTTGTTTTAAAGCATTACTCTAGATTAGCTTCGAATGCTGTTAATTAGCGGGGTTACCGTAGCACCCGTTTTGCAGAAATATGAGTTATGTGCTTGTTTTTGTTAGGGTTTTCTCGATAAGCAGTGCATGACCACATCACAGACTTGCCGCTTGGCAGCACTCCACAACTCTGCTGCTTTACAACCCATGCGTGCCCTCGGATCTACACGGCAAATTCTAGTGGTAGTCAAAGTCTCAGAGAGAAATAGAGCTCTACTTATATTATTAACACACGAAAATGTGAATTATGTTACTCACCACTTTGTCACTCTCTAAACGTGTTTGACTTTCTTCCAGACTGAGCTGGTTGCGGTTTGAATCAATTCAGACCCGTTTTATTAGCTGATTCATCAAAAAGGTCCCATTCAAAAGAATGATTCACTTACCAATTGGATATTGCTGCTTCTATTTTCTGTGCCCAATAGAAGAAAGTAACTCATACTGGTTTGGAAGAACATGAGGGTGAGAAAATGATGACAGAAGATTAATTTTTAGGTGAACTATTCCTTTAAGAGCACTTTCTGTGACAGTTTACTGTCATGATAAACTACGACACAGAGATGAAATACGGCCAGATGGAAGGTGTTAGGAAGATGGATAAAGCTGGACTGTATTACTGGTTTCTAGTTGATGGCATTCCTTCTTGGTTAATATTGCTTTCTCTTACTTCTCTCGTTCAGACTCTTGAAACCACATCCCATGGCTCGCTGCATCACTCAGCACACCTTCCGTCTTTCCTTTCATCTCTCCATCTCTCATCTCCTTATTTCCCTCACCATTATTTTTGGATCTATTCTGTTTTTTCTTGACTTGTCCTTGCTCTCCCTCTCTCTGTTTCTGTTCAGCCGAGCTGTAGGGAGACGCCCAGTTCCTTCATGGAGGTCCGGCTGCCCGTGGCTCTCCTCAGGGTTACTGGGCTCATGAGTTTCTAATGTTGGAGGTCTTTTTTTCTCAACGATGATTGCTTTGGGGCCACTGAGTGTTTCAGGGTCCACTGAGCTTTCTAGGGGCCCCCATTGCATGAAGACACACACACACACACACACACACACACACACACACACACACACACACACACACACACACACACACACACACACACACACACACACACACACACACACACACACACACACACAAACAGTCTTCCTGACTGCTAAACACCTGTTTGTAATAGCTTGTGTTTTAATATTTAAATCCAGTAAGAAGGGTTTTGTCTTATTGTGGATTTAATAGTTTGGATTTGGCCTGTTGTCTGTTTTATCCATTTTTCTTTTTCTGTGTTGTCATTTTGTCTCTCTCTCTCTTTCTCTCTCTGTGTGCCACACAAAAGTTGAGACCAGCTTTGTGCATTAGAGAGATTGTGTAAAGTCAATATCCGTGCATTCAGAGTTGCTTAGGAGAATGAGATTTGGTCTCTATTTGAAAATAGTCGGCTACAGAAAACATGTGAAAGTGTTTTGAATGCTGATAAAAGTTTCCATTTATTGGTTCTGTTTATAATGAACACATTCTTTCCCTCAGTCTTATCAAGTAAGTTATTTTCCTTGAAATACAAACAGAGTGCCTGATCTGTTTGGTACTGGGTTGTTCTTTCTCTTTTGATGTTTTTCCCCCATTGTGTTTCATTGTGTTTAACTGAAGGTCAAACTTTTCCACGAAAAAGGCGAAATACCCTAAAACAAACCTCTTCTTTCTATCACTAATATGCAATTCAGTGTAACCAGGCACTAAATACGAATGCTTCACTGTATTTAAAATCAATTATTGCTGTTCTTTTCAGTGCAAATATGTAAACTCCCATTCAAAAGTTTGGGGTCAGTAAGATTTTTTTGAACAATATAGTGAAATAATACAATTAAAAATAATTTAAATATTTTTAACCCTTTCATGCATGAATTATGATAACCTCAGTCAGGATTTATTTTCTCTGTGTGTTTGTTGCTCTTAGGGCATGAAAAACAAGATTTGAAATATATATATATATATATATATTTTTACACATTTTTCAAATAGATTTCCAGATGTCCACTTGAGTGGAGAGTATGCGTTTATGGTTTTAACTGATGAGATATTGTATTAAACATAATACAGTAATAACACAGCAATATTGTGTGCATTCAACATACCGATGAATAAAATGATATAAAATCATGTGAAAACTATAAAATGTACACAAAAATATAAACGCAAAATATTGCAAATACAATTGAACTTCATAGAAGTTGAACTATCTTTATCAGAACACGAGGACGTGATTCCATCAAAGATCTCTACAAACTGTCAAGGGACAACTGTGGAAACCCAACTCAGATTATGTAGAAAACGCTCACGCTCCCTCCAGTCTACCGGAGTATGTTGATACCTTTATTAGCTCATAATTGTGATAATGTTCAAGATGGACACCTTTCTACCAGCTCTCCTCTGAGAAAACCTAGCGATCAGGTGTTTTCAATCTCATCTGAAATGAGCAATGTTGGGGGCGTTACAAGTAACATGCATAATCAATTACTTTTTGATAAGGAGTCAAGTAACGCATTACAAGTAACATGCGTTATACAATTTACAATTGTATAACACATTACAATTATACATGTCTTTACTGTCACTCTTGATCAATTTAATGGATCCCAATTGCTTGATAAAAGTAATTTCTTTAAAAAATCATAATGATCTCTTGAAAACTTTTGAACGGTAATGTATAAATCAGGCTTATTGTGAATTGCTGTGTCGAGCGTACTTTAGCGTACTAGTCCCCATGGGGAGCCACCGTTCTGCACAGTTGGGTTCGAAAACCACTGCTTTAGCTCATGCATGCTTATTGTCATTGTTGATGTTTTTCAATTATTTTTTTTATTTTTTTGCAATTTCAAGCATGAACATTCTTGCTCTTATTCATAGATCTAATTTGAAATTTGGAAGGTTTTCTTGAAGTACTTATAATGCAGAGATGAGCTCAAAAATGGTATTTCTTGTGTATACGTGTGTGTGTGTGTGTGTGTGTGTTTAAGGAGGGAGGCCCCTCACTGGAAGCTGCAGGTCTGCAGAGGTCACCACACCTCAATTAAAGGTGTCATCATCGGGACAACAGGGAGAACAGGGAATACGACGACAGCTTCCCAGAGATGTAACAAGAAAGCTGTGATTGGTGGTTTGGGCTTACAGAGAGCAGGTCACAGGGTCAACCTGACTGCCTATTGAGCACACACTGTTTGAGAGGGAACCTGCTGTGGAAACAGTGAAGCGCTCGGGGAGTGAGAGCTAGTTCATTTAGAGACTGAGCAGAAAAGGAGAAAGGTTGAAAAGGAGAGGAGAAAGGGATGCTTGGGGTCACTCATGTGTTTGCCATGTGTGAAGAAATACAGACGACAGTCCTCACGTGAAAGAAGTGTTGTTTTTGTGTGTTTTAAATCAACGTGAAATTAAAACTGACCCTATTTAATTTCTTTATATTCGCTCCAGTTGTTATTATGAAACATTCATCAGTGGATCAGTATTCTTTCATCAAAATGTAATTTCTCTGAAATGACGTTTCAGCTGATGAAATTAAGCCCTCCTATTTTTCACCACCCCACCAAATACCAGTCAAATAGACCACTTTTCACGATCCAATCAATTCCCCATGGAGAAAATCAAGCCCTGCATTACTGTGTTTAAATAATTACACCACATTACAGAAGTAAAATGGGTTGCAGATAACATTTCGTGTTGACTTCAAGTGAGAGGCACAAGTTACATGTCATACATTTTTTTACTTCTTTCAATTTAGTTACATTTATCAAATTTGAGCTGCTTAGATAAACTTACTTAAACTAGATATTCATCTTTTTTTTTTTTTTTTTTTGAATAATGCCAGTGTTAACATGCAATTTTATTTATTTGCATTGATACGCTATCATCATTCAGCATAATCATAATATAATAACATAATATATTTGAAATATATATATCTTTTTTTTATTGTTATTAATTATTATTATTAATATTATTATTACACATTTTGTGTAATGTACTATTTATCTCTGAATGCTAACGTGTTTAGACTTTAACAATGAAAAATTATGTGATAAATCACAATCATATGACTAATATAATATATAGTTTTTAGCTGCTTACAGCCCTATATAATAATATATATTTAATCGGAGCGTTGTAAAACAACATTTTCATTTTAAATTGCTTATGTTTGTAATTGTCTTGCTCTGCTGGTTGATTGTTGATGAAGTCAGCATTTATGTGCTTTATTGAGTATCATAAAAATGCTTTTCAAAAGAGATGAAAGAGAGAGAAAAAAATAAAATGAGAATGGGGATTTATCCCTGAAACTCTGTATATGTGTGTGTGAGCGATGCGAAGTGGTATGATGGAATGTTCCCTAATGTGTTTATATGAAACTGTGAACATTTTTTCTGGTTAGTTTTTGTCGAGTGAGTGATGTGTGTGAATGAGATTGGAGACAGGATGGCTGCGGAATGCACCGCACTGTCATTGCAGGTGCCTCTCCCAGAATTCATTTCTGTTCTTTGTGTGATGTCATGATAACATCAGTCCTCCTGCCACCGTTAAAATGGCGTGCTGTTAACCCCACCCCCAGACCCCAATAATTATCCCGGGCTAAATTGTGATTGGAGGGGTCAGACTAATGGGGCACCCTATGTAAGGAAACCACAGAGATAAACTCATGCCAGACTGAATTACAACACTTGCATACACACACTCACTCTATAATTCACAGTTCAGACTCAGCAGGGCTCCAGCGGAGTCACACAGGACGAGTAATAATTACATGGAAATGAAACCTTTCATTTAACAATGTCATCTGTCCCTTTGCCCTCTTCCGCTCACATTTTCATTCTCTTTGTTTCTCCATCATCAAGATGAAGTGAGCTGAAATGCAATTCTTTCAAGTGCATGTGCCCACCATGTGTTCAGCATGTCCCAGTGTGAGTGTGTGTGACTGATTGACTGTGGTGAAAGCGAGCTGCCAAGCCAAACCAAACCGGCATAAATCTACACTTAACCACAATGGCTCCAGCGATTACAAAAAGCTCTGTTTCAAAACCTAGCGTGCTGCCTACTTCTCACATAAACTGCTGCCTTCTGAGGCAGCGTCAACCTTCATGAAAGCTCTTAATTGACCAATTTAAAACACTTTACCACACTTACCACACAAATAGTATTTTTTTTTAAACGTAATCAAAAAGTCGTAACTGGACATTCTGGTGAAAACGACAGACATGTCTTTCTCTGGTGGTGATGTTTGCAGGACTTCTCTAATTTAGTCCACTTAAACTCCGCCCCTCACCTTCATCTGCCTTCACCTTTGAGACCAACACTCAAATCTTAACATCCAATCAGCAACCGATGCATCAAAGACCCCGCCTCACATATTTACTTTTTTAATAATCAGTTTCACTTGGATGTGTCACAATGCAGAAAATAAAATCTGTGGCTATACTGTCATTTTATTAACGCAACATTAATGTTAGCAGGTTGCTAAGCTAAGATATTCCATGTTAGCAGGTAGCTAACAAGACATTGTAATCAGAATACAAATACGTAGCACACATATTAGGTACAATAAAGTATTTTTAATTACACAGAACTCATTTTATTCTTTTTTTTTTAACAAATGAATCATATTTATAATTCAACTCCATTTTCTTGCCTTCAGTGTTTTCTCTGTCCACTATGCAATCTAGGATTGCCTTCTTCAGGAGGGATTCATGTGATTTTGACTTGAATTTGATTGTTTACTATTTTGAATAAAAAATAGAAGCTTAATTATTTATTTATATATTTATTTTTAAAGGGGCTATGTAGAATTCAGAAACTCTTGTTATTAGCGACACCGGTGGCCGATAAGTGAACTGCAGACAGCAACATATTACTCGTGCTTGTGTTGCTGGCACTTAAAGGTAGGGTTGGTAATCCTGTTCAGAAACATTTTTTATTATACTGGGTGAAATGGTCCTTCCATTCTGATAGTAGTCAATACATTATGTGTTCAGAAAAAGGAATGAAACAAATCTGACCTCTGTAGCAGCTGTAGGACAGTAAAAACTCTGACCAATCACTGCCATTCGGTGCGAATGTAAAGAACCAATCAGATGCCTTCATGTCTCGTGCCCGAGCACCACTGCGTGCACAGCAGTGATGCGCGGGTCAATGTATAAACAACCCGCACCCGACCGACGTTTTCAACTAACCCGCCCGCAACTCGGACCGCAAAAAAAAGAAAGAAAATATTGTACCCGACCCGCGTTTTTTAAAGTAGCTATAGTAAATGCTCATCGCGTCATGGGCCATAGACGGAGGAACTAGGGGTGCGCATTTTTCAGAATGCTGTATGATATAGCCTAGTGTTTTGTAATAAAGGCTTGATTTATTCATTTATTTCGTTTCATTTTCTTAACAATTAAGATGCTGCATGTGTTTATCCAGCCTAATCGACGTGTGCGTCTCTCCCCGGACTTTCCCAACAAAAATCCCGCCCCCTCTCAGCAAATAGGCTACATAAAACTGACATTACTGAGCTATATGCGTTTAAAAGTAGCCTATTAAAATGGCACAATGGCATTGCTCAGTTCAACGCGTTGGGAAATCGGGCATTTTGTCCCGCGTCAGCTTTTATTCAAAAGTTAATAACGCGCTCAACATTCAAAAGGTAAATAAGGATTTCCCACTTTCATCTGCAGACTGCTCGTGCGTCATCCTCGTGCATTCATACAATAAAGTGTAGACCTATGTATTTCATAGAACATTGTGTCTAGTAGGCTACTATATAAATTACAAAGGTAAACGACCCGACCGACCGCGACCCGAATATCATTAAAAATATTTTTGGATGACTCGTAACCGCGGGCGCAGGCACCCGCTCATTTTGGATCAACCCGCGCATCACTGGTAGGTACATGCAGCTGACTCCAAATGTGGATGCGCGTTCATGTTTGTGGGGGGGCGTAGCTTTGGACGGAGCACTGACAGGAGGGGGCGGAGCTTAGAAGATGTGCCACTTTCAAATCTGGCTAGCTCTCCAACATTACCTACTCTAGCTTTAAGTGACTGAACGTGATTCAAGGCCACCTCATGTCACATTGCATTGCATGCTGGTGCGGCGCCACCATCTTAAGAGGATCGTCCTCTGCTATGTGGTGCTGTTTTAGAATTTGGATAAAATGTGTCAGGGGTGCACCTATGATTCCTTGAAATGTTGCTTCCAGGCAGCTCACTAAGTTTTGGAATTGAGCAAAAAATGTGCTGAATAGTTGATGTGAGTTTGTGAAGGGGGTTCGATTTCATGGGTATAAGTATGTGTTATTGCACCATAATTTGATATAGTGTTGTGGAATGTGTGTGTGGGTGTTGACAGACATTTCACGCCACGTAGAATTTTAAGGAAGCAGTGAAATTGCTTTCTTAGCACATTTTCTCACTCTCTCAGTGTGCAATTATGCATGCATTGTTTTATTATAATATAATGAAGGTCTTAAATTGCATATAATTACCCGTCCTTATCCTCCAAATACACTCATGGGTCCAGTCTGGCTCTGATTTTGTTTTGGCTCTGTTAGATGGCCAGTGGTTTGATTGTGCGCTTTATGTCTTTGAGAACATGATACTGCATAGCTCTAAATTGAGCACACACACAATATCCTTCTGCTGACCTGGTATGTGTCAAATAAGAAACAATACGTTTCCTGTTTTCCAAAACTGTTTCATATTTTGCTGAATGGATTTCTTTGACACAATCATTTCATATTGTCTTGTCTAATTTGTTTGATTATATGAAAAATCACTAGAGAGAGAGAGAGAAAGAGAGAGACATGAGCAAATATTTGAGAATAATAAGGACGTTATTATTGCAGTTGTTTTCAACTGGTTTTGGCACTTAACCCACTGGTGGTGTAGTTATGGGACAAGATCAGCTAATTCCATGGTACTGAATGGTTATCACATTTATGTAGGCCTACTGTTGTTTACACGATACTCCAATTATTTTTTATATTTCTCAGTTTTCATTTTAATTTCTTTAAATTTTAATAATAAAAAAATAAATAAAAGAATAATAATAATAATAATATATATATATATATATATATATATATATATATATATAATCAAGGAGATCCACCCCCTCCCCCTTCCATGTAAAGCGTTTTGAGTACCCAGAAAAGCGCTATATAAATGTAACGAATTATTATTATTTTAGTACTTAAACTTGTCTGGTGGCAAGGTAACATTTCAATTTTTTTGTTTATATTTTCTTCTAATATTTATATTTTATATTATTTTAGCTATATTTCAGTTACTAAAAATCTATTTAAACTGCACTGCACTGACATTACCATGGTGTTTCTGTAAAAGGGTTGAATTTATTGATGGATAGACCGTAGAGTTTGAGATTGGCATGATCATAATGATTATTAATAGAAAGTAGAGTTTGCATAGTCTGAAGGCAAGAGAAATTCCTCATTCCTTCCCCCTTTTTTAACCAAACTGAATTTGCAGACTGAGCAGAAAAGAATGTAGTATAGGCAAGATTAAATGAAATGCTCATGAGGGAGTATAATGAATAAAGGAAGGTAATAAAGGAAGTTTTGGGAGTGATAAAGCAAAGGTTTGGAGGGCACAGAGTGGGTGGAGACAATATACACAAAAGCGCCCTGTTTCCCCCCCTGCTGAGGCCCAGAGGGCAGCCCAGGGTCAGACTCTCTCCCTGGGGCATCTTCTACTCTAGCCCCAGGCTTCTGACAGGCCTGTGGGAGTTTTTGGGAGGTCCTGAGAGAGGCCAGACCCTTTACACCTCAGAGACCTTACTTCACCTGCTTTTCTCTGTCTCTTTCTCTCTCTCTCTCTCTCTCTCTCTCTATCTCTCTCTCTCTCTCTCTCTCTCTCTCTCTCTCTCTCTCTCTCTCTCTCTCTCTCTCTCTCTCTCTCTCTCTCTCTCTCTCTCTCTCTCTCTCTCTCTCTCTCGTAAAGGTAGGATCTTTAGCATAAATGACGCCTGTTGGCTTCAATTTTCATGGATTGGAGTGAGGTCGCTGTTTACAGCACTGTTAAATTCATGTTTGGCGAGTACATGGAAGTGTTTATTTATGTTGTTGATTTTTTTTCTCTCTCCACAAATGTCTTACTTTCTTGTGTGTGTGTGTGTGTGTGTGTGTGTGTGTGTGTGTGTGTGTGTGTGTGTGTGTGTGTGTGTGCGATTACAGGGGCGTGTGAATGTTTGGCCAAAGGGTTTTGATTAGAATCAGATATGTGTGAGTAAAGGTCAGCAGATGGGAAAGCAATAGGACACAAAGTGGCTAAGGGACCGGAATGGGGGATACGTTTTCTTCTAATACAATCTTCAGGTGGAGAGGTTTGATCGGATAGATTGTTGATGTTCAGTGTTAATCATAGTTCTCATTGTTGTGTTTTGTTCCGGTCTGATGTGATCTGGCTGTGTTTGGACAGAGTTGTGCAGATGGAAGTCCTCACAGCGGCCTAAGTTTAAATCACGTCATCAACTCTATAACCCAAACTACACCAACTCAATCAACTCCAATCAGCAAAATGCCCTGTGATATCATTTCCATCCCAGTAAACATTCTTGCCCTTAATACAATTTTTGTTAAGTTTTTTAAGGGTACTTACCAAAGAGACAACAGTGTCAGTGAAGTGAAACATGAAATATGAGGCATGTGATGTGTGCCGAATAATTCCAGGTCTGGTTTAATCAGAGACTTTGAGGGAAAGACTTGGATATAGATCAAAAAGGAAAATATGCATGTTATTCATCTAGCCATGAGATGAACTGTTCTTTTCCACCTTAAATAAAACTGAGGAGCAGAGGTACAGGCCCAGGGTGAGATGAGATGTTCCTCAAACACAAAAAAGACAGAATTATGAGGCTGTAAGATATTATGTGTTATAGTTCTTAAGTTTTTATGAACTATGGGGTTTCTGTGAAAGTGTGTGCAGCACGTGTGCAAAGTGTAAGAATGTGTGTTATGCGTTCTTTGAGATGTGATTGCTGAGGGGAGGATGGATGTGTGTATGTGTGTGAGATGGTTGTTTGTCGGCTTTGAGAAGGGAGTGCTGAGTGAGTGAGAGTGCTCGTTTGTCATTGAGATTTTGTTTAATTACAGCCTGTCCTTCTCTCCCTCATCCCTCCATCCTCAGTAATCTTCTCCTCCTCATTTTCCTGTGTAAATCCCTCCCTCCATGATGGAGGCTCCGTCTCTCCTTCAAGGGAGGGCAACATTCGGATGACTGAAACACTGGAGAGAGCAACAAATGAGTAGGAGTGTGTGTGTGTGTGTGTGTGTGTGTGTGTGTGTGTGTGTGTGTGTGTGTGTGTGTGTTTAAGAGAGAGAGAGGGTGTGAGATTCTTGAGCACATGCAGTGATTCCTGCAGGGTTTCATTTAGGGATTTGTGCATGTGTGCTTGTACATACTCATCCAGAACTTGACCATTAACAAAAACAGAAACACAATCGCAAAGAACACACACACACGTAGACCTTTTCTGCATCTTCCACCTCATCCCTCTCTTTCCCCTTCTGTGCGGTTATGTAAACACACACATATGCCTGCCAAACGCTCCAGCAATTTAAGGATACACAATACATTTGAACACAGATTTATATTTACATTAATCATACATACATTTTAGACATGCTTTTTTTTAAAGAGCATTTTACAATAAAGTTTAATTGTAGCAGTAGTTTTTGGATTAGGTATTATGAGCTAAAAATATTAGCAGATTTTGACCTTTTTTTATTAATCTAGGATAATGCTGATATATAAATATAGCATTCATTGTCAATTAATGTTTGGTTATAAAGCAAATGCATTAATCAAGAGTAATGAGAGTAATGTTTCTTTCTTTTAATAACTTTTTACTTTTGAATGGTGGTGTATGTGGTAGTGAGTGTATTAATGTGGAATTTATTTTATTGGGATAGAGGAATCCCAAACCTGGACAAAACTCACAAGTAAGTCTGACAGAAATTGCAGTGAATTCTGAGCTTCAGTCTGGAGGGATGTCAAATCACATCATGTGATTTCCTGTGATCTGTGCTATAGTCTGAGTTAAACTCGAGAATCCATGTCTACCATTCCTTACAGACCAGTCCTACTTCTCGTTCTTTTCTTTCTTTCTTCTCTCTGCATTTTCAGGCTGTAGACTGAATTATTCTGGTCGGTAATAAAGGATCATTGTCTGTGGGGTGACACAGGGCAAGACAAGCGTGAAGGATGCAGCAAGGTCCTGTGAGAAATTACAGTTTTTGATCCTCAGTCACTTTCATTTGTCCATTTTTCCCTCTCTGAGTTTGTGTCTCTGAAGAGCTCTGTCTGTGATGTTTATAATGTAAAGCTTATGAAACTCTGGATTGTCAATTTCCGCACTTTTGGTGTCTTTTACTCTACTTTCCAAATGACATCTCTTTCAGTCATACCGCTAAGTGTGTGTGTGTGTGTGTGTGTGTGTGTGTGTGTGTGTTTCCAGCATGGGTGTGTCCCTCTTCAGTTAAACAATACAAGTTTACGTGATCAGGAAATCTCCACCGACATCGGCAATTGGACAATACAAGCTTGACCTTTGACTTGTGTACAGTCAGTGGGCTGAAAGAGGAAGGAAATGTCAGATTAAGTACAGGTTACATGTGACCTGTATATTTAATCTGACAATTGTCCTAATACATATTTATAAAGCAAACTGTCAAAATCATTTATTGTTATAGTGTTATGACTATTCAAACTGATGTTTGAGCTAAATCGATTTTGAAAACAAAAAGAATAGGTTGCACTATTATTGTAGATAAAAAAGTGTCTAAAATATTGTGGAACAAATCATTATATTTAATTCAGATTATATAATAATAATAATTTGTTACATTTATAGAATCTAGTTATTATATAACTAGAATCAATGTCAACATTATTATTTAAAATGTTTTAAAGCTTTGTAAAGTTATACTTTGAAAATAGCTTACTAATGTTTACTATTATTTTAATATACGTTTCATTATTTTAGAACAGGATTTGAACCAGAATAACTTGCAAAAAACTGTAGCACTTGATTAGAACTACTGAGTTTTAATTGTTTTGAATTTTATTTATTAAAACTTTTGTTGGTCCTATCTTGTCCTTCTGTCATTGGTGCCCCTTTAGCAAAAGAAGATGCATGACGGTTATACAGTATGTGTGTTAACTATAGAGTTTAGATATTTATCTTTTATTCTAATATACAAATCCATTTTGCCTTTGTATAAGTGCTGTATGTATACAAAACGTCTCTCCATAAAAGCATTCTATTTTTGCCTCTTGATGAGAACTCGCTGTCAGTGCTGATTGGTTGATGCTGCGGTTTTGGAAACCATGGTCTTTGAATTTAGAGTAGTGAGGAGTACCTCACCTTCCCTCCATTCACCAACTTTCTCTCTCTCTTTCTCAATCACTCACTCCGCTGTGGGAATGAGGCTGCTATTTTGTGGTGGTGATTTGTGCTGATTATGGATGTGGAAACAGAGCGTGCTCAGTAGATTACCTCCCTTTGCAACAGCAGAAAATTAGTTCCAGAACATCAGACATACCTGTGAGTGTGTGTTGTAAGGTTTTTTGAATGTTTCCATAATTTTTCCTGTATTATCCTGTAGTTGTGTGGAATGCGTGAGGAACCACACACAAACACACAGTCCCTAGAATGAGCAGGGTGATGATTTGTGTCCGCACCAGTCATCCATCATATACTAAACTAATTCGGCCCTTACACATAAACACTTGCATACTCACAGCCTACACTGTATTCTGATGAAACATAAGACTGCAAATCGACTCATCATTCATGTGGGGAAAAATGATATTCATAAAGAGCAGTCAGAACTCCTTAAGAAGGATTTCAATGAACTTCTTGAAACACTTAAAAGACTGAAAGTACAAACATTCATCAGTGGACCACTCCCAGCAAGAGGAACAAACAGGTTTTCACGGTTGCTTGGGCTTAATACATGGCTCCAAAAAACCTGCAATATAAAAGGAGTGAACTTCATTGACAACTTCAATCTTTTCTGGAGTCAGAGGCAACTGTTCCAACAGGACGGCCTCCACCCAAACAAACTTGGTTCAAGAGTGCTAAAGGACAATATCTACTTCTCCCTCAATCATCCTTCTGCAGTGTGTGCCAATCCACTCAACCTGAATGGCACACACACACCTGGACACAGTATGAATGACCACAGGACTTCAATCCAGCACCTGAATGGACATGCGGTTGACACGTCACACAAGGACAATGATAACACCACTCAGCCACAACAACTTCTGCTCACGGACACAATCTCAGCTGAGCCCTGCCCACAGACAGACTGTGACATACTAGAACTGCTCCAAGATTCAACACCCAAGGACGACTTCCTGGAAAACAGCCAGGGAAACCAGGTCAGCATATTACAGCCTCCGATAACACCAGAACAACAACAGCCCCTCTCACCAGACACGCTATCTCTATCTCCAGCATCTCCACTTCTGTGCTTCTCAGAGAGAATGGAAAAACTGGTCTTTGCTGGAACCAAACTATCCCACTCTTTTGCAAGCCCACAGATATCAACCAAAAAACGACAGGCCCCAAAACCACCAAAGCCTGCGGGCCCCGCTCACCCTCCCCCCCCTCCTGCAAGAGTTCTTCGGGCTCTGCCACAACGACAGGGCTCACACCCTCCTCCTCCGGCTCGAGGTGAACTAAAAACAACTGATACCAGCTCTCATTGATATGTGACGGGTCCCCGCTATGATAACAGTAACTTTCTCAAATGTTTACAGAACAAGCGGGAACCCTGTGTGCCTGTATCTTTCTCTATTGCTGTTCGATTACATGATAGAAAGTCTAAGGCCTTCAAAAGCCGTACAGCAAACCCATCTAATCTGGTGCCTATTACACGCCAAACTAAGACTGCTGTGCGGACAAAAAGTAAGACTGTTAAGTTAGCACTCTTAAACATCTGCTCACTTAAAAATAAATCACTTCTAGTCAATGACTTAATAACCACATACAACCTGGATTTTATGTTTCTAAATGAAACTTGGCTAGAAGACAACTGCAGTGCAACTGTCCTAAATGAAACATCCCCTGATAACTATACTTTTATGAGTGTCTGCAGAGCGGGTAGGAGAGGTGGGGGAGTAGCTGCTCTTTTTAAAGATGTCTATCCATGTAAGCAAATATCATTTGGTAATTACCCGTCTTTTGAATATCTGGGTATTGTGTTAAAAGGTGCTCCACGCATTTTACTAATCATTGTTTACAGGCCTCCAAAATACTCTTCAGCCTTTGCTGAGGATTTTACAGAACTGTTATCAACCATTTCCTCAGAGTTTGACTGTTTTGCTATTGCCGGAGATTTCAACATCCACATAGACAATGCAGAAAACAATATGGCAAAAGAAATCAAAACTGTTTTAAAAACTTTTGATCTGACTCAGCATGTACATGGACCGACACACAATCGTGGACACACTCTAGATTTACTTATCAGTAAGGGTCTAAACATTTCATCGATTGTTATTAAGGATGTAGCACTGTCTGATCATTTCTGTATTTTCTTTGATATATTGATCTCTCCTGCCATTGAAGCTAGATCTGTGTCTGTCAAAAAGAGATGCTTAAATGAGAACACTAGTGTACTATTTATGAAGGCTATATCTTTAACACCAAGCATATCTGCTGACTCTGTTGATTTTCTCCTTGATTCTTTTAACTCAAAAGTTAAAAGTGTAATTGATGATATTGCTCCTGTGAAGGTCAGGAAGAGTGGTAGACAAAAGGCACCCTGGAGAAACTCAACAGCAGTGCAAAATATGAAAAGACAATGCAGAAAAGCAGAGCGCATGTGGCGGAAGACAAAACTTGTAGTCCATTATAACATCTACAAAGACACCATCCATGCTTTCAATATGGAACTAGGCAAAGCTAGACAGACTTTCTTCTCAAATATTATTAACAGCAACTTAAACAACACACGCACTCTTTTTGCTACTGTAGAGAGACTGACAAACCCCCCGAGCCAGATTCCCAGTGAAATGCTCTCAGACAGCAAGTGCAGTGAGTTCGCTTCTTTCTTCTCTGAGAAAATCAATAATATCAGAAAGGCGATCAGCACATCCTTGAGTTGCACTAGGGTCAGACAGATCAGACCACAACCTGAGAAAGTTACTATGTCTGATTTCAAAGAAATTGATGGCAAAATTTTGGAAGAAACCGTACAGCACCTTAAAACATCAACCTGCGCCCTTGACGCTCTTCCCACATCTTTCTTCAAAAGTGTGTTAAACAGCTTAGAAGCAGATCTCCTAGAAGTGGTAAATGCCTCACTTCTCTCTGGAAGTTTTCCAAACTCCCTGAAAACTGCAGTTGTCAAACCCCTCCTAAAAAAGAGTAATCTTGATAAGACTATATTAAGCAATTATAGACCGATCTCAAATCTTCCTTTCATTGGCAAGATCATTGAAAAAGTTGTTTTCAATCAGCTGAACAAATTCTTAAGCTCGAATGGATACTTTGACAATTTTCAATCTGGTTTCCGATCGCATCACAGCACAGAGACAGCGCTCATAAAGATAATTAACGATATTCGCTTAAATACTGATACAGGCAAATTATCAGTGCTGGTACTACTCGACCTCAGTGCTGCATTTGACACTGTTGATCACAACATACTTCTTGACAGGCTGGAAAACTGGGTGGGTCTTTCTGGGATAGTCCTAAAATGGTTCAGGTCATACTTAGAAGCGAGAGGTTATTATGTGAGTATAGGAGACCATAAGTCTGAGTGGACATCCATGACATGCGGAGTTCCTCAAGGCTCAATTCTTGCGCCACTCCTATTCAACCTGTACATGCTTCCAATGAGCCAAATAATGAGAAAGAACCAAATTGCTTACCACAGCTATGCAGACGACACACAGATCTACTTAGCCCTATCGCCTAACGATTACAGCCCCATTGACTCCCTGTTCCAATGCATTGATGAAGTAAACAGCTGGATGTGCCAAAACTTTCTTCAGTTAAACAAAGACAAAACTGAAGTCATTGCGTTTGGAAACAAAGATGAAGTTCTCAAGGTGAATGCATACTTCCACTCTAGAGGTCAAACAACTAAAAATCAAGTCAGGAATCTTGGTGTGTCTCTAGAGTCAGACCTTAGCTTCAGTAGTCATGTCAAAGCAATAACTAAATCAGCATACTATCATCTAAAAAATATTGCAAGAATTAGATGCTTTGTCTCCAGTCAAGACTTAGAGAAAATTGTGCATGCTTTCATCACCAGCAGGGTGGATTACTGTAATGGACTCCTCACTGGCCTTCCCAAAAAGACCATAAGACAGTTGCAGCTCGTACAGAACGCTGCCGCCAGGATCCTGAGCAGAACCAGAAAATATGAACATATCACACCAGTCCTCAGGTCTTTACACTGGCTTCCAGTCACATTTAGGATTGATTTTAAAGTATTATTACTGGTATATAAATCATTTAATGGCCTAGGACCTCAATACATTGCAGATATGCTCACTGAATATAAACCCAACAGATCACTGAGATCATTAGGATCACATCAACTAGAAATACCAAGGGTTCACTCAAAGCAAGGAGAGTCCGCTTTTAGCTATTATGCCAGCCGCAGCTGGAACCAGCTTCCAGAAGAGATCAGGTGTGCTCCTACAGTAGCCACTTTCAAATCCAGACTCAAAACACTTCTGTTTAACATTGCATTTACTGAATGAGCACTGTGCCGCTGTTCGTCCGACTGTTTGCACTGTATTTTATTTTATTTTTTTAGCTTTGCATTTACTGAATGAGCATTGTGCCACTGTTCGATATTAAAGTTTTAGTCTGAGAAAGAGCTAAGAATGTGAATGCTGGGCTAAGGAAAGTGAAAAGAATGTGCAAGTAAATGAAAGAGAAAAGAAAGTTGATACAGGGAAGTCGTAAGAAGATTGAAAGAGAATAGAAAGTTGATAGATGGTAAGTAAGAAGATTGAAAGAGAAAAGGAAGTTGATAAATGGTCATAAGAAGATTGAAAGAAGATTGAAAGAGAATAGAAAGTTGATACAGGGAAGTCGTAAGAAGATTGAAAGAGAAAAGGAAGTTGATAGATGGCAAGTCGTAAGAAGATTGAAAGAGAATAGAAAGTTGATAGATGGTAAGAAGATTGAAAGTCGTAAGAAGATTGAAAGAGAATAGAAAGTTGATAGATGGTAAGAAGATTGAAAGAGAAAAGAAAGTTGATGCATGTAAGTAAGAAGATCCTTTTAAAAGAAAGATCTATAATAGCTACCGGTCGATATAAAATACGTCCGACTGTTTGCACTGTATTTTATTTTTTTTATTTTATTTTCCAAACTGTGATTCAGGAAGATTTTATTAATTTTTAGGGCTGTCTGATTGGAAGAGATTTTGAAGGGGAACGGGAGAGCTTCACTCCGACGAGGCGAGTGAAGATTAGCTATACTATGGAGAGTATAGAGGTTCGCTGTTTGTTTAAAACAGCAAAAGTGAAACGTGCTCTGTGGGGGCCCAGTGGGGCAATACTGGTGTGGTACACCACCCCAGCAGAGGACGTCCCTGGATTAGGTCCAGTGGCACCGCAAACCTGCTCAATCGCTTCCATCTCAGATAGGGGTGATTATTAATTATCAGGGCTGTCTGATTGGAAGAGATTTTGAAGGGGAACGGGAGAGCTTCACTCCGACGAGGCGAGTGAAGATTATCTATACTACGGAGAGTATAGAGGTTCGCTGTTTGTTTAAAACAGCAAAAGTGAAACGTGCTCTGTGGGGGCCCAGTGGGGCAATACTGGTGTGGTACACCACCCCAGCAGAGGACGTCCCTGGATTGTAGGTCCAGTGGCACCGCGAACCTGCTCAATCACTTCCATCTCAGACACGGTTTTAATTATTCTTATTTCTTTTGATTATTTTAATTTCTTCTATGTAAAGCACTTTGAATTACCACTGCTTAGCCTTGCATTTACTGAATGAGCACTGTGCCACTGTTCGTCCGACTGTTTGCACCGTATTTTATTTTCTAAACTGTTTTAATTATTCTTATTTCCTTTATTATCTATGTAATTATTTTTATTTTTATTTCTTCTATGTAAAGCACTTTGAATTACCACTGTGTATGAAATGTGCTATATAAATAAACTTGCCTTGCCTTGCCTTGCCTATTCTATTCATCTGTGTTTTTGTCTTGTTGTCCAGTAAAAATATCTATGCCGATATTGTATTAAGAAGAAAAATAAGTAATAAGATATTAATACTTGTTTTCAGATAATTTCTTTATATTTTTCTTACCCCACTGCCATTTTTTTCTTGTTTTAGTGAGGTTTATGCAATGAGGTTAAACTTTGACATTTGAGTAAGAAAAAGATTTACAATATACAATGTACAATAAGTCTCAGCGTATCTCCTGAAACCTCCCAGGACCAAGCTTTGTACAATGGGAGATCGGGCTTTCTGCTCAGCTGCTCCTATAGTCTGGAATGCTCTCCCTGACCACCTGAGGAAAACACAGACTGTGGATGCTTTTAAACGAGGCCTTGAAACCCACCTTTTTAGGAGAGCTTTTGATTGAACTCCCCTTTTTTCCTGTTTTATCTGTTTTTAATTTAATAAATTTTTTTATTATGTAGCACTTTGGGATTTACTTAAATATAAAGTGCATTATAAATTTAATTTATCATTATTATTATAATTATTATAATTGGGGGTGGGTGGGTGTGTGTGTGTGTGTGTGTGTGTGTGTGTGTGTGTGTGTGGGGGGGGGGGGGGTGTGTGGGTGGGGTGGGGTGTGTGTGTAAGAAATATAAATTAGTGTACCACTCACATTCTATTTATGTTTGTGTTGCTGTTGTGCCTGCATGTAAAATGATTTATCTAACCCTATTTCTCTCTTTTTCTAATTTTTCATGACAGTCAGAAGGAAACAAATTAATAATAATAATAATGAAAAACATAATCATGAATACAGAGACAAAGCAGATACAAGATGAAACCCATACATTCCTGAAGAATTATGTTATTTTCACAAAACTAAGAAGATCAAGTGAAGATGAATTAAGCTCGATAAGGTAAAATCCTTTTTGACAAAGCAAATCTTCTGTCAGCAGTAAATATCATTGAAAATATTTCAAAGTCTCACTAGAAAAATAACAGAGCGATCAGACAGCCCAGAAAGGAAAACATACATCTGTTTAAGACTATATAGATTATGATAGCAGCCTTCATAATGCACACAGGCCATATAAATTAAGCTAAGGTGAGTTTCTGTGGAGTTTAACGTGAACTTATCTCCTAACTCTTCCATTAAATCAGGTTTTGCTTGGACTCTAGGGACGTTTTGAAGGCGTGGTTCGAGGTGAATGATGTTCTGATGTTTGTGTGACTTTGTATAGGGGTTTTGGAGCTGACAGATAGATTTGTCTTCACAAAGGAGTAGCTGTTTAAACAGATGAAAGACAGGGCCGAGGCCTTATGCGTACTGACTAGTGTGTGTGTGTGTATACGTGTTTGTGTGTGAACGATAAAGCTTTAATATAGCTGTAGGCCTATGTATGAAGAATGAACTTCATGAGGAGAAGTCAAAGTACACAAACTTGAAAATGAATACAGTTTGTATGCGTGTGTTGTTCAGCCCCCCCCCCCCCCCCACACACACACAAAATGTCCCCCACAAAGATGGCAATATCCAAAATCCTAATCCTTGTGGGGACGTTTTTTGATCTCCATCAGGAAAACAGGTATTAAATAAAACAGAATGATGTTTTTGGAAAATTTTAAAATGCAGAAAGTTTTCTGTGATGGGTAGGTTTAGGGATAGGGGATAGAATATACAGTTTGTAACGTATAAAAATCATGCATGAATCATGTCCCCATGAAATATAAAAACCCAACGTGTGTGTGTGTGTGTGTCAGTCAGTCTGTCTCCTTTACTCAGTATGAGTCTGGGATTTGCAGTGCATGTGGAAAAATAGCTATTGTGAAAGTTTAAAGGTCACTGGCTGCAAGGTGAACGCCAATGATGCTATGCCAACCTCCTGATGCTTATTGGTCAGCTGCCAGATGATTGCCGGGATGCTGCTGGGTCATCTCCACATAGTGTTTGTGATTGCTGGGCCAGTGCCATGTAAAAGAACATTTTGATCAATGGCCGCTGTTGGAAATACCAGATTTTGACTGGGTCCATGCCAAAAAGCCAAAGTGTGAGTGAATGTGGATGGTCCATATGTGTTGTGCATAGTGAGATAAATTGCTTTTTTTATTAAAGTTAAAGTACAGAATGTCACTTGCAATGGTGCTTTTTTAAAATAGTGCATTGGATTAATTTGTTGAGTCTTGGCGGCGGAGTAAAATGTCATGAGTTTTGCATTTGAAAAATGTACAAACCATCTGCTTCAATATATCGCACAGGTTTTGTCTTTCTCATCCCTCTTTTTCACTTACCCTTTGTCCACAGGTAACACAATTCCTCTTGAAGAGGTTATGTGGTTTTAACCTTTGACCCCATGACCCTTGTTAGTGGGTCCTCGTTAAGTTGTGAAACGATTGGCTGTTTGTGGTTCTGTGGATTTCGGCGGTGATTGTAGTTCAGCCACTGAACCATTCAGAATGTTTTGCTTGTAGGCTTTTAAAGCAGTGCAAGTGTGTGTTGTGTGTATATTTTGTATAGTGGTTTTGGCTCTGGCTAATCTACTCATCTCTTGGGAGTCTGGACCCTGGACTGTGTTGAGAGTGTGGTGCATGTGTCCATTCTTGCCTGTTAAGAGTGTGTGTGCACAAATGAAAAGTGTGTAGTTCATTTGTTCATACCGTTGAGATTTGTATGTGGTCATATAGGTTTAGAAATGTTAATACATTTTAATAATACTTAATACCTTGCTGATTTTAAGAAGCCTGTGCTTGTTGGATAGTAGCCATATACTAATGCATGTGTGAATGCATCTAATAGACGCAGTGTGTGTTCATGTGTCCGACTATAAAGTCCCTGCTGTGGCTGGTTTGAGAGGGTAATTGGTGGTAATTGGCAGTAAATGTCCAGGAAGCACAAAGACCATTTCAGCTTTAATCTATAAACAAAACTGCCAATACTTTAACTATGTGGGTCCAACGTATAAATGACCTCTTTGTGTTGGTGGATGACTGACTGTGTATGACTAGTTATGTGTGTGTATATGTGTGCGTTTGCCTATGGGACCTATTGCCTTAAAGTCACACTAAGGGATTAGGACCAGGCGCCATATGGAAATAGGAAATTAGCCTGAGGCTGTGTGTGTGTGTCCAGAAGGCTTTGTAGAAAGTGCATTGGTATTTCCATTGAGACGTTAAGGCATAGCGCACAGATTCTTGACGGGAAACAGGCTTATAGTGGACCTGTGCACGTAGGTTAGGGAGTGACTGTGTATATTTATTTGGTAGAGAGAGAGGCATGGTGTCCTCATGTTATTTAAAACATTATGTGTTCATTTACTCACACTCATGTTATTCCAAACCTGCATAAATTTCTTTCTTCTGTGGAACACAAAAGAACACATTTTTATTGTTTTTGGTTACATGCCTGAAATAAGGTCTGCGGTTAACACAAGCTCAACATATTTTCATGTTTTATTCTATGACATAAAGTACATCAGTAATAGCCCATTTTTTTTTTTTTTTTTTAACTACGTGTCTCGAAAAAGGCGTTTGCTAACCAGTGGCTACATGGGACTAGAAGCTCTACGGCACATTAGATGTCATCATGATGAGCAGGAAAACTCACTAGTCTATCTTTTACAGCATTGTTGTGTTTATACTCATGTTCCTGCAAACTATTCCAACTTAAGCTTTCCAACTGGTACATTTTAAGAAAAGATTGCAAGAGTTTTTGGAAGGTTAGTGGTGGTGACATTGAAGTCATGTGACCCAGGTGTAGTTCTTTCATAGTCTAACTGCACCTTTTTACTTCTTTTACTTTTTTAGCTGATTTGACTACAAAATTCATACAAGATTATCATGTTTATTAATGAGAACCATTGGTCACAGCTTATTTTCTGCAACTATCCAAAAGTCAATGAAGAATCTTCTTGGCCTTTTGTCGAGGTAACCAGGGTGATGCTCACTTTTGAGTGGCAACTTTTGTATAGTAATCATTTTTGTATCCATACATTGTGGGTCAGCAGCCAATCAGAAAAGAAAAACAAAGCATTAAATGTCATGTGAAGCAAGCGTTAGTGGTTATTACTTTCTTGTTTTGCGGCCAAATTCCAGCCTGAATTGTATTGTTCTCTTTCAAAGTAAAACCCATACGACAATAATCAAAGTGAATAAAATACAAAAATAAATGAAAAAGGAATGGGACTCTTTTGGAGGAGGTGGTCTTGGGTTCTGGTAAATGGGTTTGGCAGCTGGTATACAGTAGGTGGGGCAGACTGAAGTTTGGATCATTATTAAGGGTCTTTTTGAGGAGGCTATGGAGTTATGAGAAGGTTTAGAGGTTCATTGGGGGCAAGTGTGCTCCTTTAGAGGAGGTTTGGGAATCAAACACTTATCTAAAATAAATCCCTGTGTTTTAAATAGGAGGAGGCTGAGAGAAAGGTATTTGTATAAAATAAAAGCAGGATTAAGGTGAGGTCTGGTCTTCATTGGGTTCAGACAGAGTAGCAGAGCCTAATAAAACCCTCTTGATTGTCTATAAGCTTTATAACACCCTAATTTCCTCACACATAGATGGACACACACAAACACAGACAAACATTCTCTTCATGATCTTCATGTTTATTTAGTGTGCTCAAATTAAAATAGCGCAGGCCAGCTTTGTTCGATGTCTTTGCTGTATACATCCGAACATACACTGCAGGCATATATCACCATTTTATGTGGCATTCCCATGAACACACCCACAAACACACAGATATTCTCTCGGTGGACATCTGCAATGGCTTTTATAGCAATATAAATCAATGTGATTCATTTGTCATGTTGCTGAACTTTGTGTGTGGGGTGATTAAGTCAGTAAATTAATTGGAGACACACACACGCACGCACGCACGCACGCACACACAAACACACAAACTGGTGTTTTTATGTGCTTTATTTGGTGTGTTTCAATATCTGTGGTTTATTGACTTGTTACAGGGATAGTTCAATCCAAAATAAAAATTCTGTCATCATTTACTCACCCTCAAACAGTATAATTTTCTTTCTTCTGTGAAACACGATAGAAGATATTTTGAAGAATGCTGGTAGGAAATAGTTTTGGTGGCCATTGGCTTCCTTTGTATAAACAAAAAAGAAATTTCCTAATATATATTTATATGTCCCACAAGAGAAAGTACGTCCCAGACATGAGGGAGGGTGAATGATCACAATTTTCAAATTTTGGGGAACTATCCCTTTAATGACTTACTGTAAATTTTGTTACACAAAGCTATCGTATGACTTTAGAAGACTTTGAATATAGTATGTACCACTTTTATTACTTTTTTATGGTGCTTTTCTGTCCATTTAGAATGCTTTCATTGTAATTGCATGGAAAACAGTTTCCTTCTTTATTCTTTCCTTCTTTTGTGTTCTGTGGAAGGATGGATGTCATACGGTTAGAGGGTTGACATGAGAGAGCTATTCAGCTACTAAAACCTTTTCCACACAAACTTTAGCTGTGTTAACAGTTAAGACAGCAGAATTGCTGATGCCGATACAGACTCCAGAGGCCCCCAAAAGCCAAACACAGTAACCGGATCAACCACAAAACAAAACTGACCTAAAGCCAGGGAAAGATGTAAGGAAATAGAGGGAGGAAACAGGCTGGGGAGGAGGTAAAACAAATCTTTTCATCCTTTCAGTCACTAATTTCTGTTCAAACTGAGCAGGTGGCTCTGGATGGTTATAGCAGAGGACAGGGATAAAAGAAAAACAGAATGAAGGATGAAAAGAGGAAAAAAGTTCAAAGTGCTTGCACACACACACACACACACACACACACACACACACACACACACACACACACACACACACACACACACACACACACACACACACACACACACACACACACACACACACACACAAAACCATTCAAAATGTTGGGGATCAGTCAGATTTGTATGCTGACCAAGGCTGCAGTTATTTGTTAATTACAGTTTTAAATGTTTTTATTCTTATATATTTTAATATTTTTTGAGGGTGAGCAAAAACACACCGTTTTGTGCCTGGCCCTTTAAATGCAAATGAGCTGCTGCAGAGGGCGGTTTATTCCTGTGATGATTGAGGAAAGATTTCCAAGAAGGTAAAAAAAATTTTTTTTCAGCAGCCATTTATCCGGTCTTTATAGTGTCACATGATCCTTCGTTAATTATTCTAATGAATTATTACATTTCTTATTATCAATGTTGAAACCAGTTGTGCTGCTGAATATTTTTGTGGAAACCGTGATACATTTTGAAAAATGGAAAGTTCAAAAGAACAGCATTTATTTGAAATACAGTAGAAATCTTTTGTAACATTATAATGTCTTTGTCACTTTTGATCAATTTGAGATATTTTATTTAACAGAATTCACTTTCCAAGAACTACAACGAACGGCTTACATACATGAACGGCTCGGACTACCTCTCATCCCAAGGCGTCATGTACTGACGCTTTTGACATAATAGCTGTGTCCCAATGTGAAGGCTGCATCAATCGAAGGCCGCGGACTTCAAATTATGCAGCCTATGCGTCCTTTGATTGTAGCCTTCGTGGAATTTCCTAATTGCGCAACCAGGTGTTCCCGATTACAGCTCCAGGCGCCAAGCAAAGGTGCGAGAGTACAGCCATCCTGATAATTCATTTGATATTTGAGTACACAGCTATGGACCCAGAATTGGCTATTGCCCTTTTTATGTTTTATATTTCATTGGAGAACATGGTGAGGATGTTTCAGGTCTTGTACTTTCGGCTTAGACGAAGGTTCAAATGTTCATTTATAATTACTTTGATGCGATTTTATAGGCTAGTGTATTCTTTTTATTATGCACATAAATGGACCTTGGTACATACATTTACACAGATTTTCAACGCTATTTGAATATAAAACCCAGTTGAATATAAAAAAGTCCAGTGCGAATGTTACTCCCGCTCGTCATCGGCAGCTGTCACTGTTGCTAGGCGACACAAGCTACACCGGTCCGAGCGCTTCAGATGCGCCCTTTGAAATGGGACGGAGCTGTAGTTAGCAACAACTTGTTAATATTGTGACAATAGGCCTACATTTTGTTACTTTCATTGTCAGAATAACCAGTGGTGGTAAGTAAGGAACTACAAACTTCGTTCATGACAAGGAGGTTTTTTCCCTGCAGAATACACTTTTACTCTTGAGACCTTTAGGCCTACATTAGAGTAACGTTATGCAAGATCATTTTGCTTTACTAAGGTTTGAAATATATGACTAGTAGTTTTTCCCCAATGCGGTATTAGTGGTTATTAATAAAGCGTAATAAAGTATCTCAATATTTATTTCATGAGTCAGCCCTGCAAACCGGTTGGTAGAAAACTTAGTGGATAGTGGAAATATGCACTCAAACACTCAGAGACCATCAGATGAAATCCCACCAGCAGGAGGCCTTACCAGGGGCTCTATTGTGGAGCCCGTCGCGGTCCAGCAGCTCACCAGGATCTCCCACTCAGCTCAATACAAGTCTACATCATTCTTTCTTATTTTATGTACTGTAAATTTAAATGTGTATGTTGATTTTGAGATTTTTTAACGTATGTTGTAAATAGTTGGGGGGAAAAAAGGTATAGAATCATTTGTTTCATGTAAAAATTATGACTGTCATTACAAAAATAAACTATGTCCAGAGCAATGAATTTTCTTTTATTTACACATTTAAAGTTGCATAAAAATAAATAAATAAACATATTTTTTTCCCTTTTAAAAAATATAAGTTAAAAAAAGTTAAACAAATATATATAATATTCTCAATCATTCTTTCAAGAGAAAACTCTCTCTTTTGCCTGTCCATCCTCTCCTGTGCTCTCCTCGCCTCTGCAGTCCCATGTCTTCTCTAATCAAGTCCAAAACTCGTCCTCTCGGTCTCTTCTTCGTGGTGCTGATGCTGGTGCTTGTGCTGGTGCCTCTGGCTCCTCCTCACCGTGGGCACCCACTGCTGAACTTGACCCTGGTTTGTCCTCAGGGATTGAGGCAATGAGGACAGGGAGTGCCTCTGTCTCAACACCTCATCCATGAGGACAAACCAGGGCCAAGTTTCAGCAGTGGGTTTTCCACTCACACCCTCACCTGTCCCAGGACACTTGCAATCCTAAGGCAGAGCAAATTAACCATGGCTTGTTAACAACAACAGCACAATACATTTCAGCTAAGATGTGTGTATTAACTTTCTTACTTGTTTTTTTTTTTTTTTTTGGCCTGTATGAGAGTTACCTTCCCCAGCAGACCCATTTTCTCCAGAATTGCTATAAAAAAGCAGAAAAGGGTACATGAAAAATTAAAACCTTAAATTATAGTTAAAGGTTTTAACCTTATAGTTAAAACCTTTGTAGACGTAGCTTGCATGACACCACTACAAAAACACATAAAAGTAAAACCCCATTGCCTTGTCTACTGCTTTTCTTATTGTTGTGGGCTTTATAGGGTGAGTGATATTTCTTATAATACACAAGTGAGACAGACTAGTGCAAATATTACAATAAAAATTTATTTTATTTATTTATTTAATTGCAATTTAATAAATTGAGCTGTCTGCTCCTTGCTCCCTGAAACAATTATTAAACTAAATATTAGGACAAGTTGTATACCACCTTACAAATGAAGCCACGCAATGGTGATGAATGAGTTAAGATGAAGTTTATAAGAAAGAAAAACTTGTGGCTTTTAACTCACTAGCTATTTGAGTAAATGAAAACATAATACTTACATTTAAATGTGAATTTGCCGTCCACCACCGAACTCTCGGCCGTCATTTTTTATAATAATAATGCTGTCGTCACCGGCGCGCGATGGCTTATGGGATAGAATCAGGCCGCAAGGATCCGTTTATGCATCCTTTCTTTCACGGGGAAATGAAGGGTGCATTTGGCGTCGCTTTTGAATCAGGGTAGCCTTCGTCGCGCCGCGATGACTCAACCGGCCTTCGAATACGGCCTTTGGACGATGCCGAATTGAATTGGGACAGCCTTCATCGCGCCGCGGTGACGCAATCGGCCTTAAAATGCGACCTCCAGGTGTTCAGCCTTTGAATTGGGACATCCTTCGTCGCGCCGCTGTGACGTTTCGTCGTGCCGCTGTGACGCAATCGGCCTTCAAATACGGCCAATCGGCCTTCAAATACGGACTTCGGAGGCTGTAGCCTTCACATTGGGACACAGCTATAAGGCTTGTTTGAGATTAGCAAAATCTGCGCAGAACCGATCACCGGTGATCAGCGCGAGATGCATGCCGGTTAGAAATGTGTTCGACTGCGGTCCGCCTTGCTCTGATGTCATGCCGACGTATGTAAAAAAACTCTCGCGAGCGCAAGGCACACCTGTCGGATTCTGCAGTTGCGCGCAGTTGCTCTCCACCGACTGCGCTGATCAAAAGCATGATGGGAAACGACTTGCTGACGACACAGCTTAATGCTCATTGGTTTAAACAACCGTGATGTATTGTTCTCTTTTAAAATTTTGATTTTAAAACTCTGATATCATGTTTTATGTGTATAATTATGTGTGAATATTCCCGAACTCTCTGACAGTGCGATCTCTATATGGATTATGTGAACACGTTTGTATTAAACGTATGGGAACACGTTTGTATTAAAGAAAAAAATGATTGATAAACACGTATTTGGAATGGAATTAAATAACCAGTGATTTGGGTGTCTTGTTCATTATATTTATTTTCATATAAAAGCAACAGAACTTAAATTACATCCAGTTTATTAGCAACACTGTGCACGAGCGTGAATCCCGTGAATCCCGCGATATCCATCTTTGATCTCACAGGTGTCAGATCCACTGCGAGAAGAGAAAACTGTCCCGCTTGCCTGCGCTTTTTTCACTCCTCCCCTCACTGCAGCTGCCTACTCTCGCATACATTTCAGGCGAGGCAAGGCGCATCTCAAACAAGCCTATAGTCTACATCCAACGCACATGCCACCCTTTAGCGTCAATATGAGACGCAGATAGATATGGGCCAGAAGGCGCCTCCTAGCGGTCTAACCTTAACCCTACCCCAGACCTAAACCTAACCATAACCGAACAAAGCTCTGTGCGTGTCATATTGACGCTAAAGGGTGCCATGTGCGTTGGATGTAGACGAAATGTCAAATGTGTCAGTATATGACGCCCTAGGATGAGAATGCGAGTGTTGTCATGTTTTTTTCACCCAGGAATAAGTTTGTCCTAAGGCTGATATATTTAGGCTGAAAATATATTTTAAACAATGTTCCTAACCTCAACGTTTGTCTGTGCACACTGCACATTTTAAGGAGAACAGCAGACAGACAGAGTATAATGCAGGCTATGCGCACAAGCTTCTCCTGAAAGACAGCCCTTGCCATTTTGTTGGACAATCAGTTGTTTATGGATCACAACTTGTAAGTATGTCTTAATATTTGTAGTTGTGTTTTTTATTAACAGTTTGATAACTATGATAGCTAAACGAAGGTAAAAGCTTTGCCTCTACTAGCCTGCTAACTAACGTTACAGTAATGTGTTACAGTAATGTGTTGTATCGTCTGTAAGGTTCACCACCCCTTAAATTATTCATGATTTTGTGATGGATTACTGTTTGTATTACCATAATTTTCCGACAAATATGATTAAATGGTGGATAACATAGAGAAAAAAAAAAAAAAAAAAATATAGGCCTACTCTGAAACGCCCTGTGAAATCGGTGCTTGCAAAGTCCTTGCATGAAATCCGTTCAGCATAATCCTCTTTGCCCATTAATATTGTCAGAGTCGAAATGGCTTGAAATTGACTCCATCGTTAATATTTACATCTGAGTAGAGCTTGTGGTTATGATTGAAAGGGTGGGACATTCCCCGAAAATGTAATAATTAATAATCATGCATAAAAGCGTATTTATTATTCAAAAATATTGACCAATCAGTATCAAGGAGGCTTTTCCACAGTTTCTTAGTATAATTTATTTGACAGAAAAATCATTCAGTTAATAATAGCCTATAATCAGCATGTATTATTCTTTAATATATTCCGCATTTTCAGCTATGACTGTTGTGTCAGCATTAAAAACACATCTTCAAACACGTGCATTCACGGTCCAACAGACTAAACATGGCCATTGTTTTGCACAAACTTAAATATTTATGCTTACCCATTTTTCTCCGAAATCTACATTCACACACCTGCAAACATACAGACCGGCACTCAAAGCCACACAATTATCTTTAAACATGCTCATTGTTGTGACAGTTATGATTTATGAGCACCAGGGGTTTGAGGGTAAACAAATAAATGCAGCCAGAATGTGCAGGAGGTCAAAAGCCAAGAGTGTAGGAGGTCACAGTCAATGACAATGTCACTATGATCATCTGTGTCAGGGTCACAACCCTAACATGCTTGACCAATCACTGCGAAGCATCACGCCCTTTCCAGACTGCAAGCTGAAGCGAGGCCTAGTGAGTGCGTGTTAATAGATTTCACCACTAATCACATTATACAAAAGAGTTTTATGTTATCACCTCCTCAAATTTACAATTCACAATTCAGGGTGTAATGTACTGTAGTTTGGGGTTTGAATGGTCATTAATCTTTCTACTGGCCAGGGAAGGTTCAAGTTCTTGTGTAACCAGCCATGCGCTATAAATTCACCCTATTCTGGAGACTTCCTCTAATCTCTGTCATCATGTCCCACACTAGAAACACATGCACGCAATATACAGTATACACACACTATATATGTCTGTAAGCGAGCTAGCAGTGAATTGTTAACAAATAAGTGTGTGTGCATGTGCTTCCATGCATGTTTACTCATTGTCATAGCTGTTATCGGTCTGTTATCAGAAATAGCTTGAAGTCAGGAAAGGGTGGGATAGTATACTGCATATCCTCAAAGAGAAAATAAGTCTAATGAGAAAAAGAGCAATGGAAGAGAGCAGAATGAGCGCTGTGTCAGAGGTCACAGTACAATCAAGACTTTCTATAATTTACCCTTTTCCTCTTCATGGTGTCAAAGGTCAAGCCCCAGTAGGGATTTGGGGATACCTCATTTCATCTGTCTAGCAAGTGCTTTACACACTCTCCTTGGTGAAACAACTTGTCGCTTTTCTAGCCTTTTCATTCTAGTCCTCTTTCTCTCTTCTGTTCCGTTGGTCTGAAACCATCTAACACCGTGTCTACACCGGACACAACCATTGACGCCTCATTGCGCTGCACCACAACAGCTAAAAGCTTGCTACACTGGACGTGATAAAGCGACAGTTGCAAATCCATTTGTCCATATGAGAAGTATCGCAAGTACTAGGAGTATGTCATAAATACTGTAGTTTACTGTCTGGAGTTTGTCGTGTCGCGCCACATCCAGACAACATCACTTTAATGGATTCTATAGTCTTCTAATAGTCTTTTGTCGCATTGCATCACACTGCTCCCGTCCGGTGTAGACACAGTGTTACTGACTTAAATCTGCCATCTTTATATATGTATATATGTTTGAATGTAGAAAATGTAGGCTAATTAAATGCATACAGATGCATTACTGGTCTACACTACTAAAACATTTAGATAAGGCTAAGAAAGAATTGGAGGAGCTAAACCTATAGAAAGGCACATGCACCATGTTAAATTTGTTCTCTCGGCCCACCAACATACTGGCTGTCAGTCTAAATCATTGCCTGAATCCTTCTGTATATTTAGACGTGAGCTGCTGTGTTTGGACATGGAATGACTGAGTACGCCTTGCAGACTTTAACTAAGAAATGTCCTAGACAATAAACTAAAAGTCTGTTAAAAGAGGTTCTAGTACTTCAGACAGTTTGCACTTGGCAAACAGTCATACTGTGTCCAAAGTTTCTCCCTATATAAAATACCCCCCCCCCCCTCTCTCTCACCCGTTGCTATAACAGTAACAGCTCTGGAAGTGGTATGCTGACATCATGCACTAATGACGTCTGCATTTTTGCCGTTTGATCATCCTGATCAAAAGATCCCACAGTGTTTTAAACGCTCCCAGAGTTTAGGGACCCCCCACCCGTCAGAAAAAACATGTTTTACAAAAGACACTTTTTGAAACCACCTCCCCAATTCAACCCTTGAGTTAATTAAAATCCTCAAGCCACAACAATAGCACCAAGTGGCAGATCAAGGGAGAGATGGAATGTGGCCTGTTATTTATTCTGACCCTAAAGTCAAAATAATCCGAATCGAATTCTGCAAACAAAACATCCAAGCTCAAACACTTACGGGCAGACTGAGTGAGTGCATAGGACAAAGACTATGAATTTGTGGTTACTGCAAGAAAGCAGGTCATTCCTTGTGAAAACGTTCCGTCTAACAAATTCTAACAATCCTTCTAAATCTAAATATATTAAAACAATGTTTCATGTATAATTCTATGTGGTAATGCTAGACTTTTAAACAATTTGGAACTGCATTTTACTTGAACAGCTTTATGCAGGTACAGTGGGTCAGATCACCAGCAAAAGTGGAACAGTGACTGAAGTTTAAATAATTAAAGCCATTTCTTTCTATGACAAATGGCAAAAGTTAGCCTATAGGAGAAAATAAATCAGCTTAAAATGGTTTTGTAACATGTTAACTGTTTTTTTTTAGCTTGATCGAGGTGTACCTGGTTGATCTTGGTGGCACAAGCTTATACGTCCACCTGATCTATATCATCAAGACCAGCTTAAAGGAAATGGCCATACATGACCAGCACGGTCCTGCTAGAAAGCATGTAAAACCAGCTACTAGCCTATATGCAATTTAATGCTCATATACCCCTAGCTAACTATTTTATGGTTTATGTCATAGCACATAAAAGTATGGTGAGTAATGATCATAAACCATCCAGACTTTTTATTTATCTTTCTTATCTCACATCTTTCTTTATGCAGTTAAAGGGAAACTTCTGTCATCATTTACTCACCCTCACATTGTTCCATAAGACTTTGGTTAATTTTCAAAAGACAAATTAAGATATTTTTTATGAAATCCGGGAGGTTTCTGTCCCTATTGAAAGTTCAGGAAACCAAAAAAGGTCATGACATAAAGACATCGTGGAGAGGGGCCAAGATGGCGCCTATGTAAGTCGTGTTGTTAGTAGCTATTAAACATTAATGTGTAATTCTTGACCTAACGTGTCCTCATGTGAGTACAAACAGTATTAATTGATATAATTTGACTAATTCAAGAACCCTTATTAATGGATTTTTTGAGGATGATGGGTGTCTCCCATACGTACTTTATTGGGAATTAACCTGCTAGCTGAGAAGTGACTGCTCTTGACTTGATCATAATAATTCGGTATTGTCATAAAACTAATTTCCTCCATGTTTCACAATAAATGGAAGATGCTTTAGCAGTGAAACGTGTGCATGATTACGTACAGACACCTATGGAGGAGGATAAAGTCGCTGTTACATAATTTACTTGATACTCCAAGAGTCCACAGTTGAAGATGCGACGCCACACTACAGAGCCATCAAATGCTGTTCTCTTGGAAGCAATTGAGAAGCTAGGGAAAAAACAAGACGATTTTTTTAGAGAAATTGACGGCCATTGTCTCATTGTGAAAACTTTGTCTTATGTAACTCAAGCCACATCACATCTAGGAGTTACAATGGATGCAATCTTTGACAAGGCCGACCTTGCTGTTACTAACTCCAGGTGAAGGATGAAGTCACATCCTTAAAGACCGAAAACAAGCAACTCTTGGGAAAGCTGGGCGAATTGGAGGCGAACAAAAGGCGGTGGAACCTTTGGATTGCCGGTATCCCTGAAATGAAAGGTGAAAATGTAAAGATGGCTGTGATGGAAATATTATGTTTCACTGGCAGATGTTCTCCAATCATCCATCAACGTGGCCCACAGGCTTGGAAAGAAAGGACTCACTCACCCCTGTCGCATTATTGTACAGTTCATCTCTCGTACGCACCGTGGCCGCATTTCGGCCGACGTGAAGCATTCTGAAACTCTCAAACAAAAGAACATCAGGATAACGGAGGACTTAACACAACTTGCAAGACAGAGTATGTTAAAAGGAAAACCATAATTGGAAGTGTATATCAGACGGAGGATTAAATGCTTTAGATTTTGAAACTATTAATAACATATTTAAAATTAACTGGATCTAGCACTGTCTTTGTGAGAAGAATTTTCCATGATTCTTTAGGCCTATCCAGCTCATCTTTAATAAATGTGGGTCTTAACTTTTTACTTGCTTGTGATTTTAAATGCACTAAACTTCAATAAAGTTGTCTAATTTTCACAAACAAGTTTTGGATGCGTGGAAATGGTCTACAAACACAATTTTACTCCCCATTCCTGTGTTATTTGGAATAACCAATATATATTATTTAAAAACAAGACTTTTTTTTTGGAGTGAGTGATTTGACAAAGGTTTAATTTTTGTTACAGACTTATTAAATTAGTCAGGTGACCTATATAAATACAGTGAATTTGTTAATAATTTTGGGACATACAGTATGTATCTTCAAAAGAATATTTAAAATGAATTAATTTCCCCGAAACTTCTTCACCTTATCAAAATTGAAAATATGTGTAATCCTGTAATTAGTTTTCTTCCGGCTCTCACGGTGCGGGGCCTTTCTATTAGGGATAAAAAAATGAATAATCTTTATATTAGAAAAATCTTAAAGACATTTTTTTTTCACCTAAGGCATCGATGAAATGGAAACAGGATTTTCATTACCTTTTTTTCAGAATTGTGATCTTAATTGGTTAGAATTAAGTGTTTTGTATGACTTTGACAATGACATTGTAAAACATCCATATGAATCGAGTGACCCACATCTTGTAAAGAAATGCAATCACTTTAGAAATGCAATCACCAAAAATTCTTGATTCATATGGATTAATTTTACAACACATTTATAACCTTTTTGGATCTTTTAGTTTCGGTTTCCCGGACAGAAGTGGTTGCAGTGGAGGGACAGAAACCTCTCAGGTTTAATTAAAAACATAATGATTTGTGTTTAGAAGATTAACCAAGTCTTATGGGTTTGGAACGAGATGAAGGTGAGTAGGCCTAAATTAGAGAATTTTCATTTTTGGGTGAGCTATCCCTTTAAGCTTTAAACTTTTTTTTTTTTTAAGCTAGAATGATTTATGAAGAGATATAATCTCTCTCCAGTGTAATCTACATAATTTTCCAAGTCAGTGTTTGTGTTCCTCCCTGTGGCGTTTTTCTACAGATGTAATACTAAAGATATGTTGTCTATATAAGGTGTAGCCTAATCTTTTGATGTTTGCCTCGTGAAGCCGCATGGGAAGCGCTCGTGCCGCCTGCTGTTGCTATGGTAACCTCATCACGCGACCGTGACTAGCTACTGTTCGCGAGAGTCAGTTTAGAGCTCTAACTAACTTTACTGAAACGTTGTTTGGAAACGCTTATTGAAGAATATACTTATGTAAAACTAAAAGTATTTCTGAGAACCGTTACCTCGCACACTTGATACCACTACTATGCAATTAGAGGAACTGAACTCGAGTGACAGGCGAGGACCAGGCAGGGGCTCGAGACGCTGAGAGGGCGGGGAGGGTGTTCCTCAGGACTGAACGAACGAAGTACTACACGAGAGAGCGAAGGAAAGAGAGAGACTTGCGCACTTGAACTGGAGCTGTGTGGGAAAATAGCGCACAGGGGCATATGCGAGCGTCTCGAGCTTTAACCTGAGACCTGGGATCTCACTAACTTACTCGGGTCCAGCCAGCATCTTTTTGTTTCTGGTTTTCGTCCAAGCTTGTATAAGGGGAAACAGCCTTGAGTCTTTACAGTTTGAGTAAAACCTAAAGAAAGGTTCATTTGAAGTGATCCATTCAACATGGAATTACCGGTTCTGGTTTTAGTGGCGGTGATCCTGTCTTTCGGGACCAGCACTAAACTGAATGTGCCGCGTCTTCGCCTGTCATACAAAGGTAAATTACGCACATCACATTTATTTGAATGTGTTTAACTTTTATAATTTTTTATTCATATTTACAAACGAAACACAAAGCCAAAGATCTAATGAAAATGTAAAATGACCTGGGTAAGATTTACCCGGTTATTGTGAGGAGATAACACGGTCCAGTGCTTTAAGTAGCTAGATTAATGATTGTTTATTTTCACAGTTTCAGTGTATGTTGCCATCCCTCGTTCATCGTGTGTGTGAATAAGTCTATAGGTTACAGGTGCGAGTGATGACAGAAATGGCAATCAGAATCAGGAAAAAAAGTGTTCGTTGCGAATATGCTATTGTTCACACAGTGTAACGGACGCTTCCATTACTCAAATAGGCAACAGCTCCAGCATAACACAAATCATGGACGTGTGAGAATGCACATACGATATGTGCAGAAAAGAACTACAAGTAGTAGCCTATAGGCTATGAATAAATATGAATTAAAATAGAGCATATTATATTGCACAGTTGAAATACTGTGTAACACTAAAATTTCAACAATGTTTAACATCGTTGTTTAGGCTACATCAATTTAATTTTAACCTATATCTTTTTGTCACAAATAATGTCTTTATTTCCTACTTGGTTGTATGTGTTTCAATTATATTTTCAACATTAGTAGGCAATCAAAGTGGTCTAAAAAAAAAAAGGTGAAAAAACTGATTGTCACTTCTGATTTTTCTAAGGCAGTTTTTACAGTAAACGAAGAGACCTGCACAGAACAATGTTTCCATAAGCTGTTTCCCCTGTCGCTTTTCGCATTTATATTGCTCTCTCCACACATCCTGCTTTGCACATTGAGTATTTTAAGCTTTGCGCACAGCCCCTCTGTGACCTTATCAGATTCAAATCTGAGCGCCCTGTTCAACTCGTTTACAGCGCCGTTTCCGTCTTTGCATGGCAGTGAGCTTCTCTAGAGATGTTGTGGCTGGTCTTTTTTAAACGGTGGGAAAAAGCTACGTCAGGACTCCGGGCTACTGTTTCAGCTGTTATCCAAAACTCCGGGATCTTCTTGCTAGGCTCTCCTGGCGCGCGCTCACCTCCCCGCGGTCAGACTCTCAGCGGTGCGCGAGACAGTTTGCGCTTGCCTCTCTATTACCGGATTTATAGAGTGCAAGGAGAATGTTACAGTGGCCTGGGGGAGTTTGAGATGTTTTAACTCTTGTTGTTAGATTAGACGCTGCAGCTTTAAAATTATTAAAGGAATAGTTCATACAAAAAGGAAAATTCTGTCATCAATTACTCACCCTGATTTCGTATGACTAGGCCTATATCTTCCAAGGGACACAAATGAGGTGTTAAATTGCGGTCTGTTGTCCGCTTGCGAAATCCAGTATACGCTTTTTTTGCCTGATAAATGTATCTAATACCACCACACCTTCATGTAGCCTACAACTTCAGTCTTCAGTGAAAGTTAATTTAATGGGGGGAAAAGGATGCAATGAAAGTGAATAGTGACTGAGGCTATCAGTTCCTAACAATTGGTTTTACAGTTTAAATCTCCATATTAGCCCACATAGGGTTGTTTCAATAGTGTTTTGTAATAATGTTTCATTAACCACATAAGATAATGAAAAAGTTGTGTTAGGAGTTAACCATAGCAACAGACTAACAATAGGCTATTGTGCTTCCAGACAGTGCAAACTAGCATAAAAGGCTAGGCCTATTATATTGATGTATCACAGAAAAAGTAATTGTAAATTTCGATAAAGCTGTTCCTTGAAAGAATAAAGTCGGGATTGGAATGAGATATTGGTGAGCAAAGGATAATTCAATTTTATTTTGGGATTCCTATGCCTTTAAGAGAAACGTTGCTTAACCCTAATTTACCTGGAGGGTACATGGAACAAGGTGGTGGCGTCAGGAAGTTGGTTTGCATTAAGCGTTTATCAGTGCCTCAAAAGTTCTTTTCATGAATGATTATAAGCTTGAGTGGAGTGTCCAGTTTCCCTCCAGCGGTCTGTGTGCGTGACTAGAGCGCATCTGTGCAGAGTTTAATGCGGTCATCTAATGCTCGCCCAGTCCCTGCGTGGAGCTCTGATTGCATGTAATCGGCCTGTGTTCTTCTCCATGGACGCGCTATTAACCTTGATAATGATCAGCCTAGAGATAAGTTCAGTTGGACTAGCTATATATTTCGATTTTCACCACTGATGGGTCTCAGAATGCCTGTTGACCATTCTGCCAACAGCATGCACACACTCATCAAGCTGTCAAAGCTGTATGGATTGGTCGGGAGGGAGCTTGTTATGTTTTGAATGAGAAATGAGGGACGGCCTGTATATGCCAACGGCTGGGCATTAAGTGCGTGTGTGTGTGCAGATCTGTGGGGTCCTTTGGTGAGTCAGTTGTGTGTGCTGATTTAGGAGGAGACAGTTTTTCCAACCAAGCTCCCTCTATCACTTTCACACCCGCATGCATTCATATACGCACACTGGCACACTTTTCAGTTTTATGGTTGAACATACACAGAGACGCAGAGGTGGGCGGGTTCTGTGTTTGTTTTAGTTTACATGAATGAATTAATGAGTTTATTTTTTTAGCATTGCCCAGATGTTTGTGGAGGGTTTTGTGAGGTCTGGCTAAAGAATCTGTCACTAAAAGAATGTTTGATGATTCTTTGGTTTCGTTCACATTCTCTCACTCCCTAAATATTCCCAGCGCCCTGGAACCGTTTGTTTGAGAGAGAAGGCCACAGAGTTTCACGTCTGTAAGATGGATGTTGTGAAACTCTCCCATGAGATTGGGGTTCTAGATTAGGAATTGCTCTAAATATGAAAGGTGCTTTGAGTGATGTTTGAACTGAAACTGCCAGACTATAGTAGCGACGGATTTGGAAACGCTTCCTTTTACCAAAAGCCCAATTAAAAAGATACAGTTGTGCCATTGAGAATATTGTAACCAGAGACGAATCAGGAGAACAACAGCTTGTAGCAAAATATCCATTCTGACACCACAAACTGACATCTGCTTATAACAGCTGAGCATGGCATTCAGCTTGAACGGTCCGCATCTCAGATTCTCTCATATATGGGCTGCTCTATGAATGTGCACAATAATTGAGTGGCAGAAAGTGCTTTAAAGTCTTTTGGTTGGCAAAACAAAGTACCTGCATGATGTTTTTTTCCTGCGATACCAGAAAAAAATGATCTCACAGCACCTTTAAACCATGCGTGGTCAAGGGTAGACCTTTGAAGGGCATTTGCCTTAATCTTTCAGATAAAGATAAATACAATTTATATAAAGTATATTAGCATGCACAGTTTTTGTGTAGTTGATCTGCAATCTTCTGAATGTGTAATTTAATATTTATTATAAATGCACTTCTTTCAAAGCAAGCTCTCAACCCTAAGGTCAATTATGGTCTCAAGTACATGCCAGACAAAGACGAGTTACAAATTGCATTATCTAGGTCTGTAATGGTGCGATCAAGTTCGTATTTATGGGTGGGAAAATCATAATTACGACGTCAGGAGATTACGATGTACAACATTACATCAATTTAATTCTACTTCTACAAAATGATGAATAAAGAACGTGCATCAGGTGTTTTTCTTATGTTTTTATTAAGTTTATGAAGGTGCTTTAAACTGAATTATATATTTTATCGTAATTGTACAATACTGTCGTACTGTTGTAATTTGTACATGCAACTTAGCTATAGTTTTATTGTAAATGAAAAAAAAAATCATACATTTCATACATCAACTATAGCTACAGATGCTGCATTTGTGTTCTCCATGTTTTCTCACTGACACACCCTCAGAATAATCCAGAGTTTCCCACTTGTAATTTTGACATAAATATTTTGCGTAAATAGGATCTTTTCCAGTTCTGACTTCACACATCTTTAGATCAATGTCATAAAACAATACAATTTCAGTCTGACTAAAGCAGTTTTAGATCTAACTCAAATGAAACTTTTAAAGTGCATGTAGGCTAAATCAACTGATTCACAGATTGTGTGCAGGTCCAAGTGGAGTTGGTGTGTGAAGTATGAAGTAGGAAAAAATAGGTGGGCAAAACTGAAACCTATTGAGGGAAATTAATATTGGTCTGAAGGTTTAGCGCAAATGCATGTAGAGTTCACACACATACTTACACACTGATGGTACAGTACACACACACACACACACACACACACACACACACACACACACACACACACACACACACACACACACACACACACACACACACACACACACACACACACACACACACACACACACACACACACACACACACAGAGGAGACAAGAATTCAGTGTTTGTGCTGTGTAAAATGGATGCAGGTGGAATTTTAATGAAAACACACATTCCCTCCATCCTTGTGGAGTCAGTCAAGAGTTTGCGGTGTAACGCGGCTGAACAATGCAGCATTGTGGCGGTTTCCTCCTGCGTTGAGGGGAGTTCGCAGCTTACCGCAATTAGGTCACAAGCCCTGGACGTGATCACACGCACTGATAACGACCACAACAGCTGCTGGTCACTTAAACTATGATTTGATTTTTTAACCCCTTAGCTGATGACTGTCCTGGGAGCCGTCACACGAACACATGCACACTTAATTGCAGCTGTAATGGTCTCAAGCACACTGCACAAATACAGCTGCCCTCTGTACACACTAAATGCACACACACACTAACATATGGAAACATGGCTGCTAAAAGAGATCAGGGTTATAAAGGGCAAAGATGAAAGGTGTCAGAGAAAGTAAAGAATAAAGGAGGTAATTGAAAGGAGGAATGGTGTGGACCGAATGAATTTCACCCACTGTCATATAGAGTGTGTGAGAAAGAATCTTTCTTTTATTCTTTCTTGCTAAATGTGTAAACAAGTCGTGGAGTCTGTGTGTGTGTAGCCAAAGGTGTTTTGTCTAGCTGCTGGAGTCTCATTGTGTGCGTGTGTGTACAGAGGGGAAGGCAGTGACTCTCATGGCTGCTGTCCAGAGGGGTTTGTCTAAACCCTCACGTTCTGATTCTTGCTTTGGGGAGAGAGGGGATCAAGAGAGGCCAAGGAGCAGGAGAAGACAGAGGGACTAAAAGAATGAGATTGACAAAAGGAACGCTGAGAAAATAAGCTAGAAAAAGTGGGTTCGAGGGGGATGAGGGGCTTTTATGAGTTTACCAGTAAGAGCTAGTGTAGCTGGATTTGCCCTGCAGTAACGTGAGTGTGTGTGACAAATGAAGACAGACAGGCAGAGACAGAGAGAGAGAATTAGAGGAAACAGCGCAGATACTATGATACTATAGAGAATTACGTATATGAACATGCATATGCTACCAGTCAAATGTTTGGACACATGTACTTATTCTTGTTTTTATAATAGTGAAGTCATCAAAATTATTAAATAACACAAACAGAAGTTTGGGGAATAAGATAAGATCTCATTTTAAAGAAAGCCTGCTATTATTTGTCTATAGATTCCCGATCTGCACACCTCAACTTTGTGAGCTTGTGATCTGGTAAAACTCATCTATTTTAAAAGAGTAGGTATATTTATACTATAGTTCACTATTTATACACCGTTCAAAAGTTTGGTGTCAGTAAGATTTTTTACTTCAAAAGTAATTAATAAGTGACATGACATATGAAGGCCAAGTGGTAACCCATACTCAGATTTAACCCATCCAAGTTAGTGCACACACATTAGGAACAGTGAGTAGTGAATACACACACACACACACTGCAAACCGTGGCGACACACACACACAGCCTGGGGTGTGATTGCCTTACTCAAGGGCACCTCAGTCATTTCCTGCCAGTATTGAGAGTTAAACCTACGACCTTCGGGTTACCAGTCTGGCTCTCTAACCATTACTTCCCCCTAATACCTTTATTCATCTAAGATGCTTTAAATGAATCAAACTGACATTAAATACATTTATTAGCCTATGTTATAAAAGATTATTTCAAATTAATGATGCTGCTAAACTTTCTATTCATCAAAGAATCCCATAAAAAAGGATTCATGGTTTCCACAAAAATATTTAACAGGACAACTGTCTTAAAAATTGATACTAATAAGAAATATTTCTTGTGCACAAAATCTGTTCACAATATTAAAGTTTATATATGTATATATGTATATATGCTACGTGTCGGGGTCCTGATCAGCCTGTCGGGGTTGTATTCGCTATAACAACCGCCTCGCTCTACATTATCCCGCTTATTACATGGCTACCTAACAAATATATCAATAGTTTGACACAAAATATTTATATTTATAAATACAAAATATTTAAAAACGATTGTATTGCTTCCGCTAAAGAACACCGTGTCCATGGCAACCCTCTGTTTTTCATGGCAACGGTGTGTTATCCTTAGCAGCGGTCTGTTATCAAGAAATAACAGACCGCATTCTACATTAGAATCCAACCAAGCCATGTAATATATATAGGCTATATATATATAGTAAGATAAGATTTAACACATACAAAATAATTTACAATATCACTGTTTTTACTATATTTATATATATATATATATATTGTAAAAACAGTGATATTGTGAAGTATGTGTTCAAAATCTTACCATCCTCCAACTTTCAGTGTAAAACAGAGTGGTGTAAGTGTGTTTTGTACATGATAAGAAGAGAGAGAGAGAGAGCAGTTCTTAACATTGTGTATTCTCAGTGCCTGGGAAGACACCAAGAGATCTTCCTGTCGATGTTCAACTCTGTGAACGCTCTCTCCCCTGCTGCTCACTGCATCAGCCAGTAATCAATTAGTTCCACTACGCAACTGCTGACAGAATCAGCCCAAAGCTACCAAAAGATCAACCTGATACTGATCACACACACACACACACACACACACACACACACACACACACACACACACACACACACACACACACACACACACACACACACACACACACACACACACACACACACACACACACACACACACACATGAGATAAAGTACATACTCACTAGATATTAATGTATCTGTCTACACCAGTGCGGAGTGCATGATTAACTTTCTATGCAGACATGTTTCCTCCTGAGGGTTATGTATTCATCTATTACATATTTATATATCCTTTCTCACTTTCTATCTTTTTTATCTTTCTCTGTCTCTTAATCACATACAGACACACAACCCTTTAGACAAAAATTAGAATAAACGCAATCCTTAAGGCAAACGGCACAGTCGGTTTTACCACAAGACCTCTTCCATTTTCATTCACTTCATTACCAGTAAGCGAAAATCTAAAAGGCAGGCCAGATGCCAACAAGCATGTGTGTTATTAATGGTTTGTTTAAAAAGTTGGTGGTGTGCCACTGTGTAGAAAGCCCACTGATGTAAGAAAAAGTTTAAGAGAAAAAGGAAAGGAATACATTTTCTGTGCTGTATCTACAACATGTGTCACTGCAATTCCAACACACCCTGTAAACTCTGGTTTGCATTTATTTAGCATTTCTCTACTCTTCATCATCCTCTTTTCTCATTGATTACGCAAACACAGATGTGATTATAAGCTAAATGATTAAGATCATAGGGTTTGAAGAAAAAACATGCATCAGTTGAACAGGCCTATATCTTTATGAGGTGTGTCTGTGTGTTGTATGAAGCCTATAATACCTGGAGAAAGCATCCATTAGCATTCCTGTTCATCTTAATGGAGAAGAAAGATGATTTGTCAGCACATGAAGTTATGAAATCCTATAACTGGCCTGCTCTAACCAGACTACGTCAGGTGTTCTGACACCAACAGAACACAACATTTTTAGTTCTGTTCCAAAGTGTTACACATTTACTGGCATCCGTACAGCCTCTTACTGTCACACTGGAGGATGACCACAACTGTGTGTGTGTTAGAGAGCGAGTTCTTGCCAACTCAAATCTCTGCGTAGTGTCGTAATTTTGTCAAGTTTTGATGCCATTAAATTGGTGATTGTGAACTGTTATTTTAACAGAAATTAGTATTTAGACATCTACAGGAGAGAGCCCAGACTACCTGTGTCATTTTTACCATTCTCTCTGAGTGTGTACTGTGAATGTCTGAGAAACACTTTCCCGTAAATTTGGTAATGTTTCTCACCCTCTTCCATTCCATTCTTCCGTAATCCAGACGAAACGCTATACTAATATAATCTGACTGGAGGACTGTTCCGATACCCACACGGTATTGCGGTCTTGACCACTTGAGAGCATGTGCAAGTGGCAGGAAGTTAGTGCTCAAGACTGTCCCAGATGAATGCCAGTGCCCTTAACACACACTAAATTCACACTCTCTTATCCCGCTTCAGAGCTTTATTTGAGGTTAAGATGTTTTGTCTGTTTGTTTTGTGCTGTAGATTCAGTAGCGGTGTTGATAGTAGAACATTATGAGTATTGTAAGTAATAGCTTAAAAAAAAATAAGAATAATAATGGATTACATATTTGTATTTTTTATTTTTATATTTTTTTATATTTTGTTATGGTTAGTAATTGGTTTGTCTTTATTCCACTGTGTACATTTTCTTCCTCATGAGTACTAAATGATTCCCATCTAAAGCACTGTTTACACCTGTTATTAAGAAGCGTTTTCATCAATCCAATCCAGTCGACAACGCAAAATGCAGGTGTAAACGGGGTCTAAAACGTTTTGAGCTTGTCCACTGTGGACCACTTTCATAGTCGAAAACGCATTTGACCAGATTGCTTTCATAGTGTTAATGCTCATGTGGTCGAATGCGTTCGAACAACTCCGACTACTGACCGAATGCGTATAATGAGAAGAGCGAAAGCCAGAAGGGATTTAAACTTTGTCGACTTAATACCTAAGTTTGGTTTCAAGACAGAACTAAGCACGTGAAAGCACATAAAAACGTACTGAGCACAATATTCTCTCATTTCTAACAAGCACTCACAGCGTTGGCCTATACAGTATTGTAAGAGAGAAATGGAAAAGACTCTAAATTTCTTCAGATGTATGTGTTTCTGTTACATTTAATTGTCTTCACATGTGTGTTCATGGGGAACACAGGGTTGATTCATGACTTATTGAGATCATCTGCCACCATTGTACTCTAGAGTAGAGCACTAAACCGCAGGTTACCTCAGGGCCTCGCTGCAATTACTGTTCCTGTATGTACCCGCTGGATGAGACGCCTGTTAAATGACAAATAACCAGTGATCTGTGACTCTGTATATGTGCTCTTTTTTACAGTAAGAGAGTATCTGGGTCAGTATTTCACTGTTTGTACTCTGTGTTCTGGAAACCAAACCCTTAAAAGCTTTTATATCTCTTTGTGAAACTTGCATGCAAGATCACTCCAATAAAGAAAGAACAAAACTCTTTCTCCTTTGTTCAGCTTGAGTTTATTTGAGGTTTATATCAAAATACCTCACACAATGTCAAACCTCGAACTGTGTGTTTATGTAACTGTGTTTGAAAATATCTTTGCCAGTGATTGTTAAAATCTAAAAGTCTTTTGGTAAACTCCTTAAATGGCCGAGGGCGAGTTTTAATTGATTTATATAGAGGAGTGTTGTGGTAGTAGTTGTTGCATGTGTGTGTGTGTGTGTGTGTGTGTGTGTGTGTGTGTTTTTATAATTGTGGTTTAACAATTGGCTTTGTTGTTTGGCTTCTGTTTGTGCTCTTTTCAGCGGCGCCCCATTAGCGGCTTTAGACGCGTGCCACCCTCTCAACGAGGCCTCATTCCTTCTTCAGTTGCTCTTTCTCCACTCCTCTTTTCTGTCCAACCTCACATTAAATTAAGGGAATGTGGAGGGAGTGTAGAGCTGTACTTCAGGATACTGGAGAACGATAGCAAGAGAATGTGTGTGGTTCATGTATTCCCTACATTATGGGGACAAAATTGTGGGGGTACTTATCTTTAGCTTAAAATGACAAAACCACCACTGGCGGCATTTGGGGGATATTGTCATCTGGGAAATCGAGAAAAAAATAAAAAGTTTGAGTTCATTAGTAGTTATAATTAGCTTTTTATAAAAACAATAGAACACTATGGTATTTCCTCAATTAGGTTATACACACACACACACACACACACACACACACACACACACACACACACACACACACACACACACACACACACACACACACACACACACACTTACAATTTAGTAAATGTGTCAAATTCACGTGAACAACTTGAACATGATGTGAAATCTGCATGGGGAAATCTTTCATCCTAAGGCAAAATTTGTGGGGAATCCTATTAAAATTACTGGATTTAGCCCATGCCGATTTGATTATTTGCATTTTTGTCAATACAACATTTTTGCATGTATTGATGTTTTTTTGTTGTTGTTGTTGTTGTTGTTGCATGTATTAATGTGGTTAAATGACTTTGTAGAAAAATCGGTAACGCTTTAGATTACAGCCCGGAAAGTACTGCGTAATTACAATGAAATTACAGTGTAACTTTCGGTAATTACAGTGTACCTATAAAGTACTTATGTGTAAGTATAGGGGAACAATATGTAAAGTCTTGGGAATAAAGGGGTAACAACCAGGAAAATACTGCGTAATTAAAACTAAATTACAGTGTAACTTTCGGTAATTACAGTGTACCTATAAAGTATGTACGTGTAATTATATAGGGGAACAATTTAAAGTTTTGGAATAAAGGGGTAACAACCAGGAACAAAAAAAAAATTATTTAGGCAAATTATTAAGTATTTTAGAACTACGGGGTACTTATACTATAATACAATCTTACTTTTGGGAGCAATTTAGCGAGTAGGCTACATACACTGCACCTTTTTGTAATAATAGTGTATACAAATACAAGGCTTTTTTCAAATTACGGGGTAGCCTATATATCAGTGCATTTATAAAGTAGGCTAATTTGTTTTTATTGCAAAGGTGCACTGATTAAGTTGTTTCAAGGCAAGTAAAACTATTGCAACTTTTTTTTTTTTTTTTTTTTATGCTGGGGAAATATACTCTTGTTTCATGTAGTTACAGGGTAAGTATGACATTGCGGGCCGTAAATTAAAGTGGTGCTTCTTACCCTCTTGTTTCTTGTAGTTACAGGGTAAGTATGACATTGCGGGCCGTAAATTAAAGTGGTGCTTCTTACCCTCTTGTTTCATGTAGTTACAGGGTAAGTATGACATTGCGGGCCGTAAATTAAAGTGGTGCTTCTTACCCTCTTGTTTCTTGTAGTTACAGGGTAAGTATGACATTGCGGGCCGTAAATTAAAGTGGTGCTTCTTACCCTCTTGTTTCATGTAGTTACAGGGTAAGTACAATAAAAACACATGTAAACACACAATCTGATATCACTTGGAAAACTTTATTTGAAAAACAACTTATTTTAAAACGGATTTACAACACTTTCTCTTGCTTGGTTTCCTCCTCCTCTTGTTCCTCTTCTTCTTTCTTTCCACTGATAAATCTTAAGAAGGAATCCCATGTCTCTTGCTATTCTGTATTATGTGTTGAAAGAAAATACAGTACAGAAATGTCCTCACCATTTACTCATCTTTTACCCTCATGTCATCCGAGATGTATATGAATTTCCTTCTTCAGATTAACACAATTTTTTTTTTTAGAAAAATATATAATCTCTGTGAATGCATAATGCAAGCCCATGTGTTCCTAAAAGTTGACATCAAACAGCACATACAGCAATAACTAAAGTAATCCATACGACCCCAATGGATGAATCAATGTCTTCTGAAGTGAGACGATAAGTGTTTGTAAGAAAAATACCAAATATTTAAACATTTTAAAGACTGTCGCTTCCGTTCCGACCAACTGTCACTTGCGCGTGCATGAGAGGGTTGAGTTCACGCTTGACACGCGTGACGTAAGCGCGCCGAGAAACCGAATGTCGATTTTTTTATTTTTTTATTTTTTATTAATGCTCACAACAAAATACAAACAATAACACATAATAATAATGAAAAACAAACAATACAGAAGAACAGAGATGGCAGTTCTCGCGCGAGTTTCACATCTAACTCCCGCGAGAACGTAATGAACGCGTGAAGCTTCACCAAACACGAAGCCAAGCCGACTCTCATGCACTCGCTGGTGACAGTTGGTCGGTAGCGAAAAGATGAGTAAATTACGAGAACATTTCTGGGTGTACTGTAGCCTATTTTCTTTTAATACATAATACAGAATAGCAAAAGACTCATTCTTAAGATTAGGCTAATCAGTGGAATGATAGAAAAAGAAGAAGAGGAACAAGAGGAGGAGGAGGAAGTAGGAAGCCATGCAAAAATGTATACTTTCTGTCAGGACTTTAGTATTTGAAATGAAAAGTTGATTTTAAAAAAGGAATAAAGTCCTTTTTTGAAATAAGTTGTTTTTCAAATAAAGTTTTCCAAGTGATATCAGATTGTGTGTTTACATGTGTTTTTATTGTACTTACCCTGTAACTACATGAAACAAGAGGGTAAGAAGCACCACTTTAATTTACGGCCCGCAATGTCATACTTACCCTGTAACTACAAGAAACAAGAGGGTAAGAAGCACAACTTTAATTTACGGCCCGCAATGTCATACTTACCCTGTAACTACAAGAAACAAGAGTATATTTCCCCAGCATTTAAAAAAAAAAAAAAGTTGTAGTTTTACTTGCCTTGAAACAACTTAATCAGTGCACCTTTGCAATAAAAACAAATTAGCCTACTTTATAAATGCACTGATATATAGGCTACCCCATAATTTGAAAAAAGCCTTTATGTATTTGTATACACTATTATTACAAAAAGGTGTATGTAGCCTACTCGCTAAATTGCTCCCAAAAGTAAGATTGTATTATAGTAGCCTATAAGTACCCCGTAGTTCTAAAATACTTACAGTATAAATAATTTGCCTAAATACATTTTTTTTTTTCCTGGTTGTTACCCCTTTATTCCAAAACTTTACATTGTTCCCCTATATAATTACACGTACGTACTTTATAGGTACACTGTAATTACCGAAAGTTACACTGTAATTTAGTTTTAATTACGCAGTATTTTCCTGGTTGTTACCCCTTTATTCCCAAGACTTTACATATTGTTCCCCTATACTTACACATAAGTACTTTATAGGTACACTGTAATTACCGAAAGTTACACTGTAATTTCATTGTAATTACGCAGTACTTTCCGGGCTGTAATCTAAAGCGTTACCGAAAAATCAGCTAGTTACTCAATGTTAAGGCATTGAGATGTTCACAAAGCACAGTCTCTTCAAGAAAGTCACTTGCCAAGTTTGGTCAAATTCCTCCGCTACAAAAAGTACTGACGTAAACTTGCAATCTGCAATATTTTGACTCGCAGCTTTGAACAAATAGTCACGGCAATAAAGCACAATTAAATTTAATAGACAACAAGAGAAACAGATAAAGAGGGATTTAGTTCTCAGAGAACTCCCATCATTCACAAGTGCTTCTCCTGCTGTTCTGGATTTAAGAAGATTGTCGTTTTTCTGCACTTCATCACCGTTCTCTCCTCATAAAGTCAGTCTACTTTGACCAGGAGAGACAGATTTATTGTCATTTTTCAGTTGGAATGTAGCGTTCATTGTCATGTCATTCATAATTCAATTATTTCTCTTTCTCCCTTTCACACAGATCTGTTGGCCACAAACCGTACCTCCGTTTTCAGTGGTTTCCATGGTGATCTGCACTTGTCGGCTGTGTTTTTGGATGAATATCACGACAGGCTTTTCCTGGGAGGGAAGGATGTTCTCTACTCACTAAAACTGGATCACACACATGATGCTAAAGAGGTAGCGGACACACTATCGTTGCGATAAGGTTAAGATAATAAGCTGCCACAAAAAAACACAAGTGTCAGAGCTCTGAAAAAGTGCAAGTGATGATGTAGCGGTATGAGGGTTTGTTTGTGAGAGGTGTCATGTTATTCAGTCTGCTCTACTGGAGACTATTATCTACAGACAAAGATAAAACCAGGAGACGCTTACATGTGCTGACACATTTTACACATGATAAGGGGCGTGAAAAGGCTGGTTCTTGTTTGATGCATTATTGCGCTTAAAAACAAGATCACATGCAACAGAATAAAAAAAAAAAATCTGAATTGTTTTAACTTGACAATGAGTTTCAAAAACAGCAACATGCATCCCAAGATTGAGACACTCACAACAAGCTATATCAAAGCTTTGTAAAAACATATTTTTTTATAAATATAATGTTTTATACTATTACAACTATTATAAAACCATTATTTAAAAAAAATGCCATTCAATTAATATAATATTTAAAGCAAACTAATGGGGCTAATTATGGCTAATCAAATTAGCAAGTTTGTAATTGATCAAGTAATGTTTGAGCATCAGGTTTTTACTGTAAAATGTATTAAGCTTTCAGTTAAGCTTTCAAAAAAACTTGAAAAAACATGTTTATGTGTTATAACACACTGAGGGATGCACGGCACAGTGGTTAACTAGGAAACTATGTCACTTCATGACAAAAAGGCTGCCCACTCCGAGGGAAACTTCATCACAAAACTCTTTACTTTCTCACTAATATCAAAATATACACATTTGAAATTTTGTTTGGTGATACTATAATCCAATTGAATACACATTAAAAAGGAATGTCTTTGTATTTTGTTTCCTTTAGAACTCTTTTCTTCAGAATGTTTATTAAAAATCACACAAAAACAGCTGTCCACAAACACATTAAAATCATATAAACTGACCTCACTTGTGATAAAGACTTGTTTAGACCACACTTAGACATATAAACACGTAAATGGTCTTGCTTGATTTTACAAGATCAATGTTTGGTCCCCTTTTTTGTGTTATTGTCACAGTTTTGTGGTAGAGTTTATAAAATAAAGTTGTGATTTATGAGAACAGCCACAGTGTGTGTAAATAAGTATTGACCTTTGAGCAGAAGTGCTTTTGGTGTCTCGAGGGTTTGGCACTATGCAATTATCTTTGTGTGTGTGGCTGAGGTTAATTAAAGCCTCCGTTCATGTGAATATGTTTTGACTCAAGTCACTGGAGCCGCAACAAGTGTGGTTGTTTTCGTATGTAATCTCCAAAGAACTTATCATTGTGTGTGGCCTTGTTAAATGACATGAACAGGAAGAGGAAGTGCATTGCCATGGTGACAGACACATGGGAGTGGCTGCCACCTCTGAGGTTATGACCCCTTGACCTTTGACCCTGGGACAGGCGAGCTCTGCCTTATTAGACCCTTACACACTCTGTAAGGCCGCTGTGCCACCACTGGCCACTGAGTTTTTGCCTTTAGTGCATTCAATACTGATCATTTAAATACATAAATTAACAAGGTATAGAAAAAGTAATTGGCCTTATTTTTAGCCAGAAAACAAAATGAGGATGTTTGGATGTGTTGATTTACGTGTAAAAGATTGTTTTGCAAATGCTATCAGTAAAGCTTCTCAGTGGAAGTGGAGAGTCCCACAGAAATCAAGCAATGATTCATGATATTGTTCTCTAAGCGGAAAAAAATTATTCAACCCTGATCAGACTTCCTTCTTCCCTCTTGGGCATGTATTTACTGTTAATCCCGAATCACCTGCAGCCTTCATCGTGGCTGATCTCAGTTCAGTGTGAGGAATCATTCACTCATTCTTTTCGTCTGTATATCTTAGCTGCAGTGTTTCTCCCATGGTTAATGGAGGATGGTAATCTTAAAATGGTGTATCCGGAGCAAATTAAGAGTGAATGAGTGAGCCAGGACCCTTTTCTTCACACCATGTTTATATAAACAATGTATTATATAGTGTTTTATGATTAATAATGACAGTGACGGTAGGCTAACCTAACTATTTTTAGTCTAGTTACAAAGTGTCCTGAAGAATAAAGGTGATGACTAATTAAGGAAACAGGAAATACCTTTATGCACAGGAAGGATGCTGGGTAACGTAGTTGATTACAGGTTCCGGATTTAGACAATGTCAAAATGTGTAAGAGCTTGAAAGGATACATAAAAACAAATGACGCACACTAATGATTTAATCATGTGAACTTAAGGCTGGAACAGATTCAAACTAGCTGGTTTGAGGAGCAAAACTTTTTGAATGATATCTACAATTTTACAAGCAGTAGAACGACTTTGTAATTGTGTGATGCAAAAAGGTTGATCGGTCAACAAGTCCAGAAAGTATTTACATTTAATGCATTACATTGTTGACAGACATATTCACAGTGACTTAAATTGCATTCAAAGTGTACATCAGCGCCCTGGGAATGTAACCCATGACCTTAGCACTGCTAGCTACAGGTACATGCTCCAGGTTTGAGCTACAGGATCACTATTTAACATTACTCTGTTTTATTTGAATATGTTTCTGTCAGGACCACTTTCATCAAATATGATTGACAATTAGCATACAGTTATGGTTCTGTTCTGGGCAATAACTCCCTGCGCATCTATGTAGCCTAGCATGGATAATATCAGGGAGAGCAGCAATAACCCCCCTTAGGGTAACAGAACAGAACCAACATGAATGTATTGCAGACATCATTAATTCAAGATTTTAGAGTACAACATAATTCAAGAATTTAGTCTCATTTAGAGGGGAATTAGAATGGCAAATCCTGACTGACGAGAGGAGCTGGGGATGGAGTAGGGTAATTAGCTCCTGAGAAACACAATAGTTTATATATGAATACAGTGATGGGTATCGTATTCCTATTGGTAGACGTGGATCAGCTGAGAGTCAGCTGATGCGAGCTTGACTAGCGTGACCTGCCAGAACTAACGCCCCGCTTAATTTGAGTTGGAAACATGATCTTCATGTGTGACTGATATTATATGTTTGCTTCAATACTTCTTTTAAGGAATTGATACTATATATCTAATCACACAAATTACTATTTAAAATTATATTCTGTTAAGTTTTGCTATGGGAGACCATATAATGCAATCACGTTTGCAGATCTGTATAAACAAACCCAAAAGTCTGTGTGAGGTCTGAACGTGACAATCGTTGTGTGCCAGACTGTTCTTTGACACATTAATGTGTCAGGATGTGCAATCTCTGTATATATATATTTGGATAAAGGGACCCAGCAGATGAAATTGTTTATTTCTCAATCATTCATAACATCGGAACATCGGAATATAGGCTAGGTTTTTGAGAATTTCACACTATCAGATTTATTGTTTTCATAACTCTATCTTTATTGTTGACACTCATGGGAGCAGCAAAAAAAACCCCACAAAAACAATTTTTTGTTTTTGTCACACACCCACCCTCGGAGGCATACCTCACTTTACCCCACATAATGAGCATAGTCAAATATAATAAGTCATTTGTAGGTTTCCCAGAAGAGTGTAAACACTGGCTCTGTGAGACTTTCAAAACATTGCACTGTTTAATTGAGTGTACAGACACCGCAACATCAGCTCAACCAATGGCTCGAGACTGTCTGTTTGTCTGACCAATGGCAGTTTATTGGTGTTCAGAACGTTTATTATTTTTTGCAATTCCATTTAAAGCTGCAAGTGGCACAGAGGTTACTCACTTCAGCTTTAAAATCAGAATTAGGCCTACATTGCGATCAGAAATTGCGATCATCTTTTCTCCACTATTGTGATCAATATTCGCGTGGACCAGCTTCTTGAACACACAAAAAAAAGAATGTAGACTTGATTTTGTCCATCTAGAATTGATTTAATCATTGGATCGTTGTTGTTTGCTAATTGCTGGGATCTCATGTGAGTAAAAGATTACAAGAGACACAGATCAATTATTTATAAACACTGCAACATTTGATAAAAAATAACAATTGTCCATTTTGATTTTATGGTGACTTGGTGTCTGATTTTGTAATTGTTTGGGTCTTTAGAGGTTTAATTAGTCTTAACAAGTAAGTCAGTCTGGGTGTGGGTGTGACTGCGCTGTGCTTAGTGTGTGTTTAATTTATGAGATGATACATTTCCTCTGTTTTTCCTCTTTATCTCCAGATTAATTGGCCTTCGTTGCCTGGGAACCGTGAGGACTGTATTCTCAAAGGGAAAGATCCAGAGGTGAGTGAATTATTGGTTCTGGTTCTGAATTTACTAAGAACATCAACAAACTCATAAGTCGGGTCAGTGTGTCATAGTTTCCAAAGTTTTTTTGCGGGAAGCAGGCATACTTTAGATGTCAGGTAATTTAGTGAATATCCTAAATCCATCAGATGACAGTACAAATCATCAAATGTATGTTTGTTTTGGACTGTTTGGTTAGTGTGATTCTCAAACTTATTTCATGTGGTTCAATCTGGAGTTTCAAATGAAAACATCTGTCCATCCTCAGCTATACTGTGAGTGGACTGCAGTTGGCGCGATGACTGGAGAGTAGAAGCCAAACGCCCATAAATGAGATTTGATCCACTAACTTATTGTTGTCTTGCTTCCAACCAAGTGTGTGTGTGACTCATGGGTCTCTTAAACCTAACAACAGAAGAAGGCTGTCCCAATACACAGAACGTAGTTATTCTCTCATTTTTTAAAACTCCTCTTTGCTTTCTCTTTCTATTTCTGTTTCTTGTTCTTTTTCCTCTCCTTCAGCCTCCTTTTTTTTCTTTCAGCATCATGAATAGATTAATTATGTTTCAAGTTAAAGCTTTCCTGTCCTCTGTCCCCAATGGTGGAATGTGGTGGACACACACACACACACACACACACACACACACACACACACACACACACACACACACACACACACACACACACACACACACACACACTGCATCTGCTAGTGTTTAGCATGTTTCGCTCATAAAGTGGAAATGTGAGGTGGCTCCATGGTTACATGCTCTGGTGACTGTCCCGGCAGTATTGTTTGATGTGACAGGTGAGTGTGATTTCACAGCGGCGTTTTAATGACTCTGTTCATTGTGCGAGTATGTGTAAGGGATATTTGTTTTTCATTTATACTCTAGCTGGTGTAACACTGAACAATCACACAGATATGAACTGAGTTTTATTTAACACAGAACACAGCTCACCCAAAAATGGCTGGTGTCACTTTACATGAATATGGGACATTTTAGTTTCCTTTTTTTTTAGCATTAGAAGCGCAAATTCTGTTTTATTTGAGAACTATTAGATATTTTAGATAAACTAATGTAAATAGATTAATACATTAAATGAACAATAGATTGTTTTAAACCCAAACCTCAGAAATCTTGGCCTTCTTAACTGACAGCAATTAAAATCATACAGCACAGATTTCTTAATCTGTTGAATTGATGTTCAGTCTATTGTAATAAAAAATATTTCAATTATTAACACTTTTTAACAATTGTTAACATTAACAATTTAATGACCAAAATCATTTATTTATCTATTAATTTATTGATTTGTTTGTATTAATATGTACATTTAATTAAATATTTTTTTATATAAAATGTATCAATTTCAACTTCAATAAAATGTCAAAAATCAGTGTTTTATCACAAATCAGGTTTGTCCCAAATATTGATAACAGGGCTACAAAAAGTTTACATAAATTATACATTTACTATTTATATTTATGTGTTTGAGTAAAATGTTGAGTAAATATTTTGTTTTATTCTCAAAATTTCTGACTTTATTTATTTATTTTTAAGCTTCAGGCTCTGTTTTATGCCCTGTTTATGCTAAGTGACTGGCACATTGCTGCTTTGGATCTCTCTTGCGCTCTCAGCCCTGCTGGTTAACATCTGGTCGCAGTTTGAGCATCTGCCTGCATCTTTTATGACCCTTGACCTTTCGTTCATTTATGCTCCACTGATTTTGACCTACACAGTCAATGAGGCTGGATACAGGTGGCCATAGTTAAGAGTGTGTACATGTTGATAGTGTGTGTTTGTATGTGTGTGTGATGTCTTCCTCTTTCTGAACCCTTCAGTAATTTAAACTTAACAGCTTCATTCCCATGTTGAAAGCTGATTGGGCTTCCGTGAGTCTTAAGTAGGGATCATTTTCTTGATATTTGTTTGCTCTTTTTCTCTGATCCATTGCAATTTCCATTTAAACACTCCAGGGAAATATAAGTCAAACTAACACATACCAAATCATTTGATTTCCTGTGAGCACGAACTGCATTTGATGAGTTTAACCTGGTTGTCCAATGTAAAATACATATGTTGGTGTAAGTGATTGTGCTGTAATGATCCAAATTATACGTTAATTTGCTACCAAAACCCCAAACATTTGAATATGACCTCTATCTTTGTGTGTTTGGGACAGACGGAGTGTGCAAACTTTGTGCGTTTGCTGCATCCATTTAACCGCACTCATCTGCTGGCCTGTGGAACTGGAGCTTTCCAACCCGTGTGTGCGTATGTGAACGTCGGACACCGTGGAGAGGTAACATATGAGCTAACACTCCCTCCCACTACTTCACACCTAGTTTGTTTGTGTAGGCCCATCAGGAGAATCTAATTTACTTATGTATATCAGAGACCAAATTGTTTAAGGTCAGAGGTCACCCACCAACAGACTGACCCTAGAGGTCAAGACTAGATCATGAGAGAAGATACAAAACAAAAGCACACACACTAATTCAGAGGATTCAGAGCAGAGGATAGAAAAGAGAGATTTTGCTTTGCTTACAGTCATATGAATTGGCATTGGACAGAATACAGAGTGAGCTGTTCTTACTTCCTTTGAGGTGTTTTATCTTATGTGTCACCTCACAGGGCGTCAGAGATGTCTAACAAATAGGCCTAGACAATAGTACATTGTGTAACTGAACTGGCACAGTTGACCACATGTTTAATCTGTTTTTGGCATCACTGGACTCACCCATACGTCTGACATCACTGACAGTAAAAACTACTCCTCTACTATTATTACACATTAGATGAAGACTCGTTTACACTTTATTTCGATAGTCCATTCTAGACATTCTACTAACTATAAGTAACTTTGCAACTACATGTCAACTAACTCTCATTAGAGTACTAGTAGACTGTTAGGTTATGATTGGTAGAATAAGTTGATATGTACTTGCAGGGTTACTTATAGTCAGTATAATGTCTGTTGGGGACCATCAAAATAAAATGTCTACTAATACTCTAATGACTGGTAGTTGACATGTAGTTGCAAAGTTACTTATAGTTAGTAGAATGTCTAAAGTGGACTATCGAAATAAAGTGTTCCAAAATCTCATATAATACAGCCTAGAAACTCAAAGTCAGATGATACTATTTCATTTTGTGATCAGAGCAGTATTTATCTGCTGCAAAACACATTTAAGAACTTCATTAGGGTGAATTGAAAAGATATGTTAATGATAAATATACAACCATTAAACTAGTTAAAACTTGAATGTGGATATTTTACTTAAAATAAAATTAAAATTTCAAACAAACTTGTAAAAACAAACTTCAGTATTTCAATAAAGAAGACACAGGGATTTATTCTTTGGAACTTGAATCAGGAATCATTAAACCGTTTATTTGAATCGGTTCATATAAATGTAAACCCAAACTAAGCATTTCCCTACTTACAGTAAGAGAGAGAAAAAGAGAGTGTGTATGAAAGCACAATCATTGCGTCAGCTCTTTTGGCTGTAAAGCTACATGTATGATAGACCATGTCAAGAATAACTATGGTGTTGCGTTATGCTATTCTGGTACTTGTTTCAAAAAGTAGTTTGCTACTTGAAAAGATATGCTATTATGAATTCAGCTGAAATACTGTCAGGCTACTGATAATTGTAGCAAGTAAAAGTGAAAAAAAAAAGTCAAAGTTACTCCCTAACATTGATTATTTCTGTTTAGAGTCAGTTTGACTCAAAATAAATCACAATAAACTACTGTTCAAAAGTTTGGGGTCAGTAAGTTTTTTTTTTTTTTTTTGAAGTTAGTTCGGCATTAAATTAATCAGTGACAGCAAATACTTATACATTGTTGCAACAATTTTTATTTCAGATAAATGCTGTTCTTTTGAACTTTCTATTCATCAAAGTTTCGTGAAGAAAACATTGATAAAAAAATAATAATAATTCTTGAGCACCAAATCGGTGTATTAGAATGATTTCCGAAGGATCATGTGACACTGAAGATGAACACTAACAGCTGAAAATTCAGCTTTAGCGTCACAGGACTTTACTTTAGCGCTGTAACTTTAGCGTTACAGCGTCCCACCTGTAGTGGACATCAGCTTTTTCTTTAAAGTATTGTAAAATTATTGTAACATTTTTTAAACATATGATCAGGTTTTGTTTATAATCAGTTCTTATACGATTAGGTGAAATCAAGAAGTAGTAACAATATTGAATATATATCTTTGGAAATATTAAAAGGGCCCTGGGGTCTCTAATACCCCAAACAAAACATGAGGATTAATGATACATTACAGTATTGTAAAAATAAACAATGTATTTTTTCAAAAGCAAGAGAAATTCATGTGTCAGCTATAGTTTATTGTTGAGTTGTGAAATTGATGTGAATGTTCTGACTTCTTGTTGGCAGCATGTGTTCAGTTTGGACCGTACCACAGTTCAGAATGGGAGGGGGAAATGTCCTCATGATCCCAAACTACCCTTTGCAAGCACCTTCACAGGTACAGTGCCAATGTGTTAGGTTTCCGTGTAAAAGTTCATGCCATTACGTATGTGTGTGTGTGTGTGTGTGTGTGTGTGTGTTTCTTTTGGCTCTTGTGTGTGTAGGGTGGAGATTTCTGCTTGTCAGTTGTCAGAGTTTATGGGCCCTTGTAGATTGACTGCTCTGATGGGGGAAATTTGAGGTGCTCTTCAGGCCATGTTTAGTGTTACGGGTCTGTGTGTCCGTGGGTGTGTTACAGTCTTCTGGGGCATAGATACATCTCCCAGTGCGTATAGTGTGTGCCTTTACAACAATGCACAATCTTGGCTTTCTTTGCTTGTCATTTTGCCAGATACAACATGTTTTGGGACAGACTTCTAAGATTGCGTATTAGCGAACTTGGAGATCTTTCATACACGCATTTCTGTCAGATAATTCATGGGTAACAGAGTTTTTTTTTAAGTATGTGTTCATATAAACACATGCAAAAATGTTTTTAATTATAAACATAGTTAAGTTTAGTAAGTACAGTAGTATTATAAAAACGTAGAATCTCAGAAGTAACGTGTGTGTGTGTGTGTGTGTGTGTGTGTGTGGGGGTGTGACTTTGAACGGCTATTAACTGTCTATCAGGACTCATCTGATTTATAGGTGTGTGAATGTATTTTTTATATATAGCTGATAACATGATTTAATGAAAATGTTAACAGTGGGGCTTCCTGCTGAAAATAGTTTACTTTTCTTGTCTTTCACGTAAGATATTGAGAATTCAGCTGTCTGTGATGACCTCCAATGCTCTTTCACTCTTTCTCAGGTGGAGAGCTGTACACCGGTCTAACTGCGGATTTTTTGGGGAGAGACTCTGTGATTTTGAGAGGTTTAGGAACTCGCTCACCCATGAGAACAGAGACAGATCAGAGAATTCTACACGGTACAAAAATACTTGATATTGATTTTAATAAACATTCTTATTTCTTATGTATTTTATAGTTTTTTTCTGGTGGAAATGATGGTGATGGAAATGACAATTTAACATTTTTGGAAGAAAATGTATGACTCCTTTTGTCTTGCTAAAACTCATTTCATAGTTAATAAATACATTTTCTTTAATTGAAATTAAGATTCAATAAAGATAAAAAAAATAATATATATATATATATATATTCCAAATAATAATATATAAATAATACTATATAAGCTATCATAATTTGTGTATTTTTCACACTGTAAATATTGCAGTAGTTATTTCAGTTTTTATATATTCATAATAATCTTTATTATTTTATTATGTATTTTTATATTTTAAATCTTGGGACTTTAAGTGCTCATCATTGATGAAACACCCAATTATTCTTAAAATGATTTCTTATTGATTTGTAAAATCTACATACTACAAACAATCAGATCAGTATAAGCATTATAATAGTGTATGTGTATGTGTGTGTGTATGCAGAGCCCAGGTTTGTTGCGGCCCACCTCATCCCCGACAGTGCAGACAGAGATGACGATAAACTTTATTTTTTCTTCACTGAAAGAGCAACAGAGACCACGGAGCGAGACGATGAAGGAGCCATACACACACGCATTGGACGATTGTGTGCGGTGAGGCAAACCACAACAAACACCATATACATACATCCAGGCACAAGCAGACCAGTATACTGGAATGCAATGCTCTTGCCTTGTTGTCAACCCCATACACACAGCTGTTGGATGGTTTGCATGCCTCTGAATCACACACTCACCGATTACCCCAGTATCCGTACACACACACACAACGCTAACACACAAGGGTCTGTAGAGTAAGGGGAGCCGCACAAATCGCTCTCTGTCATTCAGAGGTCAGTGTTCAAAGAGCCGGGTTCATTCGCACATTACTGTCACTTTGACTGCTATTCATTGTTCAGCTCTAGCACATTCCCAAATCACACACACACACTTAAACTGCAGAGAGGGTGATTATTTCCGCATATACAGATTTCACAGATTTCAGATCCTTTACACCACCCAGCTGTTTTGCTTTTTTGGGATCCGTAACAATCCTTGCCTTACAGTGCCTAAATCTCCATAACTGGGTGCTGCTGTGAGATATTTTGTGATACTGAACGGTTCTTGTTCCCACGGGAACAGTTACAACTGAATGTTTATGTATAAACAGTGTTCAAATTACAGGGGTTAGTGGTGTGTGACCCCTTTAATTAAACCAGTTCACCCAAAAAATTCAAATGAGAACTGTCACAAACTCAATTTACTTAGTGATTGTGGGAGGAAAGTATGGATGTATTGTGGCACCTGTATATTATTATTGGGATGCACTAATTCTAATCTTGCATACTACAGTACTTAGGATGGATCGTATACAAATTGAGACGCAGGGATAGTTTGTTTTACCCAGAGGTCATCGTGTGTGTGGTCTGGGGGTAAATGATACTGGGATTTGAGTTTTTGCCGATCTGTTAGAGTTCAGAAGTGAATTCAACGCCTCATGATTTATTGTTTATGTGATTTCAGAATGATGTGGGTGGGCAGAGGGTTTTGGTGAATAAGTGGAGTACATTTATTAAAGCCCGACTGGTGTGTTCTGTTCCTGGACCTCACGGCATCCAAACACACTTTCACCAGCTGGGTGAGACGATAAACAAACACACTCCCTCAACACTTTATATACAATATTACATCAACTTGAAATCATTTTGATCTCTTACGCCTCTTGTGGGATGTGTTTGTCGCGCAGAGGATGTGTTTCTGTTAAGGACCAAAGATGAAACCAATCCAGAGATCTACGCAATATTCAGCACAATCAGGTCTGTCTCAAATCCAGACTGAGAAAACATCTGTTTATCTGTGCATTTCCTTTCTAAAGCTCTGTGCTGTACTTTAGCTCACCAATTGCACTGTATTATTTCATTCAGTTTTTATCTTTGTATAATTTGTAATGCATTTATATATATATTACGCCTTTTCCTCGTTTTCAATCAGGTGTTTGTGAGTTTAACAGAGCATTTTCCCTCTCCAGTAATGTGTTTCAGGGCTATGCAGTGTGTGTCTATAGTATGGCTGATATTCGTGAGGCGTTTAATGGGCCATTTGCTCATAAAGAAGGACCGGACTATCAGTGGGGACCTTATGAAGGACGAGTCCCTTACCCACGGCCAGGAGTTTGCCCCAGTAAAATCACAGCCCAGCCTGGCCGTGCCTTCCGTAGCACACTGGAGTTTCCAGATGTCGTTTTGCAATTTGCTCGAATGCACCCACTAATGTGGCGCCCCATTTACCCCTCACATCGGCAACCACTGCTGCTCCGCACCGGCGCCCCCTACAGGCTCACACACATCACTGTAGATCGCACACAGGCCGAGGACGGATACTATGATGTCATGTTTATCGGCACTGGTAAGGACATCACTTTACTTAATTTAAGTGTAGTTGTAACCGTGGTTGAATGATTGAATAACTGAGACCTTTGACCTCTTCAGATATTGGGACAGTCCTAAAGGTTATCGTACTAGGAAATGGTAACTCTCTCACCAGTGAGGAAATCACACTGGAGGAAATGCAGGTGTTCAAGGTCTGTGAGCTCAAAAGTGTGGGACGTTTTCTATTTGAATATATCTTAAAATGTAATGTATTCCTGTGATGGCGAATTTTCAGAATAAATACTTTCGTTTTCAGTGTCACATGATCATTCAGAAATCATTCTAATATGCTGATTTGCTCCTCAAGAAAAAAATCTTATTATTATCAATGCTGAATTCTTTGATGAATTGAAAGTTCAAAAGCATTTATTTGATATATACATCTTTTGTAATAATTTAAATGTCTTTACTGTCACTTTTGACCAATTTAATGCATCCTTACCAAATAAAGTATTAATTTCTTTAAAAAAGTCTGACCACAAACTTGTGAACAATAGTGTATGTGAGTACCTTTAGATCTGTTTCTCATTATATTTATCTCTGCAGGTACCCACTCCCATAACCTCCATGGATATATCTGTGAAAAGGGTAAGTTCATGCATCATGCACACTCACTGTACTGTTCCAGTAAATTGACGTAAGCGTATAACATAAGCAGCACCATAAATTCATTTTCCACAAAATTCCCAAAGAGGCTTTTATTTTATACAGAGACTCCACTTTGTGTGTATATGCTTTTTGGCTCCAAAGCATTAAACATTCATGCAAAACAACCAGTTGCTTAGTTATTCATCATGAAGCAGGTGCTTTATGTCCAAACCAACTGACAGTTCACTTACTTCATGGACAGTACTGGAGCAACAGGAGTTAAAGAGAGTTCACCCAAAAATGAAAATTGTGTCATTTATTTACCGTCAAATCATTTTAAAGTTTTTTTTTTTTTTTTACTTTCGTGGTATTCAAAAAAAGGTTTCACTCTTAAACACATACAAACTAAAGTGCCTCAAGACTCATTGCACCAGGTTTCATGTAAAAAAATGCCAAATGGTGTTGGTTCTTGTGTTGAATTTGTATTAAATAATGACTTAAAGGTGCACTATGTAACTTTTGGCCCTCTAGCGGTTCAAAAACAAATCTGCATGCATTTTGTGAAGGAATATTGTTTTGGTTCTGCTTCGGCTCTGGTGGACTGTGCAGATGAATGTGACCCTTCACAATAGGTATATAATACTTATCTCTAATTATTATATAATACAAATCTCGGCTGATACAAGACATCTGCTCAATAAGCCATGGTCGTTGTCTGATTTTTCATGATGGGCCATGCATTTTCAATAGGAGACAGATCTGGACTGCAAGCAGGCCAGTCAAGCACATCCACTCTATGGTGTAAAATTAACTGCAAGCAATGCATTAACTGACATTAAATATTTTCACAGTATTATGGCAGGTGGTGAAAGGTCTAAATTCGTTGCAGTCTTGCATTGAGAAATTTAGTTTTTGAATTGCTTGACAGTTCCCTCATGAAATTTGGCACAGAGTGGTGAGCCATAACCCATCTTTACTTGCAAAGACTGAGACTTTGCTGGAAGTTTCATTTACTTATATCAATATCACAATACCCTCACCTACCAGTTTACCTGATAATTGTGAATGGTTTAACTTTTCACTTTTATTTTGCCTCTGTGCCAACTTTTTTGAAGTGTGTTGCAGCCATCAAAATCTAAATGTTTATATTAACAAAATACATGTTCAGTGAAAACATCTTTTCTTTGTACTTGTGTCAGTTAAATAAAGGTTAAAGAGAATGAACAAATCACAGATTCTTATTTTTATTGTATTTTATAAAATGTCCCAACTTTTCTGGAAATGGGGTTGTACATCATTTCAAATCATCACTTCCTGCCATATTTGAAAAGCCAAGCCAATGTTTATTCTTGTTTTATTACAAGTTCTATCGTGTTCTCTTTTTGGCAGCAGACTCTCGTCTGTTCGGCATTTGTTTAAAACGGGTGATTCCCCGGAGGTTGGAGATCTAGTGTGCTCCATGTCAACCTTTCTCGCTTGACAACTAACCTATGCCACTTCCACAGCATACACTCATCAAAGTAGCCAGAGCAGCGACGCATGTATGCAATTTCCTGTGAAAACCATCCTGTCAGGTCTAAAATATAAACACTTACACTAGACTTACCATAGTGAATAAGGTTAAGAAAAAAACACATTTTGGAAGAAGGATTGATGTATGAACCCATTATTTAAATTACATAGTGTACCTTTAAATTTTGGTCATATAGAGATTTTTATAGTGCTTTTTGTTCATTTTTGGAACTTGACAGCACCAGTCCTTCACTTTTTTTGTATGGAAAAGAGCAGCCTTTCTACTAATCCCCTTTTGTGTTTCACAGAGGAAAGAAAGTAAATGCTGACCGAATTTGTTATTTGGTTGAACTATCCCTATTTTGCTCAACTATAACTGTTAATTTTCTCTCTCTCTCTTACAGCAAACTTTGTTCGTGGGTTCACAGACGGGTGTTGTCCAGGTTCCTCTGCACCGCTGCAGTATGTACGGGAAAGCCTGTGCCGAGTGCTGCCTGGCTCGAGATCCATACTGTGCCTGGGACGGACACACCTGCACACGCTACCTGCCAAACACAAAACGGCGTTACCGGAGACAGGACATCAAACATGCAAACCCAGCGCTTCAGTGCATGGACCAAAACCTCAGTGGTAAGAAAGAAGGAGAGAGGTGACAGCCTCCTTAACCGAGTGCAGCCATGCAGCATGAATGTCAATGCACCAGTGGCCTCCGCTGACAACTTCAATTTCATTTATATGTCAAAGAGCTCACTGATGTGAAAGTGTAAGAGAAGAGCAATTCCTCCGGAGATTTGAAGTTAAATAGTTTAATCATTTGAATTAGAAACTTCAATACACCTTTGAGCTTGTTCTAATAGGAAGATTAATGGGGTTTGAAGGGGAATCTCACTCCACTGAGACAAACTCTCTGTGAAAGACAGGAACTGATAGAGTGAGAGACGAACAGACAGGTCACTCTCCATCTCTCATCACAGAGGAGAGAGAGAATGAGAGGAAAGAACAAAAGAGGTGTGAGTGAAGAGCGCTTGAGTGTTTGCATGCCAAAGGTGAGGATGTTGGTGATGAAAAGGGATTATATGTATGTGCACTCTTGTCCAAACACATATGCAGTGGAAAATCCCTGACTGGCCTTACTCTGAACCGTGCTGTGTGACTGTGTTAAAGTGTCATGTGATTTTCTTTGTAGTGGAGGATCTGGATCTGACTGAAGAACGGGTCATTTATGGCACTGAGAACAACAGCACCTTCCTGGAGTGCATCCCTCGATCGCCACAGGCCACTGTCACATGGCACATTCAGAGAGATGACCACTTAGAAGAGGTGAGAGACATCTGAGAGAATATCAGAATCCATGTGTTTTTTTCCTGCTTGCACGTTCGTGGGTTATATCCCATATCTGTGCCACATGGGAGGAAAAAAAATTGGAATTGGGTCACTTGAACCATGTTATGTAAATGTGGCCATTATATGAATGTATAAACCCAAAGAGATCAGTTTCACATAATTTGTATAGTCCTCTCACCCACACACACAAAAAATACTGTTCCAAGTAGCATTAGAGTGAATTTTGGTTTACAACACACACACTGAGCAAACTAAAGGCGGTAATGCAAGTACAAACTATTTTAGAAAGTACTATGTCACAAAGAAGAAAGATGAACAACAAAATATACATTTTATTTCACGTTTAAATTATAAACCAATAAATATACAGTTTAAAATTAATAAATTTGGACACATTCTGTATGTGAACATACCCATAGGCCATACAGTAGTTATGAATAGTTGTGTTTTTACTTTGACACTTTCAAATATCCACTGAAAATAACCTTGAAACTAATTGGTGAGCAGGCACTGGGAAAGAAAAGTTAGCATCGTGTGTTTGCAGATCCCATTTGTTTTTTTTAATGCAATGAAATGTATTCATTTTATTTATTTATTCATTCACTGTATTTGAGAAAGAAACCATGTGATTTGTACATTTCCAATAATTATTTTTTCCTCTCTGTTCAGGTGGTATTAGATGAACGTATCATTAAGACAGATGATGGTTTGTTGTTCCGGCGTGTGTTACGTCTGGATGAAGGCATCTACGTGTGTCGATCTCGGGAACACGGATTTTCGCAAACACTCTCACGCTTCTGGTTGGACGTCTTACTCGCCGACGCCCTTTCGGACCTCCTGTCACGTGACAGCAAATATAAAGTGTGGTCACCATGCCCCGCCAGCACAGCCCCTGCCAACCGTGGCCCAGCCAGGGCGTGGTTCAAAGACGTCTTGCAGCTGATTGGTCCTTCAAATTTGCCGCAGGTGGAGCAGTACTGCGAACGCGTTTGGTGTAATGAGAAGCTAAGACGCAAACACAAAAGCATGATGGACAAATATCGGCAAGCGCAGGACTCCGCACGGAAATCCCGAACCCAAAAGAGCACGGGAGAATCCCGAATCCGCTCTCCACGGGACCTCAACACACTAGAGTAAAATACAGACCCACGTGAAGCAAAATGGACTTCCAATGGAAAAGTGGACTGGATTTGTAGATGCCCTTATACACACCAACTTGCTTTTGGTGATGTAAAATAATGTAGGTTTTATGTCTAGCAGTCCAAGCTCTCTCCATGTTAATTAGGACATTCTTGAGCGTCCTCTCCGAATATTCCTGTGACCAGGACAGCCGGCCCTCATCACTTCACAGTAGGCCGTGGCTAATGTTATATGTCTCTCTTAAGAACTTAGCAGCTGCAAAACCTTTTTACTGGAACAAATGAGGGTAGACAGGATGGGACTAGTAGACTGGAGCGCTGCCACTGCTTTAACAGGTGCCAAAAAACATATATTCATTTAAGATTCGTCTGGCTGTGATACAACTGGGCATAATGCTTAGAGACTTTTCCTCAACTGAGAGCTACAGTATGGCAGCGCTCAACATAACTCAGCTTGCCAGTACAGTAAGAATTAAAAGTTAGGACTAATTCGACTATTTTCTGGTAACTAAATCATAGGTTGACGACCGTTGAGACTTCAACAGAACTGATTTTGTTCTTAATCTGCTTGAAACACCACATCGCGATCATGAGCTACAGAGTTTTGCACAGGGTCAGTTTCCTCTTGCAATGTCAAGTTTTGGTAACACTTTATACTAAGGTCTAATTCTTAAGTTAATGCATTAGCTAGTTTGAAATATCAATGAACAATAATTTTACAGCATTGTGTGTTTTTTGTAATATATATATTGTATAAATGAACATTAATTTATTATGAATGAACATGAATTAATATGTTTATAAATCAACATTAACCTATTCATAAATGCTGTAAATACTGTTTTTTGTTAGTTCATGATACTTAATGCATTAATGTTATTACGCAGCTCACTGGAATACTCGACTCTAATTGGTCAATCATGGCATTCAGTGGTCCGATATTTCTTAATATCTGTTGTTATGCATGGCAATGCTGTAACTGAAACTGGGGTTATGCATCACACCGCAGACTCGCTCTTTCTTGTTTCCTAAGTTTCCCAACTAGACACTGTGTACTTATAACTATGTATTACTCTTCCGTCAAGTGAATGAATTTTAGAAGGTTATTTTGTCATTCATAGTACATAGTATAAACGCATAGTGTATAGTACACATTTTGTCAGATGACTATAGAAACACGGCTGGTGTTATCTTGCGTGCGAGTTATCAATTGTATTGAAAATGACCTGATAACTTTAGTATTAATATTACTGCAAGGCCGTTGCCGTGTTCGTCTTTTGTCTATGCCGATTTTGTACAGTATGTTGTCGTGGACTTTTTTTGTTTTAGCCGCAGTTAAAGATGCTATTCTGGTAAGACTATAATTTAAACTCAATATGTCATGTGCACATATTTATTAGGTGAATATCCATGTATTTTAACGACCACCTAACTGTACATTTTTCATGAATTGAACCTTGTTATAAAGTATTACAATGTTTTAATCATATATAATTTAATTGATGCAATACTAGACAGCTGATTTGATGTTTTTGATGTCATTGATGCAAAAGCTGTTCAGCGGCTAAAGTAACCTTGATGCGAACATCTGTGTCCTTTCTCGCTGTTCACATTCACTAGTTTACTTTGTACATCTATACGGAAAAACTCCTGCATCACTTGAACCATTTATTTATTTATAGTTAGAAAGGTCTGGGGGGAAAATGAATGCTTTCTCTAAAACATTGCTGTCTAAACCTTTCCTGGAGATGGAGAGGAACTGTTTGGCTTGCAAACTTTCTCCAATGTTTTTTTTTTTAACTTCAGGAGGAAAATCATCAAACCGCTGGAACAAATCAAGCAAAAGAAACAAGCTCACTGAATATCATTTTATCTGTACATTGCCCTGACAGGACTGACTGCATAGACTAGTTGCACTGAAACTGCTTTTTGTGAATGGGTACAGCCGAACTGCTCTGATCCTTCATTTGTCATCAGCTTTGTAATGTAAATACAACATTAAAACAATAATCTGACTGGAGTGCTGTACTTTTAATAACATGAACAGCATTTTTCCCACTCTTTTTAAACATTGATTGTACTGATTTTAGTTCATTTTCTCTGTATATAAAATACAGCCAGTGTGTCTGATATATTTATGTGTTATTTAAAAGTGATTCTTGCATGCAGAAAACTCCGACCTCTGTTTGGTTCAGTGATACATAAATAAAAACATTTCATAGAGAGTTTTATGGTTTTGTGCTCCACACCGGGTCAGCTCAGAGCGACCCCCTCTTAGCGGGACCCAGGGGTTGGGTGTGACCCTTCAGCATTACAGATGTTCCTTTTACGATCTCCATCGTATGCTGGTTTATCATACTGAAAAGGTCTTTTTCTCCTGAGATTGTCTTTGTCATTGCTCAATTTAAAAATGACTCCATTCAAGTGAGGTCATATGTTAGTGTCATTAGTCATTACGAGGCTCGACATTAAGAACAAGCGGCTGTGCTGGGATATATTGCTGCTGGAGAACAGACCACAGTAAAAGAGCTATAAAAATCAGTGAAGACGTTCGTAAACCAGACCCAGGCAGAACCGAAACACCAGCTAAACGAGGCCCAAATGTGCGTTTATATGTGATGTAGTTAGCAGGTTGATGCGGTTACATTGTATAACTGTCAAACTGTGCAATGGTTTCGCCCTCAGTGTTAAAAAGTTAATTGCAAAGTCATGCATCTCTGTTTTTATTTCTACTTGTTTTTAGAACCCAGACCCGAAGAGTAAACTTTGTCACATAACTCGCCTCACCTTTGGTGCAAGAGACTATTTACCCAGAATTACTCAGTTTAAAGTCATCTTGAGCCCCCCTTGAAAGGTCTATTTAAAATCAGAAGAAGAGTAAAAGTATTAAAATGAGCTAAAACAACTAAAAATCAAGCTATTTCTTATTTTATTTTATTTTATCCCCTTTCTTTGAAGAACCATGAGTCCCACAGTTTTGGAAAACTTGGATAGCCTATATGAGGAAGCCTAATTTTAAAAGTGTGATTTCTAAGTCTGGGAGAAGTCATGTAAATTAATACACATTTAAAAGGCCATGTTTGGGCATTTTTATGAAAAAAAAAAATGTTTTGTGTACACGACAACAGTGTCTTGGGGGCTTGAAAATGTAAAACTTTGAAAACGTGTTTCATAGTGCAAGTTTTTTAAAACATGCGTATTACGTGTTCAGTTTAAAGGGATAGGTTCACTTTAAAATTAAAATTCTGTCATCATTTACTCACCCTCAAGTTGTTTCAAACCTGCATGAATTTATTTCTTCTGCTGAACACAAAGAAAGATATTTTGAAGAATGTCGGTAACCAAACAGTAGACATTGACTTCCATAGTATTTTTTTTTTCCTACTATGGAAGTCAATGGGTACTGTCTACTGTTTGGTTACCGACATTCTTCAAAATATCTTTCTTTGTGTTCAGCAGAAGAAATAAATTCATACAGGTTTGAAACAACTTGAGGGTGAGTAAATGATGACAGAATTTTAATTTTAAAGTGAACTATCCCTTTAAGTGCGTGTTTTTTTCTTTACAAAATGACACCGCCAACTACTGGCCGGTCAACAAAATACATTGATTTTAATAGTTTTCGCAGATCCGTGTGAACGGGATAGTTTTGACAATGTTGTCAAGCACATGATGTTTTAAGCACATCATTTTTCTTGTAAACGTACTCTTAGATCATGTTTGTTTGTTTTTTACCATCCCTTTCAGCTTTATTTTGAGTGGATTCACTATGGAAATCATTTCACTTTGGCAGGAGCATAAAGTGAAAGCATAAAATGTATTTCTTTCATGTGTTTTGAAACAGTTTGGTTACAATAACCTTTCAGGGTTCTTTGAACTTTAGGAGGGAAGGGAGTCAAAGATTTACCTCTTTATGCCTCTTTCAAAGTTAAATAGCATTGTGGATGTAACAGCTAGATCAAAAAGTGCATGAATGTGAGAAAGGCACTGAACTGCATCTAGTGGCTACAGTATGTAAACGGATACTATGCATTTCCTATCATTTAATTCTTTGCCAAAATCTTGTGTTTTATTTATCTTTGTGTGAAAGTTCACAGAAAGAATCCAAGTAGTAGCATAACTATTTTGTTATAGTAGCATAGCTATTCATATCCGGGGTTAGTAACTTGCTCAAAGCCCTAAACATAAGTACCGGTAGGCTATTTGTACCAAATTTTGCAATTATCTTGCACTGTTTGTGCAACAGACAATAATGATACCTTAAATCGAAGTTGCAGAATTTACAAAGCAGCGGAAGACAACTTTGTTGCTTACTGGAAGAAACAAGGCCACTAATAATACCTACAGTAGCCTATAGACACACTTTAGAAACATACTGTACTTGGGAATGTTATAGGACTAACTCCAACTCTGTAGCAGGTTTTTCGAGCAAGCACCACTCAAAACTTTTCTTTTACTACAAAAACCTTTTAATTTAGGGAGTCACCTCCTCCCAAGTCTGCCTGACTATATCCTGTTCCACCACAACCTCACATTTATCTGAAGGGCTCTAACTCAAGCTTAGCAAACACAAACACTTAGTCATTAAGTGAACGCTGCGGAAGTGTAAGTAACTGCTCTAAACAGTGAAATACAGCAGCTGCAGGAACTATCATCATTGACGCACACTGTACTGACTTCCTGTTTACAAACATGAACAAACACCCTCTTGGTCCATTCGGACATACCTGTTTACAATGGATTTCCCCCCCCCATACACATTTAGCAGTAGCACTATAGTCTACTGAGCAGCACAGCTGTATAGAAATATTCAGTCACCTTATAGAAAAATGCACATTGCCAAAGTATGAATGGAAACACCATTGCTCACTCACAATCACTGTCAAGGGGCTTCATTACAGGCAGTTAAGCGCAGGTTAAGGGCCACATATTCATTCTATCTCCCTTTTTCTGTCCGGTTTCCCATATCCCTTGTAATTAGATCCACAAATAATATTTTCTAAAGCCTTATTAACTCTTAATGAACTGATTTTCATTGTTTGGGCAGGTTGTGTTTTTCTATGCCACTTGTCAAACTCATCTTTCTCCGCTCATCTTGTATCTTCTCTTCCGATGTCATGGTTTGTTTTTTCAGCCTCTGACACTCTCTCGCTCTGTCTGATCTGACGTATGTGAGACTGAGTGAAAGACGGAAAAGAAAATATGAGTGCAAGAATCATGCTAGCGAGACAGTCTGTAGACACTGAGACCATGCTTTCTTAAATCAACACCTCTAATGAGAGCCTGAGAGGTTAAGGAGTTTAATGAAGGGTTAATTAGGCATAATTAGCATCATTAATCATCACAGCTGTCACAGACACATACAATGAGAGACATTACGACCAATTAGCAGACAGAATGGAAAATGTGTGGCAAATTGTTGCGTTTTATGTTGTACATGTTTAGCAATTAAAAAAAAAAAAAGAAAAAAGTTTGTCATCTTATTGCGGTTTCAAAATATAATTTTATGTTTCATAATTATTCTGTTCCCCCTAATGAAATGTTCACTAGATATCCTTTTACTTAGAGTACTGAGTTTTTTTTTTTTGGTACAGAAACTGAATTAAAAAAACACTTTCCATGGAGTTAAAAGTGTGACAACTAGCGTGAAACACAGCGTGCACAGCAGCGCACTCGAGTGGTGAGATTGCGCTAATGCACACACAAAGTTGTCGCACTTTACATTTTCTCTTACCTCACACTCTATCAAAAATAAAACAGGGGAGTTATTTTGAATTAACTGTATGTTTTATTGTGTTAATCATTTACAGTCTGATGCAACAATCCACAGAGAAAATACCCAGGGAGTAATACAGTGTTCATGTCAACTTTGGCCTTTGACTTGTCCACAAAATGAAACTCACACTTTTCCCCAATGTACAGAAATTCTAATATTTAACAGCACAAACACACAGAGCCTCTCTCATTGACACACACACACACACACACACACACACACACACACACACACACACACACACACACTCTCTCTCTCTCTCTCTCTCTCTCTCTCTCTCTCTCTCAAAAGCTGAGAAGCGTCACAAAGCAGAAAGAGAACCGGATTAATTTGAAATGCTGTTTGGATAGTCTTTTAAATTACTCAGAATGTGATTTTAGAGTGTGTCAGTTTAGGTCTTTATGTAGCCTATTCAAAAGAAGGGACATAATTTCAAAATATACACACAATGATGTTCTCATATTCTCCTCATTACACATAGGTCAGTTCTTTTTCACAAACCACAACACATTAGCTTATCGATCCATAAATATACGATGAAAATACCAGACAATCTCGCAGAACAGTTTTTAAACATGGTCTTTTTTTCACTGTAAAACAAACAAAAACTCTCAAAGACGTTTAAAGTCATGCAAAAATTACCGTTAAGTAGCTATAACTTTTAGACAACTGATATAAATACTACCACATGATAACCCACCAGTTCTAGTCAAAACATTCTTGCATCCGTTTACAAATTAAACGGATTTGGAATCGATTAATTTAATGTCGACTTTCTCTTATCCGACACAGCAGAAACCACAAACACCAGAAGAGAGCGCCATAACAACACAGCGCGAGGCCATCGGGCCCACAACTCCTGCGCGAGCACCACTCATTTACCTTACAAAAGTAGCGACTTGACTTTATCCCCCCGCCCCAGGACGCTCCACGGCAAATGTGCAGAATTGACTTTAGGAATCTGTATGATTCGCCCCACATTGCTGTATGCAATGCATTTAAAAAAAAAGAAATTTGGCATCAAGCGTCTGTAAACATGCATTTACTGACTAATTCAACACTCCTCTTCTCAAGAGACAGAACGAGTTACTAAAAAATAAATGGACCATTGGCTAGACTCTTAAATGTGTTATTTTAAATATTCATCTGAATTGTCAGAGTTAAGGACATTTTTCTTGGGCACTTTTTTCTTGTTTCTTGTCTTGAGAGATGGCCTTGGATCCATCTATTCTCATTTAACCCATTATGTACTAGCATACATAGCAAGATATTAGCTGTGCGGTTACAGAATATGATGCTCATTAACAGTGAATATGGTAGAGCTGTATAAAAAGCAGGAAAATCTCACTCAAAATCTTACAGACACATTCAAATATACATAACTATTCTGCCTTATTCGGTTTCAACAGGTTAGTTCTGAGATTAGACCTAAAAGTATCTAAAAAGGTTTCTCTGTAGATCTCCTTACCTGCTCCCAGACCACATTACCCATAATGCCCCTGTATATGAATGCTGTCTCCATCTCGGTCTCATACAACACATAATCAGAACACCTGACATAACTTAGCATCTCAAAATAATAATTCACCTTTGTTACTTTGTAGACGTGCCAGAAATGTAAATTTCGCTGACCGCTTTCAAGGTATAGAATTACTGTCAAATGAAAAAACATTTACTTAAGCACTTACACTCATAGTAGCTTACCAGATCACAAATGTACAGTTTTTTCTCCTTTTTTGTATTTTGTTTGCTTGAAATGTTGTGTTTTAAGTCTTCAAGCAGTGAAAGAAGAAGAAGAAGCGTGATGATGTTCATCTGATGCTGGTGAGTCAGGGCCAAAGTGAGAAGATAATCTAATCTACAGAACACATGTAGCACAAACACCCAGATGAAAACATAGAAGAGTATACATGGATTTACTCAATGCGTGTCCACAAGAGCCTGTGTTTACTGATTTACGCAGCACATGCATGTCTTTGCGTCTCGAAGATTTTCCGGTTACAACTCAAAGGGATTTTTTGGACTTCAGGACCTTGAGTTTGTGTTAGTATTTTAGATGAACTGGATGGAGTGTGGGTTTCTGGGTAGCCATCAGCAGTTGGAAGGTTTGGAGTAAAAGATGCTGACGGGAGCGGGATTGGGGTCGTGGGGGCACTAGATTGAGTCTTCAGACTGGAGATGAGGGCAATAGAGTATATAGAGACTAATAACAGGCAGTGGAGTGTCGTCACAGGGGTAATAAAAAGCTGAACAGGCAATAAACAGTCAATGAATGAGATGCTGTGTGAGAATCTGTCCACCTCCAGTGGTTATTTTGCTCTTCCTTTCTGTCTCTCAGTCTCTCTTTTAACTCGGCCTCTCATCCATCGCTACTCTCCTGCGCTCCGCGGCGCTCTGGGTGCGGGTCTCCCGTCATGCGTTCTGCGATTTCGTCCTTTCCTCACTTCCTTCAGGTGCTTCCACTTTTTAGACTGTAGCGGATCGTGAGCCGGTGCCTCATTGGCTGGACCTGGCGCGGTCTTCCCTGATAGGCTGTGCTTGCGTGACCAAACTTGCTCACAGATCTGGTCGACTGTGTTTAGGTTTGGGTGATCCACCAACTGCATGAAGTCCCTGTACCACAGCTTTTGATTGGTGGACTGCCCGTGATTGGTGTGTGCAGGGCTGCGAGGGTTAAGAGCGGAGGGGGCGGGGCCAGCCAAAGGCAAAATCTCCAGCGTGATCGCAAGGAGGGTCTGGGTGAATCCATGTTCCATTGCGTGGCACTGATACACGCCGCCATCTCTACGCAAGGCTCGTCTCACCAACAGGCCTCGCTCGGTCTGCAAAACACGGTCATCTAGACGAACCTGTGAACACACACACACACACACAATGAATGCATCAAGCATCAGTAGTGACTACACTGATAGGCGAGAGAGAATGAAAGTCATTAATTTAAACAAAGACACATTTATCATCTCTTATCGATGCTGTCTGCATCCGTCTTTCTCATAATAACCCCACATATCTACCCCAGCCTGCCTCTCTCTGCTCTCTCTCACCTCCTCCCGTGGGTTTTCCGGATGCTTCTGATAGGTCCATGTAATCTGGGCCTGAAGTGATTTTGGGATACATTCCAGGAAGGAGCTGCTTCCATCCACAGCGTACAGCCTCTTCTCCAGGACACGCTGCTTCTGATGGTCTGCAGGACACACACACGCAAAACACTGTTATAGTTGTGTATTTTATCTCTGATAAATGTGAGCAGACTTGTGACCCAGCAGTTGAGAACCATTGTTTTAGTTCACATTGTGAATGAATAAGAGTAGTGAGAACAGAGAAATGACTTGTCCTAGAGGCTGACAGAGGTACTGCAGTATTACCTCCTGAGCAGAGAGCATTAGGATCCCCATTCCTCACATCCTGACGCCGGAACCTTCTACACACATCAACACACACACAAACATTTTATATATATATATATATATATATATATATATATATATAAGTTAACAAAAAATACTTCATTGGGTTTGACTGTCTCTAAATGTATCTATTTTGCAATTTTAATCAGATTTTCTACGTGGTCTAAAATTCAAAACAACATGTTTGAATAAAGCCATTAATGAAGGTTTTACCGTTTTGTGTTTGGCAGGTAGCGTGTGCAGGTGTGTCCGTCCCAGGCACAGTATGGATCTCGAGCCAGGCAGCACTCGGCACAGGCTTTCCCGTACATACTGCAGCGGTGCAGAGGAACCTGGACAACACCTGTATCTGAGCCAATGTACAGCTGTTGCTGTAGAGACCGAGAAAATCATCACATGGTTTACTAATATACTGCTTTCATGTGACTGTTTAAAAATAGCTGATATTTTATAAAAACCAAGACTCATTCTCACCCGTTTAGAGGAAATCTGCATACTGGTAATAGATGAAGAATCCTGCAATAAGAAGGCAGTACAAGAGTCTGTTGGTAACACTTTACAATAAGGCCCCGCCATTAACTAACAATAAGAAATAAATGTGTTACAGTATTTATTCATCTTTGTTAACACTAGATAATAAAAATACAACTATTCATGTCATTAATAAAGACAACTTTGATTTTAATAATGAACTGAGATTAATGCTTTAGTGTTTTTATTTGTTAGTTCATGTTATCTATTGTAGCTAACTAACGTTAACAAATAGAACCTTAAAGGGTAAGTTCACCCAAAGATGAAAATTAGCCCATGATTTACTCACCCTCAAGCTGTATATGATATTCTTCTTTCAGACGAATACAATCAGTTATATTAAAAAATGTCCTGGCTCTTCCAAGCTTTATAATGGCAGTGATCGGCTGTATATAAGTCCATCAAAGTGCATCCATCCATGATAAAAGTAATCCACACAGCTCCGGGGAGTAATAAAGGCCTTCTGAAGCGATTCGTTTGTGTAGGAAAAAAATCCATATTTTAAGCCGTGTGGATTACTTTTATCATGGATGGATGCATGAACTCCAAATGTATTCGTCTGAAAGAAGAATGTCATATACACCTAGGAGGATGGCATGAGGGTGAGTAAATTTTTTTTGGGTGAACTATCCCTTTAACTAGAAAAGAAAGCTTTAATCATTTTTAGAATGAACCTTTATTTAAACAATATTTGTGTATGATATGAGAACATCAATAAATGGATGTTTTGACTGCTTTAGCTCACTTAGAGTCACACAATTCCCACATTTCTCTCACCTTAAAGACATGAAGCTCCTCCAGCAGAAGATCTGTGTTACTCCAGCTTCCCTTGGGCACAGAGATCACCTTCAGCACAGAGCCGACATCTGCAGAGAAACACAGACGGGCTTTAACCAGGGCCGTAACCAGTAAAGACAGTTTAGTCTGGACTCTAGAATATTCAGTCAGTATTCTACCTGTGCCGATGAACATTACATCGTAGTGTCCATCAGCTGCATTGACACGGTCTACGGTAATCTGAGTGAAGCTGTATGGTATTCCGGTACGCAGGAACACTGGCCGACCCCCCAGTGGAGTTACTGGATTAAACATTAACGGATGGTGCCTTGCAAACTGGATTACGTTATCAGGGAAACCTTTAGTTGACTCAAAACTGCCGAAGGTCTTACTGGGACACTGAGGGAGAGAGAGAAAGAGAGAGATGTCTGTAGAATGCGGAAGCAAAACCCATTCACATGATATCAACAGTCTACACAGGTCAGCAATTCCTAACCTATAACCAGTTATTGACAAATCTAAATCTATATTTACTTTTCTAACATTCACACTACACGTTACACTACTGTTCAAAGTTTATTTATTCATTATTTTATTCAGTAAGAATGCATTGCATTAATCAGATGTGATAGCAAAGACTTACATTGTTAAAAAAAAAATATGTCTTTTTAATTTACTTTCTATTCATCAAAGAATCATGAAAAAGCAAATGTAACACTGAAGACTGTAGTAATGGCTGCTGAAAATTCAGCTTTGCTATCACAGGACTGCATTATATTTTAAAATATATTAAAATAGAAAACATTCATTTGAAATAGTAATATTATTTCACAGTATAACAGGTTGTGTATTTTTGATCAAATACATGCAGCCTTGGAGAGCATAAGAGACTTCTTTCAAAAGCATTAAAACAATTACAATCCCAAATTTATGAATGATAGTGTATGATGTGAGGCGTATGAATCTGTTCTCACCATGCCTGGCCGTGGGTATGGCACTTTACCCTGGAAAGGAACCCACTGATAATTGGGTCCTTCTTTATGGGCAAAAGGCCCTAAAAATGCCCGCCGAATGTCATTCATGGTGTAGAGACACACTGCAGAACCTTGAAATACACTGCTGTAAGACAAACACACACAGACCGTTAACACGTTACAGTACAAGGAGATAAATAACAGTCACACAAATGCTGAATTCATGTACAGGTATGTGGGTTTACTTTTTCTCACTGAAATGACCAATACTTGAATTCACCCAAAATGTTTTAGTTTAAATGTTTCAAGATAGATTTATCTCATACAGTGAATATAAACGCTTCCTATACAAATACAATTGTTTAAATCTTAAAGGCACAATTCAGCTAAAAAAGAAAATTCTGTTATCATGCCATTTTTGTATGACTTACGTTCTTTAAAAATAAATAAAAAAATCCTTATTTTGTGTTCCACAAAAGAAAGAAAGTCATACAGGTATGTAATGACACGAAGGTTAGTAACCAATTTCAATATACCTATTTAGCTTCTTGGGTGAGCTAACCCTTTAAACCACACCCTAAGATGAACTCTGACCTGGAGGTGGTAAAGACGGTGTAGATCAGCGGGTTCTTTCTATCACGGGTCTGCAGCAGAAACACATCCCCTAAAGGTCCAGACAAAGGTCAGCAGGCAATGAAATGCAATTGTCAGTTATGCCAGCATAATTTAACCCTAGTGTCTGTGTGTGTTTGTGAGCGTTCTTACTAAGTTCATCAAAATGCGTTTCAGTGCCATCATTGCCTGGTACCGAACACACAAGACGAGCCTTTAGAAATGTCGTCCACTTGTTTACTAGACTGCGCTGTCCTCCCATATCATTCTGTAACCAAAAAAAACATGCATGTTAATTTAAATCAGGATGATAAACAGCAGCCAATAGCCATTAGGCTTAGTGATAAATGATTGGCTCCTGACCCTGCAAAGCTGGCCAATCCGGGAATATGTAACCTTCCCGAATCCCTGAGCTTCTACTGCAGTTTCTCTGAAGAAGAAGAAGACTTTATCATCGTCAGGATTCTCACTCTCGGGAACACCAAATGCCGCTATAAACTTGGGCTCTGAAACACACAGCATCATCATAGGGCACATTGCCATTATACAAAAACAGAGATACACATAAACACATGGGTCAACAACAAATAAGAGTATGCATGATAAATAACAGGAAAAAGAAAACTTTTTTAAATATCTAGTTTAAAATGCATACTCCATATCTGCATATCCTTTCTATAATATCATTTTAAAAAATCCCAGCATTTTGGTTAAACCACATTACTTTGATTTGGCTTTTGAATATTTATACTATTGCAAAAAAACCTGTTAAATCCTTTTGAATTAGACTTTTTGGACTTTATGCCCTCGGAAAGAAAAATCAGAATTCAGAAATTCAAAACATGCTTATCACAGAGGATGTTTATTTAAGTCACTATATGTGTGAATTGCATTTTTTTTTTATATATATATATAAATCATACACAAACGCACCATTGAGCCAGCGAGAATCGTGCTGTTCCGTTCGTATGGAAGGCCTTTGTCCCATGCTGCGAAAGATTGTAAAGTCCCGACCCATCAAATCAGTGGCAACGCCGGCATAAAGCTCATCACCTATATGATAAAGTAGATATGGTTACTGATTGGTCATGATGTAACAGTATCTTTTAGATGGGAGATAGAAAGATGAACAGTGGCAGCTAACCAATCAGGACAGATGCTGACGTGTGGCGTGGGTCATATGGACTCCTTCCTTTCCCATCTTCTACCAGAGAGGGATCAATTCTAAACACATGATCCTATAGAGACAAAAGCAAAATATACTGTGCATTTGGCCATCAGAAAGAGAAACAGGGGCCATTTATCACACAAACTTATTCATATGTATCCAAACAAACACACACTTACCTCGATCTTCTGTCCCACCTCCACATATGCACAGGTGGGGTGGAAAGCCCCAGTCCCGCAGGCGTACAGGTGAGTCCGATTATAGTGGTGAAGCACTTTCACATAGTTTACACAGTCCGTCTGCAACGCATGCATGCACAAATCAATTTTATGAAGGACATATTTTACATACTTTCACCAGTTCATCTGTGAGACAGGGAGACTGCCACCATCTGGATTGACTATCAGTAGCACAGAGCCACAGGCAGACGAAAACATTTTCGGTTTATCTCTTAAGGGACCTCGTATGGGGCGGATCATAAATGAAACGTCATTGTATTACGTATATCCTTGACGACAGTCTGACATGAGCGCTGACCTTTGCCTGCTCGCCGTGATCCCGGATCTCTCTGTAATCTCTCACGCTCTCTCTTTCATAAAAACAAAGACGCATCGACTGTTCAACTGACATACGTGGACACATATAGTCTCTCTCTTTCTCTTTTCATTTGTGAATGTGCTCTCTGAAGCATGCCACATTTCCCAGAGTGCCTGGAATCACTACGACAACATTAGCGAGCGGGAACATCCGGATTCCATGGTAGAGGGAGAGATTGCAGGGATGAAGCGTGGCCCAAAAGAGAGGAATGTGAAAGAGAAGAGACAACATGAGACAAGAAGGATGACATGAGATGAGGAGGAGAAGATTGAGATGAGACAATAAGAGACAAGCAGAGAAGAGACAAGAAGAGATGATAGGACTAGAGAAGAGACTAAATGAAACAACAACAGAAGACCAAAGACGAGACCAGAGAAGATTTAAGTCAAGAAGATACAACTAGAGCTAAGATGACCAAAAACAACAAGAGAAAAGACTAGACGAGATAACCAGAGGAGAGGAGAGAAAAGATGAGATGAGCCGAGACGAGAAAATACTGTATGAGAGGAGAAGACCAAAGTTGAGATGACTAGAAAAGAGTAGAAACAAGACAAGATGAAAAAGTATATGTACTAGAAGACCAGAGGTACTAGGCAAGAGAAGTGAAAGACCAAAGATGAGGTGACTAGAGAAGATTCAAGATAAGAAGAGACAAAAACACACAACAAGAGTTAACAAGAGACCAGAAGATTTGAGAAGAAAATAGATGTGAGACGAGATGAGACAAGAAGAGACGAGAAAAGACAATTGACAATCAGACGCAAGATGACCATAGACAGCAAGAGAATAGATGAGATGACTAGAGAAAAGACAAAGTCAAAAGAAAAGAGAATTTATGTCAAGAAGAGACAATTAGAGACAAGACGACCAAAGACAACAAGAGAACAGACTAGACAAGATAACCAATGAAAGGGACAAGATGAAAAAGAGAAGACACGAGACAAAATGAGACTAAACGTGAAGAGAAGACCAAAGATACGACGACTAGAGAATATGATTCAAGAAAAGAAAATACAACAAGGGTTAACCAAAGACAATATTTCCAGAGAAACCAGGAGAAGAGACAAGATTAGACAAGATGAGACAAAAAGAGACGAGAAGAGAGAGCAGAGGTGAGATAACCTTAAAGAGGAACAGACGAGACTAGATGAAAGGAGAAGAGAAGGAGAAGACCAGAGAGGAGAGAGGACTCTCCAGTTTCATATGCTCCTGCTGTTTGGACTGTAATTATGCCTCACTCCATCTTCTCTCTCTGACTAACAGTGTGCTTTCAGCAGCAGAGTGGACCCTGAACTGAACATCTGTTAAAATGTGCTCAAGAAACACACACACACACACACACACACACACACACACACACACACACACACACACACACACACACACACACGCACACACGCACACACGCACACACGCACACGCACCTATAATAATCTTTTTAATGAAATATATTTATAATCTGCATTACATCCACCATATTAGATTTTACTCATCACAATGCATTCTGGGATGCTAGAAAATGGCAAAAACAAGGTATCTTAGTAGGCAGCATAATCATGCCAGCTTAAAAGGTGTGTGTGTGTGTGTTTTGTGTGTAACCTCTCTACTACCTCTACAGAAAGATGTGATTGACATGTGCCCTCCTGCCATGCTTAAACCTTGCACACAAACTCACACATACACACACATACATACAGAGCTTGTGGAGAACAAAGGCCTCTCTTTGAGCTTAACGCACCCTGTGAAGAGAGAGAGAGTGTGTGTGTGTGTGTGTGCGCTGTACGGAGGGGGTGGCGGAATAGAATCATAGAAGACCAATTAAGTTGCTGACAAACTGTGTTTATACAGGAAGGGGTCTCTCCCTTTCTCTCTACCTCTTGTACACACACACACTGGTGCTTCTGTTTCGAGAGCTTTACAGCCCTCAATAAGGGAAGGACGTGTTAGGGGTGTGTGTGAGCATGAGTGAGTGTGTGTGTGTGTGTGTGTGTGTGTGTGCGTGCTGACGGGCTCTTTGAAGTGAGCCCACGAGACAAAGAAAAAAGAAAGAAAAAAGAAAGAAAGACAGAGAGAGAGAAAGAGAGAGTGCAGAACAAAAGAAAAAGAGGTTTAAAATGAACAATGTCTCTCAGGAGGAATAAACCGTATGTGTGTGTGAATTTCCTGCTGAGACGCGTGCGGTGAACTTTCAACTTTGACCTTATTAGCCTGATCACTGGATCCCTGTGTGATTGTCCACATGTAGTCATCCACTATCAACAATTTATAAATACAGTATTGTGAGTTTGTGAGACATTGTTAAAATGACAGTAAATGTAATAATAAAAGTCATTATTCACAAATAATCTGCTTCAATTTAGAGTTGTTGACTTTGACTAACTGCCGTGGGATCATTGAGTTTAACTTGAAAAATCAAAGTAGAATGATTCATGTTGATCCTGCTGATCCGATTCACAAAATCAAACCAAATGATTTGTTCACGAATTGGACAGATTTTGGTTCTCCAGTTCAACTCGCTGACATTATATGAAGCTGCTGTTTGGCTTCAGACGACGTTGTATGACAGAGGCTGAAAGAAAGGGAGTGAGAAAGAAGTAGGACATAAAGAGATTGAAAGACAGAGACCGAGGATTAAGGGAACTGAGTAAATTGAAAGAAATATTGAGTGAGAAATCAGAGTTCAGACTGAGACTGAACAAAAGAGAGATAGCATGAGAAAGTGAAAGGTCAGGGGGAGAGTCTTAGGGAAAGTCTTAAGTCTTTATTCATGGAGGTCTGGTTCTGTCCCTGTCGTCCTGTACACACCTACATGTAATGAGGGTCAACTTACAGGTCAGCGCACTGAACAAAGTCTGTGTGTGTGTGGCAGATCTCATTGTCAGGTGACCTCAGTCCCACCGTAGAATGAACCCTGACACACACACACACATTTTGAAGTTACACAACCTTCCACGCCCTTTAAAATAAAGAGAACATTCAGACAGACACAGTGTCCAAAAACATCCCACACACATCCGCTTAACACACCAGATAAAACACAAACACACACACAAGCTACAACATACATGAACTATGACCTTTTGACAAACATACTCCACGTTACAACATAAGCATCAAAGACATACTGAGAAAACCATAAAAGTACCATGGTAATACAATTAGACAATAGTATGACAATACTATTTTGTTATAGTTTTTGAAATATGCCATGAAAAAATCATGCATTTTGGATATACTCTATGTAAGTTTGATGTCGGTGAAGTTTGATCAATAACAGTAAAAATGTACAATACACAATTTTTTAATGAGTTTTTATATATTTTAAAATGTGATTTATTCCTGTGATGGCAAAACTGAATGTTCAGTATCATTACTCCAGTCTTCTGCGTCACATGATACTACACATGAGAAATCATACATTTTTTTTAATCTTACGGACTTGAGACTTGAGTACAAAATAAAAACACTAGATTTTATCAGTAACACTTTATAATAAAATCCATCAAAAAACTAACTAAAACCAACATTACAATATATGATGCTTATCTGATAAACAAATATTCATTAATATTATGAGAACATTCAATGTTATAAATCTTCTTTGTGGGCCCCTTCAAGTATGTTCATGGACCCCACAGACCCCTGACAGGAAACTTTGGCTCTACATTGGTTTCTACATTGATGTCTGTAAATGATGGAGCCGTTTGGGAGAGCTGTGTGTGATAGCAGTGCTAATTGCTTTGTAGGTGTTTGTGTGTAAACAGCTCATAGGAGAGATGGTACCGATAAGTGTGTGAACCAGATATGTTAATGACCACAAGATCTGATTATGGCAGAGACTCACATTGATATCTTTCCCGGCCCAGTTGCACTCTTCTCTCCAATCAACAGGCGCTGGCCAGTAGATCTGACAAAGAGAGAGAGTTCAGAGGTGAGGAAGAGTTTCGGCTTAAGGTTAGGATCTTAGTTTGCAGGGTTAGACGTGTTTAGTAGCTTGAGGGACATTCTCTCTGAACCCCATCAGAGACACAGTTAAAACACGTCCAGGGGCGATGCACATGCACATACATCCGGACATAGCCTCCCGTAACCACACCTGTGTGTGTTTGTGTGAGTCTAGAGCTATAGCACACAGTGACCGACAACTCTCACTAATCATTCCTTCTCTTTCCTTCCTAAAGAAATAAAAATCCATCATTCTGTCATCGGCACATTGGCCTGGACCACCATAAATCATCTGGTGTGACTTTAAAGGTTGATTAACTTTACACACAATAAATGCTAAAGCTTCTTCACTGATTCTCTAGCACAAACACACACAATTTAAATCACGTGTGGGCGGCACAAAATACAAGTGTAAACGGGCTTTTAAAGATCCAATCGTGTAATCACTTCATTTGGTAATATAAGCAGGGCCAAGTTATGCCCCTGCATGGACTACCTTTGTTAAAATATACGCATGACAGAGATATTAGAGAGAGCACAGGAGTGAAAAAAGCTGGCAGCAGATTCACAAAACATACCTAAGAACAAAGTTTGTTGAACATCTAAAACACAAGTTTGTTGATCATGGAACAACATTACTGTCCGAAATCATAGTCCTAACCCTATCCCTACCCCTAACTTATCCCTACCCATAACTTCTCCCTAAAATCAGAGGGAAATGATAGGAGAATAACACTGCTATAGAAACACCTAAACATGGCTGTAAGCCTAAACTTGACATAAACTGCAAACCTGTCCCTCAAATCTGATTGGTTGATTGGAATGTTGATCCAGGAATATGTTGTACTTGGTGAAATCAGATTCGTCTTGTAAATAACCTCAAAAATTAGGATTAATCTCAAAAGGAAAGATGTTTAATGAATTTATTGTATTGTTTTTAAATATTAAGCATTACAACAACAGATATTATTACCACAATATTGTTGTGGTATAGAATATTTTAGTATAGAAAATATATAATATACATGCATAATATATAATATTATTAATACAAATCTTACTATTATATTATATACTACAATTCAAATTATACATTATAATATAATACATATATATACAGGAAACCCGATACTTTTTTTTTTTTTTTTTTGAGTTTCACCTGTATATATTCTTAAAATATCTATGAACACTTTAAGACTTTAAGAAGTTTTCAAGAATTGGATTTAAGAAATATCTTACAAACTTGTGAACTTTGTGAATCCGTCCCCAGGTGTTTATGCTGTATATCAGTGAGTTATGAAATGATTGACTTTGTTAAAAACAAATAAATGCCTTTATTCTTACATTATTATTATAGGAATTGAAGAAAGAAGGAGAGTAAGGAATGTGCTCTACCTTCTGTTCCTGTTTGCTGATGTTGTCGAGGCTGAGAGATAAAAGAAAGTTACGAGCTCCAACAAACAGCCGCCCCCTCTCCTCGTCCAATAGGAGAGCTCCGAAACTACACGAACGCTCTAAGTCAAACCGCTTAACGCCGTTAAACTGCTGAAGATCTGGAGAACAGACAAAAAATCTCAAATGTAAATCCAAACACATGTATGCAGACAGAAATATGTACATGAGATACAAGCCAGTTTCATCACCTTTATAAGACAGCTTCATCCGGGGTAAGGAAGGTGAAATTCCGCTAGATGAAGCACTGACGTCGATAAGCCCGAGCAGGACCAGCGAGCTGTACATCATCATCATCATCATAGTCATCATCTTCTGAGGAGGACCAGAACTTCTTATCAGTTATAAACAGCAGACAGCTGCCACACAGATGGTTGACTGGGATGCTGGTTGTCGTGGCAGCTGTTGCCGTGGCGGATCTCAGTCGTCCTGCTTGTTGTGAGAGTGATGCTGTGGTGTTTCCTCTCTACACCGAAAACTGGACAC